>NW_019211457.1:36417537-36581856 GCF_002443255.2 Varroa destructor
TATATGTGTATAGATGCATTAGGCATTCTTTTCCTTGGCATTATCGCCTAGATTAGAGGCTGTATTAGTTACTCCGCTGTTCTCAGGGACACACTAAACTGGCCAGATGAACTATGCTGCTCTATCAACCATACATGAGCTTTTGTCAGTTATTGCAACAGAAATCCGTTTTTTTTTTTAAGTTACGATGTTATCATCACCTGAGTTATTTGATTTCTTCATCTGCACCCTTCAACATAAGCAGCCCTTGTCGTAGCTACGGAATACATACTATATGAGACATTTTAGACAGTCAACACAGTCAGACAGCTGTGCTTACCTCTGGAAAAGAAAGAATCGATTTTATAGCACCAATAATCTTTTGGTGATCCTGACTGAGAAGTTCAGCGCATTGTGTCGAGGTGAGTTCGCCTTTCTTCTCTAGTAACGCTAAAACATCTCTCACTAATGTGGCCATTTTGACTATCTCACTGGACGAAATCACAGCCCTTAGGGAAAGCGTCGAACCGTCGATCGTAGCGGCACTAAAAGAGAAAAAAACGCCGACACTGCCAAAATATGTTCTGGTATAGCCTTTTCCTGGCTTACATTGCCATACAAAAACATGTTCTGGGGATATTCGTTCGAAGCGACGGGGAACAATTTCGAAATTTTGGAGCAAATGATTTCATGTCGTGTAGAGAACGAACTACTCAGATTAATGCATATCTTACACATCTGCTCTTATATTGGGCGCATAACCTTCAGACACTATCATATATACACTAAAAATAATCGAATAATAAGCCGACGTTTATTTAAGCAGTTGTAATTGGTAAAGAAAGCCGTTTATATAGCCGAGCGAAATAAACTAATCCAGGTATGGCACTAAAACACTTGTAGATATATGTGATCTATGGTAGGATTTCGCACATATGTTCTGTGAGAAATTTTCTTTTGAAACCTAAATCCAACAAACTGTTAGTGCATCTAGGCAGCAGCCGCTGACGGAACGCAAAACGTCTCTTCATGTTTGATGGCATACATTTGTATGAATTAGGGCTGGCAGAACAATCATCAGTGCTGAACAACTTGCATTTCTAGAAAGGCAGAGATCGACAACGTTGAAGTGCCCTCATCAGGTGAACAGCGCAGCTCGCTCAGTCAGACACTGGTCAGTCTCGCCCGTGGTCAATTGCGAGTAGTTGAAAAAAATCAGGCAGTTGTGAGAAAATTGTTGCCAGCTCAGAGTAAGCGATTAGGGCTAACTGTGAATCAATTTAATTAGGCAGAGTTTTGTTAATGGAATTTGCGATCTTTTTGAGTCATCGTGTTTCCTACCGGGTACGCTCTAAATGTTTTTGGTATGTTTTAGAAGATCTAACGAATGCCTTCCGAGAAACGCAGATTAATGTCAGTAAGCTTCCTAGAGTTACAACATGGCTTCCGACTAAAGTAAAAGCCATTGATTAAATAGCGTTTCGCCAGTTCAAAGCTGCTGTGTAAAGATTATTTGTGTTGTTCGCTCACAAGTGTTGTTTTTAAGTGAAAATGTTGAAAACTGTACGTTTAGACAACCTCCTTTTCGACTATATATTTCTGATTGTGGTAAGATTTACAATTCATATCAACTGAATTGTTTGATTCGCATGATAAGATCTATCTTGCATTCGTAGCGTTTTCATCACCGTTTTCAAGTTGGTACCTCGTTCAATTGTGTACATGCACCATTTACAAATTAACTGACGGAACCAAAAAAACATGTAGGCTTTTTGCCTTCTGTATTTCCTCTTTACACTAAGCTCTAATACAGATGTATTGATAAATGCATCCCCGTGCTGACGCAGTTTTCACCTATTTGCTTGCTAAGCCTAGGATCGCTTACTAAGCTGGTTTAAGTTCCGAAACATGCCAAGACAGACACCGACACGAAGTTTTCTAAAACAAATCTATATAGTTTAAAACTTCTATTCTATCTAACAGACGTTTATATTATGATTATCTTTATGCAAACGAAATTGAGACTGACGGTTACCTAACTGACTTAATCAAGGCTTCAAATGAAAGCACGTGATTGCAGACTTGAAAGGGCAACGCCTGTAGTGAGTTTTTACTAATCCCACTTTCTGTTGTTCGCAGGCACTGACTCATCCAACCTACTTATTCGGACAGGGACCATTCCGCTCCGTGTCCATAAACAGTCATTTCTGAACGTGTTAATTTTGTTAGTTTTTATTGGGTTAGTAAGATCTTCAGTTCGGTCACGTAATGCAAACCAAATGATATGAGCAAGACACAACCGGTGAATTGTAGAATTCGAAGTTTGAAGACAGAAATCCACTGATGTTTAACTGTTTTGCTTTATCAGTAGCAAATTCACTTATGAATGAAGCCGTGCTTTGATCGTGCTATCGTGATTATATAAGTATTTTGTAGAAATTCACAAAAAAATTATATAAGATGCCTATGACTTACATTTGTGAAATCAGAATTGATAATATAAAGTTTTTAAGGAAAAGCGAGGTTACGCTGATTAAATGCAAATCAGATAGAAAAAAAGTTACAATTAAGTACTTCCATTCTTGGTATTTACTTTTTGCATTTTACTATAAGGATACTGTCTATATAATTAGTTGCGTTAATATCGAGCATTTGCCAATTTGGCTCAACAGGGTAAAAGTAAGTTTCATAATATAATAGCATCGAATTGAAAAATTTTTAAATTACGTGCTGCGGCTAATTACACGTTTTAATTGTAATTGAATGAACTGCTTATTACAAATTAAAATTATTTTCATTTAATTAATATATTTTTAACCAACCTTACTTGATTTCACAAATGGATTCATTACGTTATGGTCGACCCCAAATGTTGATGCCTTACTTGATGATGGCTAAAAACAAAGATTAGTGGATATAATTAATTGTAGAGTATTTCATTCGTAGAAGCGTACGATTGCAGTCCAGTCTGATGGACGGCGACGAAAAAATAACAAGCAAGAGCGAGTGCCATCTTTTTTGGGATCTAGCGAGATTGATAAGGCATGCGAGTGGGAACATTGCATAATCGTATTAGTCATGGCCGGCATCGTTGCTTCTCCTGCTTTTCTCTCCGAGTACGCCTCTACTTGACCAAACGTTTTACCAGAAACCTGCCGTTGGCCACTAACGATATACTGGAAGCGTGACATCGAACACTCCTAGAGCAATTCCAAGCATGTATCCTGGCTCGCGTGATGGGTAACTCAATAAGGAACTAGGGCTAAAATGTATAATAGAGTAATGAGCCGATAGCTATGGCTGAATACAAACAGTTTTTTTTTTTATTGAAGCGCATTACGCGTTGTGAATCGGCAGTTTTAGCCAATTTGTCCCTTTGGCTTCGATAATCAGGTTAAACTAGGTAAGACATGGGAAAAGTTTAGAACTTTGTCCACACACAGGTGCCTTTTCACAGCTTATAATATGCATTTTTTATTGCTTTATTTTTTATGGATTGCTCATTAATCAAGCACTACCACTGTATTTCTAAAGCCACATCTGGTTTCTTATTTTGATAAATATTCTGAAAACACCTGAAAATATATTGATATCGATAGGTGACCTTCATAAATATAAAAATCTTGAATTTAATTATTTTTCTTAAACTCTCTGCTTTCGAGATATTGAAGAGGCGTAAACTTTTAATTCTATAAACGCGTATCTCGACAACGAAGTACCTGCGAAACCAGCCTCACAATCTTAGTACTAATGCGAGTGTCAGTGATTTATAAAAAACATAATCGGTCAAATTATAATGTTCGAGTTTGCAGCCGCCTTTTAAATGAAGATCGTCCATAATGACGATGTAATGCTTTTATCGGTGCAAAGCGAATTCATCACAAACAGATCTTCTATTTCTCCAAGACAAGTCAACAGAGTGCCACTTGCGTCTAAAGAACGATTTGTGGCTAAATGCGTAGGTCGCACGCAAAAACAAAAAGTAAAGGAAGTCGTTTTGGGTAAGGTTGCGTTTAGAAAAGCTGTCTTCACCAATGGTATGGAATGCCAGTGCGCTTGTTGTAGGTATGTGGATGCTGCTGATCCAGTTGGTATTATTGTTAGCGCTGTTGTTATTCATTGTTCTCGTTCTTTTTGTTAAGGCTGAAGTTTCATACTAACAATACTTGGAGCACAATCGATAGCGTAGACGACCCGCTCACTGTAAGAAACCAATATATAACACTATAAAACTTTGAAGTAAACATTCGAAACTTTGTTTAAGTTTTAGCATTAACGATGTTTCTGGGTATCATATTGCCGCAGGTGGACGTACACGAAAGATGCAGTCGCTTTTTGTTGTAAGTTTTCCTTGCTCGACCGATGGTACTGTGGAAGAACAACATGCGGAATATAATGCTAAGGTTAAGGAGGTTGAACGGTTTCTTGAATCTCAGTGGAAGTATGTGACGCAGTATCGATTTGTGCAATTTCGCTACCTTCATAGTGGGATCTCGAGTAGTTTGACGCGTCGCAAGCAAAGTAAACTCCTTTATGAAGTTCCGTTCGTTGAAGCGATCTTCGAATTTACCTCTGAGACGGACATGGAAGATACATTGCCCTGCTTGTACACAGAATGGTGCAAAGATCCTCCAATAGAGGCTTGGATCAATCGGGGAAGCGACATTTCAATTTTCGATGGAAAAATTGAGTGGCGTACACGGACGACTTTAAATATTGAAAAGGCACAATTTGGCATTATCGATGGCCTTTCGACCTTTTGTCCGGAATACACAGTGAAAGCAAAACGTAGCACGATATATATCCCCGAGAACATCGTTAAACTAGAGGTAAATAATTTTCTATACAAATATTTGAATCTATTATGAAATGAAAAAAATATAAATGAAAATATTGGTAATTACATAATTGAAAACCACCATCACTAGAACAAGCATTGTGTAAGTAAGGTAGCATCCATATATATAAACAATCATTTTCACGCTAGGATTATCAAAACCTGCATTCGATATATGAATAACAGATGGTGCTTTTAATAGCTCTCACAAATACAATTCAAATGCCATTTTTTTTTATTAGATGAAAAGCGTGTAACTTTTATTTTGGTTGTTTATTGTTGTACTATAGGCGACGTTCGATCATACGCATTCACAGTTGAACTTGGCCATAACGCACAAACATTCCTGCGAAGAAAACCTGGATCAATTTAGGAAATATCGATTGGAAATAAAATATAAATCAATTGCGCGCGTCATCGTCGAATTGCAAGATACTACCGAAATTTATATGAGACTTACCAATCCTGGTGCTCTTTTCATTTATGATGGAGAACGGGACCCACGATCAGTGTATCGTACCAATAATATGGGATGCAAGAATAGGAACTGCAGTATGGGATTTACAAATCTGCGTAGACTTGGTAATTAATTCTAGGTGCTAGAGAAGTGGATGCTTACGAGGTAAACTTATCAAAAACTGAAAATGACTAGTACATCTACTTTTGTTATTATTATCATTTGCTACTTTTATTATTGATTTTAGGAACTTGTGAATTTGATCTGAAAGCTGTTATGCTAATATGCTGCTTTCTCCCGACAATGCAATGCCATGGTATGGCCGTAGGTGTATTTCGAAGCGATATATTCTAATAGTACCTACTGTAACTAATTTCTAGCACCTAGTGGACGTAGAGTGAAGCGCATCGCTAAATACTTTTGCAATACGTTTTTAATAGTCTGTATTAATAATAATCATTGTTATTGATACTTATGGCATTTTAAAAACGGATTTAATAGCAATTGCATCTAATGATGTGCTTTTTATTGTAGATAAGATTACCGTCGAATTATCATTTTATGATGAGAAAATCGACACTATTTGTTTTAGATTGTATCAATATATATTTGTTATTCTGAAATTCACACTTTAGGGTCCCCTATTTTTTTTTTGTAATCATATTGTACAAGTTTCATTCTTTCAGGTGGTGCTAACGTTCTGAAGTTGCGGCTCCCAGACCAACAATTGAGCTTGTTGCATCGGTTATTTAGCCGGCTCCACAGAACGACGAATTTCGTGGCTAAAGTAAACAGTATTAAACGCCCACATAACGATAAGATTAAAGCGGTTAGTAACCTAAATAAATTTATTTCTGCTTTGTGTATACTCACTTCTATGCCAATCGTATCCTAGAATTGAAAGTAAATCAGGATTGACGGGTACAAACTATGTTGTGCATCATTCTGTGACAGCGCAGTGGGTAGTGTGTGTGCCTGCTAAATTTGCGAGCATGTGCCGGTCTGAGTTCGAATCCTGGCGTACACAAACATTGTCGCTTTGTTGCGTGTCTGAAATTATTCTTTCTCTTATTATTAATAACGCAATTATACCGTGAGAATTTAACTAATCAATGCAATAATTCCTTCTTCTCAAAACCTTATGTTTTAAATGTTTGTGCTTAGCGTTACGTGGCCTCATTTAATGCGTGTGTTCCTAAAACTTACGTACCACAACAAAGGTAATCCGATTTTATTCGACATCGGATTTTCCCGCTAAGATCCCGATAAGATAATTAATCGTAACTCCCCTTTACAAGCAGCTGCAGTATGGGAGATCATTTCGAACTTAATGTGTTTTTCTAAATAAAATTTTATTTTTTTGGCTGGATGGGCGAAACTTTGTCGTAAGTTAGAGGCTTCGATCTTTAACTAGATCGTTACCAAATTGTTAATCATATTTAAAGAAATGGCTAAATATTGCCGATTACACTTCTGCAAGATGTGCCGGATTAATTTAGTTCAATTCATATAGATTTTTACTGAAACGTATCTGGAAATCGTGATAATACTATGTTGTTCTAGTATTATGACTCTCTCTATATTTATGCAATTCGCAAACGTGGGCTGAACAGCGATACTGTAATATCAAGAAGAATATTGCAGCTCTGTGATTCCTGCTTTGATAAGTTTGATTGCGCCTTGGGTGACGCTTAAGTGTCTTACATTACATTATCCACCATATATCACAGTAAGAAGATGGCACTGTGTCTCGGTACGTGCGGATTTGTTTAGTCTTACGGAAATCTTAGCGCTTGTGTATACATTAATTTGTATCAAAATGTTTCTCCGCGAAAAATCATTAGTAAAGCGTGAAATAGGCGATTAAGAAATAGTGAATAATTAAACACGGTTAATAAATCTAGGATCGCTTTCAGGTTCGGGGGCATTTGACTGATGATCTATACCCGCGTATTCCATTTCGTGCAGCATACGCGATTGATTCCTGTAGACTTATCTCACTTGATCTTTGCCGTCAGATGGCGATCATGAGCAAGTGAGCGTTTGTTTTTTATATTGATCTTATTGGTCGTACTATGCCCTGATAAATGTTAAGTTACCTATGCAATTGGGAATCTATCATCATAAAACACGTGCTTCCTGTCAAAGTGAAAACTATGAATAAATGCAATTTTTGTCTTTGTTATTTTTCCTCTGTCGTACTGCAGTGATGAGATGAAGGAGTTTTGCTCTCAGCTAGAAGCGCAAGCGCACAAAGATGGAAAAATGTTTGAGAGAGCAATGTTCGAAATAACGCAGGCTATAGATGAGGGTAACGTGATAATATATCGCCGGGCAGTAAATGATGTGCTGAACAAGCTTCACAGGCAGGATCGCCTGGAGAAAGAGAAAGGGATTGACCATGTAAAGGACGAGCCGCTCGTAAAAGGCATGCGGGTTGTATACAAGTAAGTACTATAAAAGTACGCTTTTCGACCAAAAATGCGCCTTTTGTACGCATTTTTCTGCAAAGTGCATTAAATGGGTTTACAAGTGCATTAGGTTTTACGCGCCCTCCTTATGCTTACGAAGTATTTTCTCTTCATCTAATAGTAGTCTTTAATAAGTGCGACAAACTATAACATACTCTCGTGCGAAAATATCAGTTATTATTGTTACAGGAGTAAAAAATTAGAATAAGGCACTAACTAAGTTTTAAGGATATTGCTTTATATGAGAACTGTACATCAGCAAGCAATAGAATGATACGGAGCGGCGAATCAAAATGCATTATACAGTTTGATGGAACCTGCAGCAAGTGCGTTCAATGCTACTTACATTATGCCCAAATGCTTGTAAGAGGAATTACGGCCTCTGTCCTGCCATTGCACCAGCTATATTGGTCCCTGAATCTTATTTCACACACACACTTACTGATTCGCTTTCTTAACTGGTCTCGACTTAGGCTATTGGTAAGCCTTCCTTTACAACTTATTTAAATTTCATGATACTTCAAATATATTGGAGACGTCGCTTAGTGCACTAAATTCATTTAAACGGTAGTTACAGCAATGTTTTATTTCGAGATGATAAACACTGGTTGATTATTCAATACCTGATTCTTAATTAAAAAAGAACGAGAAAGCTTTCGTACTGATGGGATCTGCTTATATAAGAGCCTTGCTAAGATATCACAAGATCGGTAGATGTTTATTCAATATGTCCACGATGGGATAACATAATATTCACATGATTTTAAACGTGATACTCAAAGGTTTAACTCACTTTAACAGGGTCTACGTTACTCCATCAAGGACAATACTTCGCCCTCCTGCCGAGCATGGTGACAACCGCATCTTGAGGGAAGTCGATCCTGACAGGATGTTGAGAGTGGCGTTCCTCGATGACGATCAATGTCCCTTAACGCACGGTTGTGTTGGGCCTTTCGGCAGAGAGTTCCTCAGGCAGACGGTATACTTCTTCTTGGAGGAGGGCGTTAGACTCGTAGGGCGCACTTACGAGTACCTGGCGGCCTCTTCATCGCAGCTCAGAGAGCACGGTTGTTGGATGTACTCGGAAGACAGCGAAGTATATAATTCAACGAGAATCTTCAAAAACACCATAATTATCATGAAGTCAATTTTACTTTACTATAAAAGGGCAACTAAATAACAGTTGTTTATATATATATATATATGTGGATTTTGCAACTGCTTGGCATTTGTTAGACTTAAGGGACTCCAGGTCGCTGCGTTGAAATCAATTAACAGTTAATCGTAAACTTACATCGTAGAGACGTAAAATATTTTGTCATAGTTGCCATATTAGAGGCCAATGAGAAAGAAGAATAAAATCTTATATCTATATAATGAAAATATCGTTCAAGTGGAAAAACTTTTAATTGGTTTTTAGACTAAATAGTTGCTATTAATTGTAACCGCGACCGAAAGGTTAAGATGTGTTGTCTGAACTTAGGTAAATAGGTTAGCGCCTAAATGATTATTTTTTTCTTATCCAAGGGTCGAACAGCACATACGATTCGTAAATCGATGGGAAATTTTGATAACATCAAATATGTTGGAAAGAAGATGGCTCGCGAAGGCCAATGCTTTTCAAGTACAACAGAAACAGTTAAGGTTTCTAACGACGAACTGGAAATCATAGACGACATTAAAGGTACATTTTGTTACATTTCGTTGAACTTTATCTTAGGTTATGGAATCGGTTTTGCCAAAATCTAACGAATGTCTCACCAAAATCAAATTGAGTTATATGAAAATAAATCAATATGTCAAGACAAATTAATTGAGACTAATTAGTAGCCTTACATAAGCAATCTAGCGCTCCTTTTGTCCTTTTACTATCACAGTGTCCTTGCGATCTTCTCTGGTCCATTTGTCAATAACAGGATTTTTAAATCAAAGAAATAAGAATACGAACCCTAATTGTGATAAAAAAATATATAAAGAAGCGAATATAATTATGGGTGGTTGCAGGAGGAATGCATGAATCGAGCCGTAAGCCATATACATTCAGCGACGGAGTTGGGAAAATTTCACCCGAGCTAAGAGACGATGTCTGTAATGCTCTTAAGGACACACTTAAAAATAAAATACCTTGCGCTTTTCAGGTTTGTCCAACAAGTATAAAATGTATCATTGTAAAGTTGTGCACTTCGCGCTTAGTCAATATCTGTTAGATCCATATCGATTTGTCGAGACAAGTGAGCTTGTACTCACGAAGCTTGCTAGATTAAAGCTACGAAAAAACAAAATCATAATATAAACAAAACGACATTTAGTTAAGTAGTATATTACGAATCAATATGCAAAAATAAATCTGAAATTTGTCTCGTCAAGCACACATGTGTTATCCCACAATATAACTAATATTTATATTTGCTCGTTGACCGCTATTAGATTCGATACCGTGGGGCCAAGGGAATGGTTGCTGTGGACCCGAACCTGAAGGGTCGCCGGCTTGTTCTTCGAAAATCGATGGTCAAATTTGAATGTGATACTTCTGATTCGTTTGAAGTTATTAAGGTTTCTGAAGAGCGTAAGTCCATTTTCCTTTGCTTTGTGCCTGCCTGCCTGCAAGAAAAAACGACCATTCATTTTTCTGCCAGGTCGGTTAAATAGTTTAGTCTTCAAAGTTTCCGACTGATGCGATGAACAAATAGTTTCCCATTCGAAACTATTACATTTCGAAACTTTAATATTAAAATTCAAAGGCCTAAATGTCCTTTATTATTCTGACCACCTCGATGTTCGCCCTTGGCTTGGCTAGCGTGGGACGAAGGGATTTTATATTGCAAAATAGTACCAACCGAGTGCAAGTTACTGTTGTAAATACTCGTCATTACGCTGAAAAGCAACTATTCGTAAGAGATCATACAGCAAAAACAAGAAGTGCTAAAACGCGATATAGCAAATATAGCAGCTACTGCTGGGTTACCGGAACTTTAGGTCCGCCATACCTTTTTAAAATCGTTTAACATTTTTTTTCAGGGAACGTCACCTTGAATCGTCAGATAATTACAATCCTCGAACAGATGGGTGTTAAAACTAACGTATTCTTGCACTATCAGGTATGTAGAAATAACATGTGTGCGCTCTCTTGAGTCTGGTTGTCATTGTTGTTGATTACTTTATTAAATAAAGTAATCAACAACAATTTTATTAAATAAAGTTAATATTATGTGTATTGAAGTACGAGATTGCATAATCATGACCGCAGCTTTATCTTCTTAGCTTCTGTATGTATTAATATCTTCATCTTCTAAAAAAAGCTACCTGACGTATACCTAATGCTAAGATACGAAATTCGTATCTTAGCATTAGGTATACGTCAGATGCGTAACGCAAAAATGAGATATAATATGGGAAAGAGGAATTCATAAGTGCTTCGGCACAAAGCGCAAAGTCGTATCGTGCTGGCAAGGTACAATATATAACAAAAGATGTAACAAACATTGATCGTATACGGACGAGACCTCTGTTTCAAAAGACAGAGGCTACTTAATAGCCCTTCTGAGGAGGTAAATCCAACATTCATCGATTGGTTTCTCGAAGTCCACGGTCTTACCGGCTAGCATATATTCGTATAAATACTCTGTTAACAGTCGAAACGACTAGGGGTGTGAGGGAGTACTAAAAATATCGGATTGTATTAAATTATTAGAAATAAATGAACGCACGCAGCGATCTAATCAATTAATGCACTTCATAGTACTTGACGATGCAGATTTTGAGGTCTATAGATTTCGAAGAAGGCATTCTATTTTCTATAGAAACGAAAGGTTACTATTATCTACGCATCAAGTTACTTTTAACGCAAAATAAGTAGCTACAACAAAATGCATATACAGGACAGAAAAGAATATTGCCAACACAACCCTAGAGCTGGCTAGCGTTACGGCTCGAGCGATGGCAAACGTAAACAATAATAGGAGATAAATGGAGATGTCCCAAACTATGTTTTTGTATGGTTATTGTGTATGCAGGAACGCAATATTCTGGACTTCACGGATGCGCTTTTGATGGAGTCAGCCGCAGCTGCACGGCTCCAGTCATATATAAGAGACGATCAAGAGGACGCATTTGCGTTAAACTTCCGTGACTTTCGAGATAACCATATGTCGATCATCAGGGATCCATATTTCCGGTCAATGCTGCTTACGTTGTACAATAGCATTTTATGTAAGCAGTAACATCTGAACTTTTTGCTTTTTTTTTTGAGTCACAGTTTTTTGGAATATTAGTTTTAGATCAGGCAGGACTGTTTCTCAAGGCAAGCATTTAGTAACCACAAAAATTGAATTCATAACGTGAAAATATTCGAAATGGCTAGAATATAAATGGTCACACCGGCCTTATGTATATTCATACCTTTATTGTGCTTTGCTAAATAACGGTCAATAAGACTACTAATTCAGGAATAATAAGAGAAACAGTTGCGACAGATACCACCAACCAAGTTGCGTGTAGAACGATTCAGTTCACTACAGCAAATTAGCATGCAGACGCTAACAACGATGCCTACATTAACAAGCATTTAATAGCAGAAGTGTTAGTAAATTATAGAGATACTTACATTCTACGGTCAACGAATAGGCAGCCATTTGGTCAACGAGCGAATAATAAGCCTTGCTTCTATATTTCAATTGTTACGAATGATGTAACCAGGACACTTTGTTTATGTTACACAAAATGTTAGGTAATACTCTTTGATGCTTGTTCTCGCTCGTTATTAATCATCTTCCGACTCTAATTATGACAATGTAGCAAATTTACGGAGCAAGTCACGAATCGCTATTCCGTGGACGTTAGGACGTAATTTGCTCGGCGTAATGGATGAAACAGGAACTCTCGAATATGGAGAGGTGTATGTCCAGTATACAGTACGTGAAGACGTTTCGGACGAGGATTATTATAATAGAATAACCAAAAGAGGCGCCAATCCATCGAAAAGAAATAGGGACAATGTGGCAGAGGACGACGAACATTCCGAAACAAAATTAAAAGGCACAACAAAGGTTCTAACAGGTAAACGGGGTTAATAAGCGACTGACATTCCACTACTGTAGAGAGCTCGGTTCAGGTTTACACAAGATGCTTATCCATTTGTCCTTGTAAGGACTATAAAGTATCGTTGTAGTAAAGTATCATTTTATTTGTTGTTTCGATATAGAAAATATCTTTAGCGCATAGCTGTTTTCACTTTGTGTTATTGGTGTTGTTCTTTGACTGTACGAAGGTCCAGTTGTGGTGACAAAATGTCCGTGTGTTGCTCCTGGTGACGTGCGAATGTTCACCGCAATAGACGTGCCGCAACTGGCCCACCTAAAGGACGTAATAGTGTTTCCAGCTAAAGGGCCTCGCCCTCATTCGAACGAAATGGCTGGTAGCGATCTGGACGGTGACGAGTACGCGGTTATTTGGGACGAACGTTTTTTTTTCAAGGCAAGTATTTTTCATAAATAATGGTAACCTCCATGAGATTCGCAGATAACACAGCATATGGCAGATGATCTATTATAGGGTTAGCACTCATCTGATTGACTATAGATGAGAATCAATGAAGCGCTTGGGGCCTCACAGTAACAAGTAACTTCTTCCCTTTTTGTTTCTAAGTTTCACGCGAAAAACGGACAGTTAGTTTCTACATATACCATATAGGAATAATTTCTTCGTTTTTGCCGAGTAAGATGTAGGGTTCTTTACATTTCTCATTTTAGATCAAAGTAGTTGATACTTAGTGTGCTCTCTTTTTGTTATTGGTTTCAACGTGAAGTGTCAGTGTGAGGAGTGCAAAAATCGTCGCAACGGTGCTGAGGAGAATCCAAGCACATCCCGTCGGGCAGTGCTATATAACCATCCCGCAATGAACTTCTCTGATGAACCCCCTAAAGAAAAAAACAATATTAGTTTAAAAGATTACTATGAGTTCTTTTGTGACTATATCATGACCGATCAGGTCGGTCGAGTTAGCAATGCTCATCTAGCTAGTGCTGATCAGGAACCTGAGGGTAAGTAGTCAAGATCCACTCTCTAAATGATAAGTATTACGCACTCAATGAGGCTTACTGTGCAGCTTCCACAAATTTTGATAATTTTTTAAAGATAAAATATATACGCTAAAAATTATACGTAGCATGTAAAGAATTAAGTAATCCAAACAAGCTTAGACCGTATGTTTCATTACACTAGACCAGTAGTCAAAACATCTAACAAATATTAGTCAAACTTTTGCAGGAATATTTTCCGAAAAGTGTGATAGACTAGCTCGCAAGCTAAGTACTTGCCTAGATTTCGCAAAAACCGGACATAAAGATAATTGCGGAGTGTCAGACTTTGTGAAACGTTATCCTGACTTCATGGAAAAACAAAGTCATAAAAAGACGTACAGGTAAGTGGGAAATTATGCCTTTTTATGTCCATCTTCTAGGTAGCATGTTTTACAAGAAGCAGATGTTTGCCCTTTAAACAATACATCATGTTAAAATTCCTGCTATTCCTGTGCATGTAGATATTCGTATAATCTTAAACTTCTATTCTCGGCTTTGACGTTTTTCTACAGATCTAATCGAGCCCTTGGACACTTATTCCGTTCATGTCGCGTTCTGGAAGGCTCTTTCAACCTCTCGTCTATGGGAAGTGATGATAAATATGTGAACGAGCTTTTTCTGTTACCCGGATGGGATAAGATGGCCGAACCCGCCAGGCGACTCGTCATGCTGTACGATCAGCGGCTGCGTAAAGTTCTTGAACAAGCTGGCATTGTCTCAGAACCTGAATTGATGACTGGGCTCATCACTCACTTTGATAAGTATCAAAGTAAAAACTTCCACGAGGTTGAAGAACGGCAAGAACAGCTTGCGGCACAGGTTTGCATTTCAGCAGAATGGCACGATTTTTTATGGGTGCTTATTTACCTCTAATATTTATTTTCTTCGCTTGTTGCTCCGGTCTATTCGGCAGCTATATACAAAAGGCGCTTTAGGTTTCTTTCATATAAGACGAAACTATAGGCGATGTAAGGAGGCCTAAGTAAGCCTAGTTTCAAATTTGGCGGCATTCAGAATTGATAACTCTGCTTCGCCTTGCACAAAGGTAGTGTGTGTATTGAATAATAAGTATTCTATGAACCGTAATACAAATTTGCGAGATATAAGGTCAGTCTGGTTTGCTTTCGGGAGCACCCAGATATTTTTCAGTGTTCCCGTTGTCTTGCCTAAAATAGAGTGCATGTCCCTCTTTTAGCTATATTATTTTCAAGCTTCCAGGCAAAAGTATTACATGATTGTAGAACTAACTCATATAATTTGACTAAGTGCAGTGACATCGGAACGAGCAAATAAGTTTTAGACAAATGACCTTTCGGTGGTTTTTGGCTATCAGTGGTTGAATGTAATATACCTAACTAATTGACACTTTCTCTAGCGGTCATATTTGTGCCGACGAATGACCGAAGATTTTGACAAGTGCGTGGAGAACGCTCTCTCTGATACTGACAGAGACAATGAAGAAAAAAGGACTGAAACGCAACTATATTTGGCATCAGCATGTTATGCTGTCGTGTACAATCCAAAACCAACAGATCCAAAGACAGAGTTTAAAGGATTGCCGTGGATTTTCTCGCCTTATCTTATGAGGTGCCTCGAAATGACTAGAGCCATGTATCCATCAGCGTTCGACCCGATCCCTGACTCCCCTATAACAGTCAAAATTACTGATGCCATCGTGAGAAAGATCCAAAGGGAGGCGCCGGATTTGCAGGACCAAGGATCCTTTATGCACGTTTATATTACATTAGTGAGCTGGGCCGAAATCGAAGACCTTCACCGCCGAATCCGCGATGAAGCCAATGCTCCGAACTGTCCCCTGATTTGTGCCAAATGTCTTAAAATCCTGTATCTGGCTAGCAGGAGGAGCTCTATGTTTGATGAGGTATGCAGGCGTTATGTGAGTGTGGAGCTAAATGTGGTGTAGGGATGTTTGAACTTTTTTTTTGAAACAAGACTATCCCCCTAAACATGTTATTGCAGATATAATAACGCTATTATTACAACATCACTAAACACGGAATGAAGGACTCTACGATTCCAGGCCTTCGGCGTTTATTCTAATTTGTTTTGCTAATGGACGCGCACACGATTGTGTCATATTCAGTATGACAGTGTACGCAGGGCTGCATATGATTAGCAGCACTGTTAACTGTTTTCCATATGAGATACCATAACGACTCGACATCGTAAGCTAAGTGTTAGAACTAAAAACCTAATGAACTTTTTTTGTGGGGATATTCGAACGGATTTTATTGTATTGCATTTGACTTTGATTGAAAAACTAAGTCCACATAGTTGTAAGATAACATGTGTAATTAACTTAATCAATTGTCGACTAACGGTATCCGTATGCCAATAGCACTACGATGGGCTGATGGGCTCAGAGGTGCTGCTGTTTATGCGTTACTGCGCGATGGAGTTCGAGTCAAAAACGAGCGTCGAAAAACTTGGTTTTGGCGATTGTACATCAATGTGTGGGATGAGGCGTAACGATACGATAATTCGCCAACGCATTACTATGGCCGCTATGAAAACGTACAGCAGGCTAGCGGTATCAGGTGACGTGTGTTCGATTGCGGGCCTATCATGTGAATTCGAGCACAATAAAACATTGAATTATGCAGCACCACAGCGTGAAGGTTCTCCAGTAAGTACAACACGTACTGGATTTATCAGATAAACTTAGCAAAGAATCTGGAAGAAAACTGGCTCTAGGCTTCCCATAGTAAATCAATAATAGTTGTTTTTCTGTATAGTTGCTGCATTCACTAAAGATTTTTTTGTGTGATGTCCTTTTACGCCCTCAACACGTTGTTTGTAGATGGTACTTTGCATAGAGAAGGAGTATAGTCGTAGACTATTCTACGAGAACATGTCTGAGGTGCAAGACATTTTAAAAGACTGGTGTGGCGCAGATTCACCCGAGGACCACGTACGTTGACCTTCACGTCTTATCGTTACAAAGACTGAGCAAGCTTCTATCTTTGATAGATAATAATAACTGCAGGCGTGGTAAAACACTGTTTTGATGCTAGCTATAATCAGAACTGGCACATGTGTAAGACCTCAAATGAAAACTTCCCTAAGAGTTTGAAAACAGTGGAAGCGGCGATGAGCGGCGACCTAGGTTAAAGCTAAGTATTGAAAGAAATATTTAGGACATTTGAATATTCGAAGGTACAAACGTGTATGCCCCAATAATCTCAGCCTTGTCACCCATGCTATAAATTATTGCAAGTTCTAGGTTAGATACTGCCATTGCTTTACATACTATTTTACTATAACTACTACTGTAACTTTTCAAGTTTTTTACTGTTGTTTCACTTCCTGTTGGCCGTTGCTTTAGCTGTCTTTGATATTCAAGGACAGTCGCGACCGAACCCAGGTGGCAGTTGTCCTTGTGGCTCGAGACCTTGCCCACTGCCGGCTCGAGGAGAAATTGTATGGCTACGAAAACGAGGATGCGTTAATCGCAGATGTTCAGAACGAGCTAAAAAAGCGACGACAGAGTCGTGTAGATATGCTAGACAATCATAAATAACTCCAGCAGATTACTCTACACTTGCAATAAAAATTACTACGATTAAATAACTGTTTTTTCGTTTATAGTAGCTTAGGTGTTTGTATTATTTAAATTGCTACCTCTGGAAGCTTCCGGAATGCATTCAAATTCTTTAGGTGCACAACGTTTCTAAGTTCTAACTAGCAAAAAGTTTCACAGATCGACGGGTATGCAGTGTCAACTTGAGGATGTTTTATGGAATAGCTTCAATTAGCACGGCGGCATTCAGTTGGATCGATTAATGCAGCATTTACTGTGACGAATGCACATAATATAAGCATAAAACACATCGTTTGTTCTACAATATTTTAGCTCTAATCACTAATCATTGCGCGAGTTATAAATAGCAGACTACTGTTGCTAGAATCTTGTTTCTCGCTTACGTCGTTGGATTAGTAAGCAAAGGCACCTAAATTGAGACTAATGAGATTCTCAAACGTAAAGAAAATCCCTCGACAAACATTTTTATATGTACTACAAGTGTTATTCTTCAATCTAAGCACAATCTGTAGCTTTAATCTGACATAACTGACTGAAGGAATGTTTGCACGATGCCGGTGCGAGTCCGTGAACGTCCTATAGATAGCACAAATTTGGCGCTCGACTGCGGAGACTTCTTGAAGTCTCCACTCGAGATTGACATGAAAGACTTCTATTCAGTAACCCTTTATACGTAGTGGTCCAAAAAATTCGAATTTAGACTGTTTAACGGCCGAAATACACCTGTATTCTCAAGTAGCCAGCCCTACACCAGTCGGCTACTATAATCCGAAGCATCATTTTTGATGGAAAACATCTGATCTTCCTTCAGACACTTCAGCTATCCGCAGCTGTTCGATCGTTTGTAGAACGTCCAAATAAGTTTCTTCAGCGATGCGTTCGTGCTTCGAAAAAATATGGCTTCTACCCACAAGGATTGCATTCTCCTGATGGTGAGTAAGCAATTTTTCCATCGAAAGTAAAAAGTATGTCGCCAGAAGAAATCCAAAACGACCTGCTGCGTGATTCTAGAAAAATTAAGTTGCACACGATACCGGTTCAGTTCATTGATTTTGTTGTTCACAAAAGGCATCAGTCTGACTTCTACGATAGGTAAGCTGTACCTGAGGTATTCATGAACAATTCGTGACATCTCAGCTCATTCACATCCAGTGATTTTGCTGACTATATAATAGAGACAGACGGATCACTAGAAATGCGACAGTGATTAACTTTGAAGTCCGCCCTGTCTTTACGTTGTGGTGTTCTGGAACCTGCTTTTCATTCTTATCTGTAACGTTATGCTTATCTGTAACGCCTATGGGGCAATCATTTCGGTTGCAGTTCGTCTTCAGTTGTAGTGTCGTTTAAACTACGCACTATCGTCCATTATGAGACCGTTCTGAAAGACCTGGCGTTTGTCTGATACCATGAGTAGCGGATGAACGAATACTTGTTACGGTAAACTGTACCAAAGTTTGCCCCAGTTTAAATGCCATGCTCAATATATATATATATATATATATAACTACCTTTCTGATACCATTGCTTTATCTATAAGCATATTTCTCGTTAATACTATAATAAATCTAGTGTTGTCATTGTCTCTACACTAATTTTTAACACAGCTAGAAACAATTTAACCTAGGAATATGACTTTTATCAAAAATTTCCATTTATTTTAAACGATCAAATCCCTAAATTTTTTTGTAAGAGCAGAAGATTCTCGATTCAAAGAACTCGAAATTAAAAAAAAATACATGTGTTTTTCTGTGTAGAAATTTTTTTAGAATTGAATAGAAAGCTATTTTGAAAATATATCACTCCACTGGGTTATCCTAACTATTAGTCCTCTGTTCCCAACTGTTAAACATGTTTTGGGCTTTTGGGACATATGGAGACATCGCGTTTTTGGGACCTTGGCATACTATCAGCCCGAAGTATAATTTTTTTTTTCATATAACGTATTTTTAGCGTACTTTAACGAGTTTACATCTATCCATATCGCTTGACACACAATTATTATATTATTAGTAAAAATAATATTTGATTAATTAATAATACTGTTAAAGTATTATGAATATTATTTGCAGATCGAAGATGGAATACTTTGAAAATGGCTAGTAATAAATCCCGAACTGAAAACCTAATCGCGGTGAATGAAAAAACGCTACTTTGAATATATATATTTAGATATAGTATTATAAATAACTCAAAAGAATTACTTAAGTGCTTCATCTTATATGTATGTTCCGTCTAAATTAGGACAAACTATTTTTTGGTACCAGCAGAACGCTTGTTCTCTCTAAGTTAAAACTTGCACTAATCTTGATTAAAAAACAGGGACTCGTTTTCATAATTTGAGCGAAGGCTGATTATTGCTTAATTTTTTCACGCAGAACGAATGCTACTGAAATCGACAATTTACGTTATTACCAGGTTCCAAGCAGGATTTCGGAAATCCTGAACTTTCCCACTGGCAAAAGTGGAAGAACCTTAATAAAATTTTCAATAGTATCAATAGGTTTTGTCTATGACAAAGGATGTATCTAGACTTGTGGTTTTATGAAATGTGAATATGAGGAGTATGAGTTGTGCTAAAAGGTATATATGGGAAGACACGCTACACTTGCAACATCACGTCTATGTAAAAGAATTTACTCAGCTGAAAGACCCTTTGCATGCTGAAATACCGTCTAAAATGCTTGTATCGTTGCTTGTTAAAGTTGCGGTGGTTTACATTGTAGACCGTGTTGCTTATCCAAAAACCACCGATTCCAACTTGACAGGGGTACAGACACATACCAAACTATTGTTGTTTAATTTCTAAATAACAATAGTTCAAAATTTAGAGGCCTGTTCGTTAGTATAACGAATAACACAGATTTATGAAGAAATAACAATAGGCCTAACATTTGTCCAATCACTTCAGAACCTTAAAGTTCCGCAAAGTCTAGAGTCAAAACGAAAGATACATAGAAGCCCCTTCATACAGAACAGAAGAATGATACCTAAGCATGATACCGGCTTTAGTAGCCTTTCTATGATGTCAAATAGTTTCATTCAAAACTTTTACAGTCTTTATTATGACAATTATTATTAGAAAGGACCACATGTCTAGCATATAGGTAGGTGGTCAGAGGTCCAAACAGATGGCGCGATCATACATAAATTAGTCACGAATTGGTTCAGGTATTGGAAACACCATATTGACAACGAATTGACTGAACAACAACAAGCTAGAAACAAAAAATTAGTTAAAAATTGGCTCACTGTCAGTTTACCACCTAGCGAGTGCATTTAAATATTGCCCGTTCAAAAGAACGAGACCATTACTAATTGTGGTGAAGGTCTATTGAAGCGACTATTGTAAGTACATTCCGAGAAAATACGTCAACAAGAAGATCACTGCCGAAAGCGCCCTCTCAGTTCGGGAACAGCGATAGCTACGAATCACAATTTACTGTATAAATATTTAGCGATTTTATCAGATCTAGTAGAACAAAACATACTAGAGCATTTCCGTACCATCTCGAATCTATTGGACTAACCAAGAAGCTTATCAATGTATTCGTAAATGACTGTTAAAAGCTGCGATAACGAAAAGTTAGCATAAGCAGGGAACGAGGATGTCTTACTTGAATACTAGGTGTAATTCAAGTTTAACTGGGAAAAATTGCCAGTAAACGATTCATTACACTGTTTACCAGAAACTACCTTCCAACGATTCCGGTGATGACTGCCGATGAAATCCTACTTTATATGCTTTATATGAAATAGCGCAAAACCTTGCTTATCTATTATAATTTAAGAACTGTTCCCGTTTTCCACAGGTTAGTATTTTTTTTTTGTCAACCTAGTCGGTATTTCGTAGACTCTCATACTTTTAGAAGTTATATTTCATAATAATAATAATAATAGTAGCTTTACGTATCAATATAGAAATACGTGCTGTCGTTTGTAAATTTTAAGAAATAGTCTTTTTAAAAAACTGAATAATTTATGTAGGCTTACGTTAATAGTGTATTAAAATATATATTAAAAAAAATATGCAATAGTTGCTTATAAATAAAACGCGAAATCAAGAAAATGGGCTTAAATTATTCTTATATATATGTATGTATTTAGCTAATGTACGTTTTCGGACATAATCACTATCTGTGGTTGGTATTTGATAGTTGACCATTACTCTTTCACTCTTAAAATATATTAAATTTATTGAAATATTCTACGTTGCATCGCCGTCGCAATGTATTACAATTCCGCTCAAAATAGTTGGTTGTCTTATATCTTTCGGCTATACGTCGCTAGGTGTTGGTTAGGTTTTGTTCGCTTGCCAATTGATGTCATAATTCAAAGCGATATGAACCTGAATTTCAGGTCACAAAACAGGTGAGAGCATTTTATTTCGACAGATTCATCCCACAATGTTTCAGGGGCTAATTACTGTTAACGTTCTCTTTGTCAATTCGATTCGAGTTATCAATGCTTCAAAACAAATTATTCGTAAACAGAGAAAAAGACTAGTTCGCTTCTCAAGTCACCGAGGTTTGAAGAACATTAGTTGAAAACACAAACTTATGAATTCCTTCATTGGGATCTAACGTTGTTATAATTCCAGGCGTGCTAGGATTCAATGATCTGTCGTATTAGTAAGAAACCGTCTTATGTACTAGCCCCAAACCGAGGGTACGCCTGAACCTATAACCCTTCAAACGAAAACGATAACACCTCCTCTATCAATTAATGGTTCGAGTACGTAGCCGGCTATGTGCCCTATTAATAACTCGGATGTCCGTAGATAAACTGTCGAAAGGATCCAGCTCCAACACTTGATTATGCTGCTGCTAACAAAGCAGGCCCTCCGTGCTCAATAAAATCCTGAACTGCTAACCTCACTCCACTTCTTCTTTTAGATGGACGATAAGATAGATGCTTTCGATTAGACTGGTTCAAGTTCAATATCTGCCCGCCTGTCGATCGCGCATTCCCTCGAACATTTAAATAGTAGTGATATCACTTGGCATGTCTTGTCTCATTCGATAGTGTACCTGCTAGTTGTTGTCTGATCGTTTTCAATCTTCGTTGCGAATATGCTATCTCAAACTCTATCTGCTTCCTCTTCTTCCTTAACTCTTGTGTCTCTCTACTATCACCCAAGTACCACTTAAAATAAGAAGCAAGATTACCAAAAGGGAGAAAGCGCATACGCCAAGGAAACAAGCTAAAAAATCAAAAGCAAAAAGTGACAAAAGCTAAGCCCAACTCTGTGGGGCTCAACATATAAATACATGGGTGTCGGGAAATTGCCGATAATAATACTGATCCGGGCAACTATGAGATGCCTACGAATTGCTTGGATGCTATACTGTGAATGATCTAAAAGTGCTACATGAGAATGCAAAACACTGGAGATATATAATATGGGGGTTTGAAAAAGCTCCGTCTACTAGAACACCTATACGGATACGCAGCTTCCATTAAATCAAGAACAATAGAAGCTCATAAAAGATACCTCACAAAACTTGTACACATTGAAGTTAAAAAACAAAATAGAAACTATTGTACAAAAGAAAACCGTTATGAAGAACATAAACATCTATCTCAAGAAGGATCAACGTCGTCGATATTCTGCTACAACCTCGTGATGACCCAGTTCAACACATTGCTGACACTCACCCTACGGCCTTTATCAACTACAACCGAGGAAATCGTGATCTAGCAAATCAACTTAGAATTAGATCAAAACGAAACCATAGGACCAAACTCGTCATTGTATGGGGTTAGCCCAGCACAGGCAAATTCTATGGCGTTCGCAAATGCGCCACGGAGCTGGTTTAAAAAGATGAAATTTACGATAAAAGTAGGGGAGAGTGGTGGTACGATTACTCGAACTATAAGGCTGTCATCATTGACGACTTCTACGGTTGGATTAAATACGATGAATTGCTTGGAATCGCTGATAGATACCCATACAAGGTACCTATTAAAGGGTCATTCTAGCGGATATCGTACCTAGTAATATTCGTACATAGTAAATTAGTCTTCATATCCTCAATTGAAAACAAACATTGCAGTAATGCGTAAGTGAAA
Organism: Varroa destructor; assembly: GCF_002443255.2. Lineage (NCBI taxonomy): Eukaryota > Metazoa > Arthropoda > Arachnida > Mesostigmata > Varroidae > Varroa > Varroa destructor. Next base: position 36,440,993 of record NW_019211457.1, read on the forward strand.
AATAAATCAGTCTCGCATTTTACGTTAGTGAACATTTATTCCAGAATGGTATTTCTTATTAGTGTAGAATCGTGTAGAGTCAGCTCTTAGATCGTTTGGCCTTATTAGATTGTCCAGCAAACTCCTTCGTATCACTCCGTCAAATGCCGTTATAACTCAAGCCCGTATGGCTTCTACTGGTTCCATCCAGAGCCAGAATACACAACACTTGTGTACACTTCTCCGTTGAAAACAACATTTCGCGATCTAAAACCACTTGGGTTTGGCTAGCAAAGTGCTAAACGTAATTATATAATCCTAAAAATTGACGCCAATTATTTTTGCTTTTATGCATCTAGCATAAACGGGTGATATGCAAAGCGTTCGCATTTGGTCAATTAGTAACCATTTTTTTTCAGCTCTCTAACAAAAGTGTCCTAGTTTTAGATCTATGTTGCATGTCCAGAAATCTTTTTTTCGATTATTGTGACGTGCTTTTATGTAATGGAATGCAATTATTCTGCATGTAATATAGCAATCCCTGTAGGGTTCTACTAGATATCACCTTAAATTTTGTGAAGGACGTGCAATCACGTGTTTTCCTTAGGTAGAGTGATTATGTCGGCAATTAAAGGATGGGACTTTTAATACCGACCCAGAATTCGTGGACGGTTTTTGCCACCGTAGCGCTAAAATATAGCAGATCATCAGAGCCAGCTGCAGGCGTGAAGGTGACCTTTACGGAATCCTTGACGCTATTGTCCGAGTGTGTCACTCCCGACTGTGAAGAGGACATACGCCAATTTTAGCAATTAGCTTTTAACCGATTTTTACCATGAACATTGACAGCAACTTTTTTTTACTGATCACGAATATCAAAGAATGCTTTTAGGCGAAAAGGGATTTACAACTTCAATATGAATTCAGCCTATCCTACTAATGCAATCCAGCCAAAATACAATGGTCATCATCCGCGTACGAAATAGTATCTTATCGCAAGCAACCAAACTTCTCACAGTGTGATATAGTGCATACAGCCTCCAAAGGGGCGTACTCAACTTTTCATTTGATGTCTATACAAATACGTATAGTATTGCGATATTTCCATTTTGTACTTACTGCTGCTCCAACATCCTTGCAGTCGACAGTTTTTACATTAGGTGCACTTGAGGAGAAAGTGCCCGGTACAATCGAATCGTCACCGACTTTGCGGGCCGTTATTAGAAAACCCTTGAATTCTGCGCCGGAGATGGTAACTGGAATCAGGAGAAATATTATATGTTCCGAACTATGTTACATCTAAGGTGATATACGAAACAATGAAGTATGCAATATGTTAGAATTAAGTACTGGGTTCACGGAATAATTATCCATTTTAATCTAATGTGTGACCCCCGCAGTAAAGCATTTGTCGCATTGAAATACGAGAGAGACTAAACTCGCGTTATTAGCTGTAGTAATGACTTAATACATACGTTCCTCTGTCCCTAGTTCTGGGCTCCGTCGAAACTGGATCTATTTAGTATTATCAACTGTCTATTTCATATATTCCTTGTTCCTTTTTAGGTTCGTCGATTTATTGATTAAAACCATTATCTTCGGGAAAAGATATCAAGTACGAAAGAGGTTGGCGAGCGTTAAAGGAATATGATAATGGTTTTACGCAAATGCCTTCAGGTGCATGTAACCCTATGGATATGAAGACGTGTCTACCTGCATAATTGGCACCCTCTTTTTGAACATCCACTTTATAAGGGTTTGTGGAAAGAGGCTGAGGGTCAACCTTGTGCTTCGGGACGCCACTCAAGCAAACGCTTCCAGGGGCTCCATCCTTGAACGCCAATACGGACCCAACGAATGCCACACACACCACAGTGATCCTAGCCTGCATTTTAAGCTATACAAGGGTTATCGCACATCTGAAAGAACGGCACATTATAACTTCATTAATTAAAGTTTCTTTTATAATGTGCATGCTTTCATCTGTGCTTGCAAAGTGTCAAACGGCTTATAGACATAATTTTCACACTTACTTTTTCTTATATGTCTTACCAGAAATAGAGGAGAATGAACAACAGTCATGGCCACGATACCACCTTAATACTTTCAAAACATTATTAATCGCTATTGATAAAATACGGTTAACTACCAGACATGGAACAGAATATTAAATCAAAGTAGTGCCTACTCGACTGTAAGTTAACCAGTATGTTAAGTGGCAGGAGAAACATATACAAATACAGAGATGAAGTTGTAGCCGAAAACTCTTTAATGCTGTTGACATTTGCTTCTGTGTGAGCAAATAAACTTACCACGATCTCCCTGTAAAACAAAACCAGCAAGACTAGTGTCAAGCAACGGACATCTCACAATGTGTTTTTCAAAATACAAATACATAGTACATTTATTTATTATTTTAACGCAGAGGAGTTTGAGTTTGACAAATTCTATATAGAAGCAAGAACTATAAGATCTATTAAAAAAAACGCCTGTTTTTTTTCCATTTAAGCCATTTTTTTCGAAATTTCACATTGCTAGTACATATTTCGCTATAGACCGTCTTTTCTATCGCACACTCAACGAGATTTACTTAGAGAAGAGCTATTTTTATGACTGTGTGTTGTTGATCGTGCTTGTACAGGAAAAATAAAAAAGTTCACTATCTGCCAGTAAACTACGCTATTGAACGGTGCAAAAGAATGTTCCTAAACCCTTACGAGACACTTACTTAAAGATGTGGATTATTGGGTCTTTAAAATATATATATATGTATATATATATATATATATATATAGACATTTCTAGTTTTTAAATCGAACAATAGAGCTACAGCTAAATCGGTAAAGCTAAATGGAGCATCTAACGCAAAAACGTTCCTGAAAAATGTCATCTCTGTTTGAATATGAATATATAGGATCTATATAATAGATAGTCGATGGTGCGTAAATTGTATTTTTAATACAGTAAGGTAAGAGGCAGAATAAGACTTTCTGCCACATATGCAAGAGGTGGTGCAGTTAAAATTGTACACACGCACACGTACACATCCATCGATGTATACGTATGGTGTATCTGTAGGCTTGTGTGCAATTTTTGGCCTTGAATGAGGGGCAGCACGCGCAATCAGAATTATGACGTGATATAGAAATGGTGATCGTTGAATCAGTATGCGAAACACAGAAGTATAAACGACAACCATTCGATAGCGAAGTCATAAGTGGTAGTCTCTCGTGAAGATTCTATGAGCACAGCTACACAAGTCATTCTCGTCAGAAGCGACTCCACACTTATTTGCCCCTATGCGACTTGAAGAAAAAATGTTGCAACCTGTTATACGCGTTTGTGTTTATCGGCTGTCCTTGATCTTGCTTTACGCAACAGGAAATTCAAGTTAGCTGGTGGCGAAGCAAAGACGCAGGACAACAACTACATAAGTTATTCGATTCGTGTAGTATGACAAAGACCAGAAACATAATCCAACAGAATCTGAGCTAGCAGAACGAGGCAATATCCTTCTTGCTACCATATGTTCATATTTTTATTTGAAAGCTCAAGGAAAGCTCTTATTGCCGTTGTTGTCAGGTGGAAGAAAGGCCTGAAATGCCGCTCCATATAATTGGTACATAATTTCGCAGCCAATTTCAATACACACACACACACTACAAAAACCATGCCTTGATTTACCATTATTGAATCTGATCTGCTACATTTTTCCAGTGTTAATGAAAACCAGTACGTATTTGCTATACGCATTTCTCACATTGACGCAAACAGTGATTGATGAAAAAAGATCTAAACCTGAGATGGCTATATTTGATGACCAGATTATTGTTCACCGTACTAACTGGCTTCAAGAGCTTCTCCCGCCTGGCTGAAATCTTCCCCAGCCAAGATCATTCTGCCAAATTTCATAAGAGCGAACTAAATCTATTCGTTAACCAGATCTGCACTGCGCGTCTATTTGAACTATGTGGGTATTCGGCGCGGCTGCGTAACAATTCAACTTTCGGCAATGGTCAGCTGAAACTGCTCAGAGATAACACTCGCCTAGCTCAATGGTAAATCATAAATAAACGCCTATGAACCATAATACAAAACGATAATACATTGCGTCTAAGACCTTGTCCACTACCAATTATAACGCATTGAATCTTTGCTGAAAACTTCGACCACATATGAAGAGCATTTAATTATCTAAGATGATTAAACTGTTCTACAAGTACACGGCCATACGTGCTGTGGCAGTTTCAGAGCAGGAACCTATTATTTTCGTTTTGACGCTTCACTGTTTTCTGTTGGCTTTTGCTACGTTTCGCTGGCTACCATTACATTGTCTGTCTGAGCCTAATACCGACTTGTCATAATGAGTATAGGCGCATAAGTACGTAAACGGGCTATTGAAATAAGCAGAATTCCACTTACCACTGATAGTGCATGAAGATTGGCGCTTGGCAGCAAACATGTGCGCTTTATAGAAGACTGTATTGAATGAGGGCGTATGGTGGTCGGAGAGAGGGGCATCTGACTACTCGCCACTGTTTACAGAAATGATAACGAAAAGTTTGAGAAGGGCTGTTACTTATGAAGTGTATACGTATACCATGCATGCCTTTAAAACAATTCTGAAACAGACCTATTCAGATATGATCTTGAAGTGTGTTTGAAAATAGTTAATTATTATTAACCTCTCGAAGTTACAAGTTTTTCTCGCTATTAGGCATTCCATCAGATGGCTATACGTGGAATTGAATCTAAATTACAACCTGTACCTAACACTAGTAAACAAGTAGTTTTCCTTTCACTGTTACCCACATAGACACATTACTTGTCGTCATCGCTGATAATTTCACGTAGAAAGCAGTCATTGTGACTAGAGATACAATGAGTGCTTGTGTTACAAATAACGGGGGCTTCAGGCTCCTAATTTTTGAACAAGCCCCGTAGATTTAAGCCGCATGTCAGTTGTGAAGTAGCTATTTGACTACGGTATCTAATATCGACTAATCGTCCCACTCCAAAACCAAGTAACTGACCGGGACAGAGGCGCGTCTTCGAGTGCTAAGATCCTATGAACTTAGCAAATAGTTTTTCAGGCACTCAAATTCACATAACTTGGCGCAAATATCACGTGCTGCTTCGACAGCCGTTTGAGGTCTGCAAGAGACAAAATAGAGTAGGCTTCTTCTGCTTCGAGAGCCTAAATTCGACATAAAAGTGGCTTTACTGCGTAGTGAAATAGCAACCAAGTTATAGGGGTAAGGCAGCGCTTTCATGAAGTTACGTGAAAAGTAAACAGCAAGAGAGACAAACATTCAAACCATATAGCAGATCATCTACATCTTAACTTAATAAGAGATATAAGGCCTGGCAAAATTCCCTTACTAGTTATTTCTCGAAAGAATTTAAAAAGACCGCCATTTCATGGGCCTTGTTTCGTTGCTAGCAAATCTCAAACCTTTAGGAATATGGGACCTTTTAAATATGCCCGGGCCTCTTTGCGAAGTGAACTCTACTTTTTAGAAAATTCGTCGCTTTTTGTGTAGGTCATAAATGTCATGTAACGAATAGTAGCTAGCCAAAGTTGTTTCTCCTCTTCCGAGAACCAATAACTATTACGGCTCGGTCGAATAGTTTTCGCTAAGCGATCCTTAGCATCGTTTGCTTTTTTGATGAATTCATATTGATAATAGTATGCGAGCATAGTTCGGCAAGTGCGCACAAGTCAGTGATGTCAACTCGTGCCAAAATGATAGAGTTATAACAACAAAGGTAGTTCAGCATTCAGTGATGAAAAAATGTTCATTAAATCCACTAAGCTAATCTCTGTTATATATTATGCGTGATATATTGTTTATAACAATATATACATAGTGTTATTAATTATTACTAAACAATATATATTATTATTATTATGTGTGAATAGCGAGTGGTTGGGTCTTCCATCATTCTTGCACTAGGTTGATGCCATCACTACCTAGTATAAAATAGTTATATATGAACTATTACAGCAATAGATGACATGTATAGTGGGCACTTTTTCATAAGTGCTGATCCTGAGCTCATATATATAGAAGCACGAGAAAGGCCTAACAAATACGGCAGGCATGAGTCTACCGGTGAGATTCAAGGAGAGGATCACTGTACATCATTCACGTAGCGACAGGCCCTTTTTACGTGCTTGAATGGCATGAGCAACATATAAAACAGCATGTACGGTGTGCTTTCGCTATTATTTAGCTTAGGCCACGTTGCCTCCGGTTATCCGGACACCAGGGCATCCAGGGCGTGTAATATTTAGCTGCCCTTCGTTCGCTGCAGCAATACATTGCTGAAGTTTGTAACGGACGATGTCACGTTCGATCGTGAAGATGGTCGCTTTAGATAGCCTCAACTACGGTACTAGATTGGTGCTTCAGTGCATCTTTCTGAATTGCAGACAGTATCATAAACGCTAGCGGCGGCAGTAGCGCGCTTTTATATGTACATAGACATACAGCAGTAGCGATAGAAGGGGTAGCGGTATTCGATCGCTTTGCTCAACAGATCTATTTAAAGACTCCTTAAAAACGATATTATAAAACAACTACGTTTTGATTATAGGGAAACTACTTATTATTATAGTAATTCAAGTAAGTATCGTATGAACAACACGGAGCGGAGCAGTTATGATTAAATGCGTGTGGCTTTCAATTTTACATAGCGCCAATATCAATTAACGAACCCCTTTGGGGAACTCTACACAGAAGAGAAGTCCCCGTATTTTTGCTTTGTTTATCTTCTTTCAATAAAAAGCCAAATTACGTTGCCCCTTTTTACCGAAGGTTCTTTCCCAACACGCTTTTAGAGAACTGAAGCTTCGACGTCTAGCCTGTGTTTTCTAGAACGGATAATAATTACGATCCTTGTAAGCACCTAAATACGCGTGTATCAGTGTTTACGTTTACGTCTGTGCGTACTACATAAATAAATGCCTAATAAGTTTAACTGTTATAGTAAATATATTATAGGGAACGAAATAGGTACCATTGGTAGCATCAGCAATCGTACCAATGGACAGGACACGGAATGTTAAAGAAATACGTGACAAAAATTTATTGTATATCATAGTAGTTCCTTGCCAAAACTCTGCGAAACAGGCCAAAAAAATTGTGATGATATTGAACAACCTAACCTAATATTCCCAACAATAATACTCAATAAGTCTCTAAAATAATCAGACCATTAATTCAATGTTTTTTTTTTTAAATTACTTTGATTTGACCGGATTTGTGAGTCATCTTTTCATTCGCGGTTTTACGATTCGTAAGGAAATTCAAATCTGTTTCCTTAAATTAGCTTATTGCTTCCAAGCAGATCTACTTTGAAGCAATGTTTATTAAGGCGGACCAACGGTTCTGCGAATGGGAGCAGACTTTTTCGTCATTGTGCGTGTTATTATTATCTACGTTTGTAACTATAATACGAACCCACACTTTGTATTCAACTTGAATTTATTTTATCAAACTAATTGTCAAGATCCATTTTTATATTGACAGTATAAGTAAGATCTTTTCTGCAAGATTTTAATAAACGATGTAAATTATAAAGGTGAACGTAACGTATTACATTCCATAATGGTAAAATAATGAAATTGTGATCCTCGTAAGCCTATTTACTTCTTTAGCCTTGATTACTACCTCTATTTTATGACGTCGTTAGGTAGAGAGATTAGTTAAATGTAGATCTTCGATAGAGAATTTGTTTGGAAGGTTATATCGATGAGGACGGCATGCTGCATGATCCTGGTACTGTATTATTGAGAGATGAAACGCCGGAATGCACGCTTTTTTTATGGCAGCGGGGCCTAATAATGCCACGGTAGCTTTTACCCAAAGAATTGAAGGTCGTTTTCCTAACGCGCCACTCGGTGAGCTCTACAAGGGAGTAATTTTAAACATTACCTTCGTAAATACATGACCTACAAGCATCTGTTAATTGCAGAGCATATTCTGTAACACTCGATTAATATTATTCCGTATATGCCAATTGTAATATAATTATAATAAACTAATGTGGCAATCGAAATTATCTCCGTTGGCAGAAAACATTACATTTGGCGGTAGTTCTTTTTCTTACCTGCCGTCGCAGATGCCATGGCAAAAATAAAAGGAAATTTCAGCTTCGCAGTTCAAGATTTGGCAGTAGACGGCAGCTTTGTGGCAAGCCTTCTTGACTTGGCATAGTATGGGGTCGACGTTTGTAGAAGGCAGGAATAGGTTCTAAGAGCCTTCACATTAGTAAATAGTTTTCATATCCTACACACTAGCTGCTACTGTATAACGGCTACGCTGAATTACATAATTAGGCTACTGCAGTGGACGTGACGGGTGCGTCTGTGAGTTTCGTTGCGTAAACTCTCGATTATTTACACGCTGATGCAAGTTGACCGGAGAACACATTCTACCGGATACGCTCTAACGAAGCCTTAGCCAGTTTTAATGAGTAACTCACGCTTTAAGCCAGTGGGAATTCTTGCTCACACCAAACGTGACTCTGCTCATACGATAGCTAGTGCTAGTAATCCGTTACGCTACGTTATTTGCTTTTTCACGTGAGATCGATTAGGAGACCAATTTTGTAATACTTGACAGAGGCGATTTAGTACACTGCGTGCCCTCCCGAAAATGAAAAGCCCACAGAACTTAACTGAAACAACCCGATTATCCAATTATATCGATGAACTATACTTGTTATCACTGTCCAGCAGTGGCAGAAACTAGTAACATCGTGGGGTGGTGTATTTACGTTTTTCTCGTTTTTCGGCTAATGAGAACCTTAAAAAAAGCAAAATGGCTCGACAGCTTAAAGCAGGTTGCCGCGATTTGTGCAAAGGGTAAATTTAAACGCAGCATATGATTGGCAAATCATTGGATTCAATAATTTAGCACAATTTGATATAGCGAGTCGCCGAACTGTATTTATTAGCGAAGGACTGTCACCGATCTCCTTTTATAGCAGTTTTTAGCGCATTAGAGATTTAAATGCGTCAAACGTAAGCTAGTTATCGCCGAAGCTAAGTTCAATCATTACCTTAATTATTGCCACAAGGTCATCGTAGTTTCCTTAAGAATTTGGCACACGACCCAATGCCTCTTTGTCTGTTTACATCGCTCGAATCGATCCCAATGGAGCGATTTCGACACGTCATTTAGATGATTGAACGATTGTTCAACTTTCCATAGATACGCGCTGATATGTTTTCAAGGTAAGCGTTCGAATAGATCACCCATTTACTCGTCCTTAGTATAAGAATGTCTAGGTATAGCAACGCTTTCTTGCCACTAGCGTAACACTATGGTGAGACTGCTCGCGGCAAAAATTTCTGTCCTATATATGCATATGTACATCAATGAAGCAGACGGCAGGTAAAGAAGATCGAGGCTATTAAATTCACTGGTAGGCTTACTCGCAGCTATAACATATCGAGTTGGGGCACTATGAAGGGCACACATACAGGTACCGGCCAATTTAATCATACAGCAAAAAATATCGGAACATTTCCGGATCAAATCTATAAATATGCTTTTTTTTTTTTGAAAGAATCCAAACAATAGTCACGATTGGAAGCGACGGAAATACTTCACGGAAGAAGCTCCGTTGGCTACCTTTCGTATGCGCATGTATAAGGTTGGCAGGCGTTGCTGAAGAGAGGAAAACTTGATGAAGAGATTCAGCAGGAGTATTCATTGGAAGGCATGGTGTTGCTGAGCGTACATATATAAAATGAATTGGCGAACTTTTTTCCAAAGGAGGATTAAGGCTATTTACGTGATGTTGGTCAGCGTTATTTTCTAAATTGGTCACAATAATTAACAACTTTTTCATTGTCTATCAAGGAAGAGAGAAAAACGTATGCGTCTTCATAACCGATTATCAGGTTATTTTATCGATTTTAAATATAATTAATTCATATCTATTTTACATAATGAAAATAATCAAAATCTGTGATTTATTTGTGCCGGAATGAACTCGAATATGTTAGAAAAGAATCGCTTAGGTAATTTGTCCTACCTACACCTTTTCATATTTGTTCAACCTACTTGGTTGAATTTCTTATAGAGTTAAAAACCTTTCTATAATACGGAGTTATATAAATTTATTTTATCTACACTTTATTTCAAATCTACTTGAGTGACATCCACGTGTTTCCGGAACAGCTCTAACTAGTTGAAATTACAGGGTGATTTTTGGTCACTGACGTCAGTTGCGAGTTGCGTCAAACGAACTTTAACGAGGATTTATCGACAGGGGATGATCTGCGGCAGGATCGGTTGAATTGGGATAGGAGAATTAGGAGGTAAACATTGATGTAGAAAGCAAATGGCAGCGAGTTTTGACGAGTTGACGTGCGGACCCGCGAAGCGGCGCAAGGTTAGCATAAGGTCTTGTGCGGAGATGGTCTCGAGGTTAATCGGGACCAGGCCCATGAAATTTAAAAGGAGCATGTCGAGATTGAAGGTATACGGTTGTGCTGGTGGGTCGGCTTTCTTTTCAGTTACTTCTGTTGGTTAGGAATGCTAATAATTCGACACATGATGAAATAGACACATTGATCACGGCTGTGCCTACGTTTCATTTTCATCTTTTTGCCCCTTAACGGAGCGAACGGTGGGGCGAAACGTTAGCGGGATTTGTAGGGCTTGAAATAAATGAAACGAGACGATGCTTAGACGCCAAACCTTCATCCCTTTTGCTACATTATTATATTGTAATATTATGCCTATGAAGCACCTCTTGTATCTTGAAGTACAATATTGTGGGTTGTAAATTTCCTACACGAAACGCACGCGTTTAGAATTTTCTTTATAAAGATACGCTTCGTAGAGGGCAATGTATAAATGAGGAGAACGCTGTAGAGAGAGGCTGCCGAGGGTCTTGTATTGCTTAGAAAGTAACTTTCAGAATGCAGCCCTTCCTGTGAATCGAAGCTCAAAGGTTTTCGCGATGCTTGTGAACCATAAGACTGTCGAGGCCGGGAATAGAACTCGAATTTACTACATTTTAAAATTGATGTTTATTGTGGGTAACCGGGTGCTCGGAAATACAAGAGACTGGAAATCCTTTGAATTGGTTCGGGATGGAACGTTTCACCAGTCTATTCTAAGCAGACCGTTCTGCTGTACAGCTTTGCAAGTCTTCGTCGGTCCGCACAGATGCTCATGATTAAAAGAATAACAAAAGGCGACTTTAAAAAATGTCAAAAGAAGCCTCTCAATGTCGTAAGAAACCTCTTAGAGTTTGCAGTGCACAACGACTTTGCTAATGGCCCTTTTCAGTTTTCACTGGGGTCATATACGAATACAATGATCTATAAAGCCAATGTGAGAAAATACCCACAGAGTGTTGCAGAGTGGTTATTTTTTGAGTCAGCAGATTTCCGGAAAAACATGGTACGACGTTGTCTAACAATTTAAGCTTGGATCATTCTTTGATGGCTGATTACTAGTGTTAGTTTGTGACTAAAACAAAGACGCCCCCTAATACGGTTAATAAGCAACTAGGTCGGCCGGGAATGGGGAGCTAAGGAGCCATACCATCAGTTAGGCATATCGATTCTTGGCGCCGAAGTTTCTGCAGGACAGGAGCACGATGACCGCTTATCGCAACACAGAGCCCCTAGTAGCAAGATGAAAAATAGTAAGCAGTCAAAACCATAAGCATTAAGTGTTAAGTTCGATCTTCAGCTGAAACCTGGTGATTTTAGTCACGTTATGAGTTATTTGGATTTTCAGTTTTAACAGATCGTATACTTACGCCTGACCAGTGTGAATATCGTTACAATGTCTGTTCGTAATATATTGGAATTCAGTGGTATCGGGACTGTTTATTGTGCCGGCACCGCTTTCAATAAATTTAAGCTTGAACAAAAAAGTTACCTTCGCTGTTGGTGACATGATCCGCGTGCAAGGGTCGACACTTACATTTGCCAGTCGATATGCGTCTATGCTGCGTGCACACTACTGCTGTTTCACCGCGTGCCTGTTTCAATACCTAAACGGTGTATGTAAACAGGAGCTGAGAGTCGTTACTTGACGAGAGAATCTTCTGACCGACCCGGTTTGACCAGGAGTCGAGTTAGTGTAAGTTAATCATGACGAGGCAGGGAAGAATAAACGGACTAACGAGAAGGCCAACTAGTCGACAAAAGCAACGGTAACATTCGTAATTAGGATAATTATTATATGGCTTTTTTCTTTCTCTAGATGGCTTGCCGACTTAACGCGCACGAACTTCTCTTCGTCTCATTTTGGTTGGGGTTGACTTAATCTGACTCGGAACACCCGAACACATTGAACACCCTCCGGTCCAGCGGATGTACCGGAGCTTATGTAAAGGCGATGCGGGATTTGCTCAGGCCATCACCATCTGAGCCGAGCGTAGATGGAGCAGGGAAAAAACAGCAGCAGCAGCTCTTAAAAAGGGCCATTCTGCAAGTTCAGATAAGTAACGTCATTTGCCCAGTGCGTGGGCCGGTGGCTCGTTCGGTTATAAGATAGGTACAGCGCGCCATATCAAGAACTAGTTTCAGATCCAATACGAGTAGTTGTTATAGAAACTTTATACACACACATATATACCTAAAACAGAAAAATCATTCGGGAGACTTTAATAGACTACGTGGGTCTGAGGGAGACTGATAGTTTTTACTAACTCAACGACTACACTTCTCGTATTTCTATGAAAAGCTTTCTTTTAATAAACATCGCAATACTATGCAATACATATAAGAAATTAAAAAGATTGCCGTAAAGAGTGTCGCGTTTATTAGCATTAAAAAAAAAACCGGAGAAAAATGAGCGTTATAAGGGAGTAGGCGAAATGGCCCACCATTGGCGATATTTCGTTCCGGATCGTTGTGGAGTGTGCAGAAGCCTTATGAGGGCATTTTCAAGCGTTCCTTGAGGCTATCTCAGAACTCCTAGGCGACGTACTCAGGCGTTTACTATCTTCCGGCTACTTTTGTTCACATGTAGATAAAAAATGAAAGGTGCTTTGGAGAACACCGCTCCCAGTATTAAGGTGGTCCTGAGAAACGAGAAGTGTTCGCCTGTGTCACTGTTGTTCCTGATCTTCTTACAGGTACGTTCCGAGTTTACCTTCCCCTAACCCAGCTATTTCCAGGGCGTTTTCTGCGTTTTTCTCTGCCAACCCCTTCCCTTTCATACTGTATCCTGGCCTACCCGACCTCGAGATTCCGGAATTCCTGAGATATGTACCTGCCATCGTGTTTGCCCGTGAACCTCCAGCAGAGTGCTGAAGTGTCTGTATGTTTTACTTGGTGCGGTAACGAAACTACATGCTCTAATATATCCGTTTTCCTCAGTACTCCTACATAACCAAACATCATCATATCACAGAACGCAGAAAAGCAGCATACGCTATAATATAAATAAATGTTGAATTCGAATGGAAAAAGACTTACAGCTCTGGGGACAGATGTTAGTATGGGAGTAATTTTCACAATTTTATTACTATGTAATAAAAAAATGAAAATGGCGTAAACTTCCGCCTTTTTGCATTGCTGTCTTGAGGAAAACTCTGTCTAGTTATTTAGGTCAATTAGTTTAGCCAGCATATTCGTGTATGGCCTATAATAGAGATGCCCATACGTCTAGTGAAAGCCCTTTCAAGTCAAGTGAGACGGTTGCAAAATCAGAAGCAATGGCAAAACATAGCAGATACTATTGACTGGACACTGTCTAAATGTATAACGTGTGGCATATGCCAAGGAATAGATCAGAATATTTCCTGTTGGACTAGTTGTAAGTCAAACTTTGGTTTATTACGAGAGCTGCGTCCAAGTGATGCTCCAACTCTATCCAGCAGTAAAGGACACTCGTAGTATAAAGACGGTAGGATTAAGCTAGAGTAGTCACTTTTGGAATAAGCTATGTTAGGCCAGCAAAAAGCCATAGCCATAATGTCATAGCCAATAAGCGGTCCGTCGTTCATCCTAGACCTAAAAAAACGAAAGCCTGAGCCACTATTATTAAACAGATTTTTTAAACCTATTATCTTTATGCACTGCGAAGACATGGAAGAGTCAATACATTATTAAATCTTTTATTGTATATCTGTCTACTAAAGGAGAGCTTCTTTTGTATCCGTATTTAGAACAGTGAACGAATCGCGAAAATTGCCGATTACGTAGTTGTCACATTTTATGCAGGAATAGCATGATAATGTTGGGTTTTCAAATCTGGAAAGCCAAAGTTGCTGGCTGAAAAGACGCGAAGTCGAACCAAGAGAGCGTCAATCGAGGTCCTATCCCGAGAAAATGGAATAGATGCGGGGCCTTTCAGGCTGTTGTTGACTCGTCGTCATCGAAAATCGGCCTTCATGAGGCATGCTAAGTTTTCATACCAATTTGTGCCCCATAGAGACATGCGCGAGGTTCCACATGATCTGCCTGTTACGGTGTCCACTTTTATATGGAAAATGTTGTAATTCGAAGTTTTCCCACATTTATCTAAGGCAGTACATTGGAGCATTCGATGGACTCCGGCGCTGGAAGTGAGACGCTGCGGCTTAAATCAACTATAATGTAGGACAATATGTGTTAATTATACAGTAACCTGGTTAACGCCTATGTAACGCATATGAACATATTGCACATTCATTACGTAGAACATAGCATATATAATAGAACTATTAAAAACAATCGATATGTTTATATAACATACGAATGTTTTACAATCGCAATAAGTATCTTCATTAAAGTTATACGAATATACTCTGTGCTTGTCAATGACAGAGATACAAAGCAGAACGAGGAGACGTAGGAACGGTAACAGAATTGCCGTTAGGCTCATCATCTCGGCGGTTGCGTCAGCGAGTGGCAAACCCTTGCTAAGATGTGTTGTGTGGACGAGGTCTGCGCGGAGGGGAAGGTAGAAAAAGGGGGCGATGTCGACTACGATTGGCCATACTATTGTTCTTATCCGCATAACAGTGGTGCTGGTGTCTCTCCTCGGTGTTATCTACTACCATGCTCCCTCTTGCCCCCATGCGAGACCTCGAAGGAAACGACACTCGAAAATCCCCTTCCTATTTCACCGCCCTTCCGCTACCGCTCGTCGACTAAACAAACCGTAATCGCCCGCCACTACGAATGGCCTCCCATCCTGCAAAGCAAGGTCCTTCGGGAAAGTTAATGTGGTTCCTTATGGCTTGCCACAGACGCTTCGCAGAGTCATGTCGGTTGCATTCGGCGCGTAGACCATTATTTACACGACTTACCGTACATCTCTTATCCCAACTCGCCACATCCCTTTTCTATTACCGCTGCACAGATCGACGGAGCAGCAGAGGCAGCACAGCGAAGAGATATGACCATGGGCCAAGCTATACGACGATGGTGCTACGCAAAAATGTTATTTTGCGCGCATACATATATTCGTGTATAGCGTATACTTTTCCGCATATAATTCCTACCATGATGATGATGATGATGATAGATCCTTAGGGTGCATCAATTGATTTGCTACTTTTTCTGTGTTTTTCTATTTTATCGCTTCAATTTAATTTCGTTGTTCTCTAAGAGGAGTTTTCTAACGATCTGCCCGGTCATGGAGTTGTTATATAGGAATAATGAAAAACTAATGTATGTAAATTTTTTTTGTCAGCAGAGTTTTTTTGTGACGTATGCACGCATGAATGGGTCGATGCTTAGTCCGCTCGTATCTGACCTTTAAATTTACAGAATTGTTTACACACTTTCAGTTTGATGAACGGATAACGTCGCACGTCCTTATCAAAAACTACTTGTTAATAATTGAAAGCTTACTACCCCATAAGAGTGTTGTGATCAGTATTCGACATCTCTATATCTTACTTTAGGTGGTTCCTTACCTAGATATAATTTCAATAAAACGGCCTGAAAAGACACTCGCTATCATGGTTTACATAGGTGTAAATGTTCAAAAGACAGATTCTATTGTTCGTAACGTTTAGTTGCATTAATGGCACACATCGTGATGCCAAATTCATGGCTGATTTTGTCCTCTTGGTCGAAAGAGACACTAGCTTCACTTGTGACTGTACAATTAAACGAGATATATATATATATATTACAGACCAATCCAAAGGGCATACGGATAGCTGCAAAGCTGTCTAGCGTACCTTCCGAGTTGAGGTTTGAGCAGAGAACGACTATCTCTGCTATTGTGTAAGACAAACATGATTCTCTATAGGGATACGTGTCATCTTTGAATACGTAGAAATTTAAGTTTACTCTTCGGTATAAATAATATGTTTCATAAACACCTGGTAGACGTACCCATCAACGTAATTTCGGTATATTTAACTTGCCGTGTCAATCGGCTACGGACATTGGTATCTTAATATGACCGGTACTGTTCTTTGATTTATACTTGCATCGTTGGATTCCACAATGAGAACCTTTCCTAAAATCACCATTTCAGCAAACTGGCTTAATTGTTCTGAAACGCGAATTGTCCTTCAGACGCCTAGAGAAAACGAGACTGCATATAGAAAATCTCGCCATTGATCCACTCTGCTATCTATTTCTGTGCCGTTGCGTCGGGCCTTGTCGTAGGGCAGCTGGTGCGATTATGGGTGCCTAGGGTTGGGTAGTCAAATAAGAGGACAGGGATTTTTGAGTTAAACACTTGGGTGTAAAAATCTTTTGTCTGAGTACTTTATTATCAATGACCGGATATAGTAAACTGAAACAAAAGCTGCACTAATGTCTCCTTATAACTAGTTCCTATAATAAGGCTTAATATTTACTAGTGCGTTGGTGAGACTATCGTTGTTTCAAGCCAATTGATCAACACGACTCCGACCCATATCTGATATATATGCATATATAAATGATTCGAAGCATAGTTCGACTGATACTATCGCGATGTGCCTTGTGCCACATTTACGCACATCGTCCTACGGATCCATAACGGATGTTGAAAAGTCTTAGTGTTATTATTATTGGCTGTAGTAGTTTTCATGAAAAACTATATGATACTCTGAGGCTTACCGTTCAGCGAAAAAGCGGACGGTAGCTTTAAGCTATACGTCTGATATGCGAGGTATGTCATTTTGGCTCACGACAACGTTTACCCGTGTCCAAACGTCAGACCAAAAAGTTGCGGTCGCGTTACTTTGTCTAAATGAAAAAGAATGCATATAGTTTTCGCAATGGTAGCCAACGTTGAACCTTAAGACAGCGCTCGAAACAACGTTGAACGTAAACGAAAAGATCGATAATATTTATATTATCTAAGATATATATTGTATTGCAGATAATGATCTGTGTTACTAGAGATAAGTGATCATATTATCCCATTTCGTAGTTCAGCAATGCCTGAAATAAGCACTTTAGGTACTCTTATAGATATCAGGCCATTTGATTATAAAGAGATAGCTATCAAGCTTATATATTCTGAATCTAAATTCAAACGTGACCGGATTTATTTTTTCAGAATATATCTTTTTTTTTGTTCGGTAAGGATCTTTGTAATAGTAACCGTAAATCAAGCGATATTGATTGGATTTTCCTCACAGAAATTTATCTCCAGCGTGTTAATGTATATTAAAAGTGTGTTTGGCTAATTTGGCGTTTATAGTTTCGGTTGTAGCAGTACATGTCGATATGGATCTGAAGGCTAAGAAAATGTTAAACAAGTTAAAATCAGTATCAAGTTATTAGGTACGAAAAGCAAGTTCGTCAATTGTTATAATAATCAGTTCCTGGATCTGCTACGTTCAGTTACCTGAATGTGAACTTTTTTGTTATGCTGTGGAGGCTTGGGGTAGGGATCTGTAAAGTTGCGTAAGGTAATTTTGAGATCATATTGTGATTTCCTCATTGAGAATGTGTGGAGATTTCGAAGAGTCTACAAGAGCAATGTACGGTAGACAGAGATTCTGCAATTCAGGATCCAACTATAACGATTACTCTTGCCATTGTTATCTTTGGGATGTAAAGTCGAACGTTGCCCTGCAACAGGATCCCTTTAGCGCTGTTCGTTAATTTGCTTTATGCAGAGAGCACTCTTCAGCCGTAACTGATGAATCACGACTCATGGCTATGCATGACTGACGGAAAATTTGAACGAATTTTACTCAGGGACATTATAGGCATTGGGAACTTCATCATGTACATATACAGAGAACGATATTGTTTTATCAGGTGTACGAAAAACCGGGATTCTAATTAAAAAATAAAATATGGAAAGATTAGACAGTCGAGCGAACGCTGATGAACGACTAGTGGTTGCACCTTCTATATTCTATTGGAGTTCGAACTATCATGTATTTATTATTTATATTACTGGCCGTTGAATTCGACTATCGTTAACAGTCATGCTATTAGCTTCTTCAGCGCCTTCGCATGTGCCCTTTGCACTTGGCCTTCGCAGCTCGCCAGCGCCCCAACGGTACATCTTCCGTAAGCGATTTCGATTAGCCGCCATCTTTGCGGCTAGAAAGATTTTTTGATTCACGAACTTCTTCGATTCAAGCCTCTCACTTGCATCTATTTGCCCCTCATCGAACTAGACAGCCGGTCGAGCTGTGTCAGACTGGTGCGGCACCCTTCCTCATATCCTTTCACTAGTAAGAATGAATGACTGTGTAGCGCATGCTTACGAGCTCCACTATTGTTAATCATTAAACACCTTTTGATCATCTGTCTTTAAAGCTTGACCGGATAAGAAAAACGTAGCGTTTGTAGATGTTGTCCATAGGCCCTCGTAAAGGCCCCCCCTAAAGACGACGTTATGGTATCCTTGAGCGCGTCCGCCGTCACCACTGGTTCCGATGTCATCACACTCCATGCGCAGGTGTCAGTACGCCTCATAGCGTTCAAATCTCCCTCGTGCACCGCTCACTTTCTCTATATCTATCATATACCGATACCGAATAGATATTATCTATTAATTACTGCGTATAACCTTTAATTGGACACGATTCCTCTATGGCAATAACAGCGCCGATGACAGACTCATGCTTCACACTAAGGTATAAAGATACGCCGTGATCGGGGCACTGGCGATATAATAGCTCGGTATTAAAAGTGTGGATGCTCTACATGGTCTCTGCTGACAGGAAAAGAACGCATTCTTTTTACAAGTTTTTATTTAAGTACTTTTACTTACTTTTAAACTGAGAATTATGCTAGGAATGAATACTCCAATAACAATAATTTCACTACACCTTATAACACTATCTGGGTATCAGTTAACCAAAAAACGCAGGCACTTTTTAATAATACCATAAGACAGTCCTGAATACTGATTTACTGCGCATTGCAAAAAATGGACCCGTTTTTGAATTTTAATGTTTCTCGTGCCTTTCGCCAATCACTTTAAATCCGGGACTAATGGTCCTTCGAATGAATCGTTTCCTCAGCGATTTTGATAATATTCGCAGATTACTTGAGATTGACAAAGTCTTCTTTAATCCGATAGAGCCATACAACGGATGGTGCCAGACTACCGACCGAGTAGAATCAATTTCTTGTTTAGATCTTACAAAAACCCATGCCCATTTAGAATTCTGAAATGCTTTTTACCACTGAAGTATAGTAGGATATGTATATGGTCGTAATGATAAATTGTTTATACCAGATTGACCAATAAAGGTGACGGTTTTTTGTTTACTGTTCGTGTGACACAATAGTTTGTAATTTTAGATATATGTTTTATTAAAAGGTGGCAAATTAACCAACGGATTGGTGAGACAGATTTGTATAACGTCTTTTTAGAAAATTTGGTTGCTTTTATTAGCGTTACACTTTCTATTCAGACTCACTTGAAATACACCAAGCAATATAAATGTACATAATTCGACAACTAGATAATTTTTGCCCCATAAAGACGATTAACTGCATCAACAAATGTTGTGTTACTTACCTTAAACCCAATGAACGGTGACATCATTCATGTTAGTAGAATAGCCACTTCGCTCCCTGTAAACTAGCATGTATAATTGCCCTTAAGCAAACTTCGGTGATAAACAAACGTTTTGTCCTGTGCATAACACATATCTTCATATTTGCCGAACCCGATCGATATTATACTGCTGTTATCGCCGATGGTGACGATTGTGCCGAGAACTTGAGCACTATCAGAGGCAGGAGCTAGCTTTCTACCTCAGCTAATGTCATCACTTTTTTGCCTCTCCACTATAGCCCATCCATCACATTTGATTCGATTTTACTTAACGAACGCGCTATTCCTTATCCAAGAAGCATAACTCTTTTTGCAGCACGGCCTTTCTTTCGTTATCAACAACCTTCGCCAGGCGATTTAGCACCTTCTTGACGCTGAAGATGACTGATGTGCTTATGTATACTAGTAAAGGATATAATGGTGGAGAGACGGGTGGTAAGGGGCATAAATCCTTATTGGAATGTCGTGTCCTGTTTAATCATATTAAAAATCCTTTGCGCTCTTCTACCTATCTGTTATATGTATGCAGATAGGAGAAGGCCAACATTACAGTAGTTTATGATGGGGTTTCTTTTTTTTGTTGAATAAACACTGTTAACATTTCTTGAACATTGAATAAACAAGGAAGGGTATATTCGGCGTACCCCAGCAGACGACAAACTTCATTTCCTCTTACTTAGACGAAAATGAGGCAGATGCAAGAGGGAAACAGCATGTGATCGAAGGCTTGTTTATAATTACGTGCAAAAAGCCAATTAAGCCAAAGTTCATCTCAGTGTTAGTCACCTCTGTATCTGCAATTTAAGAACATAAACAATATAAAGATCATGATACGAAAGGTAACCAATGAAAGGAATTGATACGAGGGCACCATGCCCAAGTATACAGTAAATCGCTTATCGGTACCCGTGACACCTTTCAGTCAGATTATCGCCCACTAGTTTTGCTGATGCGACTTCGTTTCGAAGACCTAATACATTTCATGAGGTTAAGATTGTGTTTAGAGACTCGCTGAGAAACACAAGACTTGCATTGAAACTTTCAGGTCGTTCACATGTGAAGCTTTGCTACGTCTCTATGTTTTGCTACTTGCATTTAAAGGGTATTTTATGTACAACAACTATAAACGCAATAATACACTGTAGGTTTTTATTTCACCGTTCCTTGTAGTAGGTGTGAAAGCTTTTATTGGACAAATTGCTCACCTATGATAGGCGATTTATCAGTGCTAAACAGCGTAATACCTTTATAGTCGTAACTGATATCTAGAAAACGATGACAAATTCATATAGAGACTAAATAATTGTACTTAATTTTGATATTTACCTTTGTCGTTCAAGCGTGTAGGACTAACAGCTTGCAGCAAAATCTAATCAGTATACACAGTAGGTGAGCGTTCAGACGGGTCAGAAGCATGAATCATGTGTCTGTACAGGGACAGGTGTGTTAACGTAGTTTGGCCAAGGATAGAACAGTGCCTTGACCAATGGGGTCACTATTGAAATGTGGGTGTATTTCGACCCATTCATATATTTATTGGACGCGCGCTCTAAAGGTGGTGGTGCATTATCAAGCGTAAGTCAAACACACCTGAGTTAATACTTGTAATAAAATAAATCGACGATGGCGATCATGATGACCGTGATGCGATTCTCGTCATTGTCGTCGCCGCCGCCGTTCTTATTGCCCCATTGGTTGCCTGCAGTCTTTTTCCGTTTAGTCGTAATAAATTTGTCTATGCATGCAATCGCAATTAGCGCGATCAGGAGATGCACTCCTTTCGCCGGCACAGCGATACGTTCTATTGGGGTTATCGAAAAGCCAGAGGGCCACAATCGGAGGATAGAACATGTCGTTATGAAACTGATCGTGTACTACAAAAAGAATAGCATCGGTATACAACAGAGGCGGCAGCAACAACATCCAGGTCTGACTACGAAAAAACGGGTTGTTTGGAATTAGGGAACAATCAGCAGGCACAGCTGTCAAACACGGCTGGGAGCAGCATGAACCAATAGTAGTGACGATGTCGTTCAGGGACACTCGCAGTCAGTCTTTTTCCTTCGCCCTAACCCTTCTCACTTGGGGGTTAGTCTTTGCCCGCAGTACCGCAAACCGCACAGCTGCCGGCAAAGTTGACGGCCCTCGCGTGCACCAGAAGGAGTCCTGATATTATCGCTACGTTGGTTCCTCAAGCACTGCACTGACCTACGAAGTAATCCCAGCTATGATGGCAGCCGTGTCTAGCTGGAGCACAGCACTTTCAATTATCAATGACCATAATATTAAAGATGTAAGGCTATTCATTTACATGGATAGATCTGCGCAGTGTTTAAGATACGTTAGACGACGAAGGTGTATGATGGCTACGGCGTCTATGAATGTGAAGGTCTGTATCTAAACGGATGCTTACTATATGCATATAGTCCTGCGACCATTTAGTATGCGTACGACCATTTAGAGGTTAGCAGTAACATACGATAACGTATAGGTTTTAGCATGTAAGGTCATTCTCCCATTATTGTATCACAACCCCATTGCTATTAGTTGCATCGTATGCCTAAAAATGTAGCGTAACAACTTTGAATCAAACAAAGCCATTGAGCAGTTGATCTATATTACCACATCAAATCAAACATGTACATGTATGTATAGAATTTTCCCTAAATCATAAATCTGTCAATCACTGTCAACGGCCAATACGAATATGCTTTATTTTATATTAGATGTAAGATAACAGCAGAGACGCGGAACCAAAGTTATCCGTTGGAAAAATTTTACCTAAATCAAACATTAGTTTTTTTTCATTATTTTATTAAAGTATCTATAGAATTGGGTTTAGGCCTTAACGCCTGCACCGAGAGCTTAATCGGATTTGCCTTATGGTGGTGACAGTGGTAGCGTGACACTGCGAGTTTCTAAGGCAATGTAAATTCTTATTAGTGATAAAGGGCCCTCTTTGTCCTCCAGAGTAACACAGAGTACCGTGCAAAACATATTGCCAAACAGCTGTCCTCGTTCTCAAGCTTTGCACAAACAACTTCCGTATGAGGTATATATATATGAGGACCAAAAGGACAAGCCTAAGTATCGCCGATGAATAAACACGCAATGCATATATCGTTAATGCTTAGAGTGCGAGTTGCAAGGGTCGTACCGACTACTCACGTGTGTTTATTCGTAGAGCGACCCTTTTTTCAGAAAAGGACTACAGACAACTTGCAAGAAAACATAGAAAATCGTTGCCAATCTGTATTAAAATATATAGAAATCACCGAATAGGCTCAAAAACCTTATCCGTATAGGAAACAAGCCGGGGCAAAAAACAGAGTAATCAATTAACGTAATCATATATCCGCACTTTGATGTTAATCAACCCATATACATTAATAGAATTCTAAGATGGACATTTTGATTAAAACAACGCGGTACGACACCAGTCCGCGATCACCATTACTTCGCAGGCGAGGTTTAGAAGATATCATATTGTATATATCTGTAGTGACAACAAGCAAGCTCTTACAAATGGAAGCTTGTGAGCGTTCGGCGGTTCAACACATCGTTAGTTTCGTCATGAATCCCTATAACACGTTTTGTGATTATCTGTCAGACAGATCAGAATTAAATGCGACGTGAAGGAAAATTATTTTTTCAACCCTTTCAAGTGGACTTAGGGGTAAAAATAAACCACCTTTGTACAACTTTATTTTTAAAATTGCTTTTCATAAAACATAAAATTGCTCTCCACCAGTGTTTTTCTCTTCATAATACCAGTCACTTTATACAAATTGGGATCCATAGAATGAGCTGACAAATTGATATGGTCCGAAATGTACGAAAGTATATGTTGAGCCTTTGGTCTGGCGATGTGGGTTCCATAACTAAGATCAACACCGACTTTATTCTGCCACTCTTTGCGCCCATGAATTTATCTGAGCAAAAGCTTCGTATTAACAAGATTGTTCCGTTGTAGGTAACAAAGCTTATAACACTCTGGCAGAGTAGAGAGATGCGTACGTTCAGATTCTTTCATTGCCAAAAAGATCTGTGGACGTCCTTTGGCTTGGAGAATATTTGTGTCGGGATTATTGTCAGTGAGTACTTTTAAGTGTGGGTTGTTATGGAAGGACACGCCTTATGGGCCGTAGCACACTGCTGTTCTCAGGAGTTGCCTTGGGCAAATTCAAATTTTATAAATTTAAGTGGTTTTTACCGCAATGCGCTGTAGTGGCTGACCCAGCCGAAGTGATGTGTCGGTCGTCCGTCTGAAAAACTGCTGTTAGTTTTCCTCGATTTGAATCCTGGGTAATGCTGATGTCTTCATATCTCTCGAGAGTTATGAGCTAACCATACACTACAACACGACCCTGAACTGATAAATGCTAAACTGTTACGGGAGTAAAAGTGATGTCTTAGTCCTACATTCAACAGTGTGAAACCGGATTACCCGATATTAGAAGTATAATGAGAGACACGTTTTATTCAAAATCACTAGCAAAAGTAAGTAGAGCACTTTCAAAAACTGGGCACTTCGTGTATAATGTACTTAGACTTCAACAGCGTTCAGTTGCGTCAAGTGCTTCGCGGATTCTTGCAGTACATAAGGAATAGGCTTCATGACAAAGCGAATGAAGTTCTCACATACTTCTTTCATGGTTTTACCATATAGAGTTCTATGAAATGTATGTAGCCATTAAAAACTCTATTATTACATTCTATATTTATAATTTGGCAAAATTAATATTGATTCCAGTCTACGTCTCCTACAGAATAGCCAGATTTGTACTGTGAAATCCACTGATTCTATAAGTTTCTTTTTTTTTTTAACAAAAAAGTGCTGTTATGAAAAAAGTGACGAAATTTTCGGTTCCGTGTATCGAAAGTCTATGAGTTGATGAGCTACCACGCGCCTCAATCTATGAGCAGCCATTTCGAACTGAAAGTAGCTAAAGCATAAAGAATTTTGTAGTTCCATATTTCCTCCTCCATCTATATCTTAGAGCCTAAATGGAATTTTGCTGATTTTTGTCTGTTGTCAATATCTTCGGTCGTAGTTATTATGTAGCTTTTTTTTTCTTTTTCTGACTGGCGGTAAAAGCACCTTTTGCATTGCTATCGCCTGTGGCGGCAATGACGATTGACCTGTGCTCTTACTAGCCAAAACAAGCTCCATGAATTTAGGAAGCGTCTAAAAAAAAATAATGACATGACGATGGTATAATTATACCACCACTCTTTCTCAATTCATTGCTCTGAGCAGGTTAATCCGATTCTACGGGTTTCGAACATTTAAATACCGCGTCCATGTCGCGCCGAACTTCACGTCGGTTCAACTACCTAATTTGTTAAAGTTAGGTCCGAACTTACTTATGGCCCGTGCAGATTTAAGCTGTAATAATAAACCAGCCTTGTCAATACGAATAAAAATCATCGTCGTTATTTGAGAACAATCCCAAGGATCGTGAACGAGGACATAACGGGCCAAGATATGAGTCAAGTTCTCATTGTTATAAGAATAGCATATAGGAAGAATGAATTGAATTTAGGTTTTAGTGATAACTGGTGAAGAGTATAGACAACCTCAAAACCCAGTCGGCATTGGACTGATTTTGGCGCCACCATTGCCTGAAAGGTCGAATCCAGCCCCTAGGTTTTCTTAAAGGCAACAATATTCCCCAGAACTAATCTGCTCTCTCGTCTAACCATGCGAATGCGTGTCTGCAGGCGATCAAGAAGCCAGGTACGAAATGCTCACAGATAGAAACTAACATTAAGAGTCGTGCATACAGACACATCATACCCCGACACGTAGACCGAGTCGCAACGAATAAAGAGCTGGATCCTAGTCTTACAATACTCAGAAGCTGACCAATTTTGTTTCGAAGACAGCGCCCGCTTAGCTTGTGCGCTGTGCTCCATTTGGACGGACGCGATTTGAAAAACAATATGAGTCAACGCTACGAAGCGCGTGTCACCGAGTCCACCAACGGGAAGACAACTAAGAATGCAATAGAGATCAAAAAAGGGGTCAGAAAGAATATGGCAGGCATAGAAGCCTTTCACTGGAGCCCTGGGGCGATCCAGGTGCACATGGAGCAATGAAGGTGGAGCCGGGTCATAAAAGATAGTAGTCTCACATCACACAGAGCAGATTTAAGGCTGGGCACGACGGAGAAGTTACGCGGGGAAATGACCTGAATGCAGCTTGAACTAAACTGCTAGCGGTCGCGTTCGCGCGCTCTAGAGGCTATGTGCAGATCTTTCAGCAGAAGCCCGGCAATATTCACAAGGATGAATGAACGGATCAAAAAAAGTCGAACTATGCGACCCATCTAAAATTGGTGGACAATATACACGCATATATCCACTTTTACATAAAGGTAAAGACACTTATTGGCTGACTTTGTCAAGCTTAAAATAATTAATTATTGTTCACACCAATCCACGGTAATCCTCGGATAGCGCCTGCTATTTCCACTTTAGGCGACTAGTACTTCCTTGATTCGCTAGCCCTCCGTACTATGAAACTGACATTTAGTAGGATCGAGATTGAGAACGGGCGAAAACTTAAGTAAAATATTTCAGAAATTTTTGCATGAATACGAGCATAGAGCAGTCATTTAATGATTTCATGGTAACACCTTCGTTACTGTTAAAGGCTGAATGCAGCTCAAAGCAAGGTGCACGCTGCCAAACGCATGGTAGGGGCAAAGTATGTACGGGCTGACAGCAAACGATCGCTACCATGTTTACCTGCAATAGCACAACGGTGAGGAAGAAACAGATCGAACAACCTAAAACAAAAAAACAGGTATTTATACAGATGTTTTTCCGAAATAATATTACACTGTCAGTATATTTAAGATGGGAACTTAGGCAGATTCTTGTAGGTATCATAATGCAGTAGCGTTAGAGTAAGGCTCCTCCCAATATCCTCGCGAAAAATCAGAAAAATTTCTTTCCTCACGTGCCACTTCAAGGTGCCTGAAGAGTTTTCTTCTCATTTTGTAAAAAGAGTGAATCGGAAACGAGAAAAGAGACAATTACAAATAATGTGTCTTCATATTGTGGTCCTGAATACAAGTCGTTTGCTTCCCCCCAATTGCAAATCTATTGTTGCTCCCGACATATGCGTACGATTTCATCAGTAAGCCGTATACAGTTTTGTCTCCTTTTTGAAAAGGCTATCGTCAGTTAACTACTAAAAAATCATAATCATACAGTGGTGCTGAAGGCCAAGCTTTTTTCGACTCTGTCATTTTAATGTCAATCTTAATGCTGCTCCCCGAGTAGGCACTGGCTACTCGTTGAAGGGCAGACGGCTGCCAGACGAAGTTGCTTTTCACTGGATACTTTTATATTTCTAGATCGGCTTTTCCCGATGTGTCGATGCGATCGGTAAGGGAAAAAGTGGCTGCTGTTGATGTTCTTTGCTTGCCAGTTTACAGCAATATCATTAGTCCAAATCTGGCCATTGTCGTTGATATGGGGTTGAGGATGTTTACAACCTCTAATAGAGATCGCCACTGCATTAGCCGCTCGGAAATGGACCGAAATCGCGTGAGATATATCAGACAGTTCGTGTTTTTGTATCACTTGGAATACCCTATGGATATTTAACGACGCGCATACGATGTGAAGCCAATAACATTTGTTCCCCTTATTCTGAATACCATTGAAGATCAATTTGATTGCGCCCTTTGTTGGCCTGTTACGGCATGTCAGTTACTGTGTCGTTTTTGCATTGTTATTCGATGCCGGTACGGCAGCTGGCTTATACAGCGCTCTACTTCAGCCTGATAATTTCAGCTAACGCTATTTATTGACAATATTCTGCCAGGTTTTCTGTCAATTCCTAAATGGCTTACTACAACACGACGACGTCAGTAGCAAACGAACAAGAGGGCAACGGTTCAAGGGCCCTATGTAGCAAAATGCGACAAGAGAAAGTTTTCGCCGTGGGCCACGCAGTGAACACCGCCTAACATCGAATACCGATTAAAAGTTACTAGCAATGGACAAGTGGCTCACCGATTCTTTTGCTTCACTGCGGCGTACGCTGTCGGTGGTGGTCGGTGTGCTAGTGGAAAACATCAAAATAGGGGAACAGATATAATTGCCAAGCTTAGAAAAAGGAGCACCTTCACCAGGTGGTTTCGTTGGACGACCGCAGCGGCATTCGAAACAGTGACGACGACGTCGCGGGCTGCCTCAATGAACGCTATTACTGTAATCATACCACCGAGATAATGGTATCCATCTTTATCTTTACGCATCATCGAAAGGTTCATATTTACACATCTGGGTCAATCTTTAAAACCAGCCTTTTGTAAATCATATCACTCACATTAATGTTCAGCCACAAAAGCAACTGTTTACTAGGTAACGAGTTTACCAGATACCCTTCAGTCTAAGGGCAACGCTGACAACGTCATTTGTCGCTAATGCGTAGAATATATAGTAATGAACATCCAAATCACAATCGAAATCTCTGATCACTTCCATAGAAGAATTTCTATTTCGTTTTAAGACAGACCGAGCAGGCCTAATTTTTTATTTACTCTATGATAACGTATATTTTATATGTGGAATTAACGTTTTCATCGATAAATAACTGGTGGAAAATATGTTCAGCGACAAGCCAGTCCCTCTTCAATATGCTACGTGCACTTTTTTTTTCTCCATTTATCTGTCTGGCTGCGAATGCTCCGTCTTGACATCTGCCACACTTCCTTGTTTAAGCCAGCTCTTTTGAGCACTTTTAGGTACTTGTGGTAAGCGCGGTTTACATACTTACCGCTAACAATTTTGCTTTGCCTCAAGCTCTTTCTTATTAGCCGTAACCGTTTGCGGCATAGCAAAAGTATGCACTCAGGAATAAGGGGCATGAATACTAGATGCTAAAAATCTATATAGAATTTATGCGAGAATAGCACTATAGGAAGGGGTCAAAGACCAACAAAAAGTGTTAACGGAAGTGTCCATAAATATGTAAGTGAATATTTTCTAAAAGCGTGCATATGAAAAAACAACGAGAAACATAAAAATTCTACACTATATCTTTTCCAGCTGTTATTATTACTATTATTGTTCATAATTATGCATTTATAGAAAACAAAAAAAAAATTAAGTTGTTTGTATCTTAGATGCATCGCTGTTTGTATTGTTTTTCTGTATTATTTCAGAATCGTTGACAATGGGTACTTGGGCATGCGTGTTGGGTTAATATACAACTTGGCACTATTTCACACTTCGACTCGGTCTCAGATGGCTCTACATGGAAGCGAATAAATATCCGCCCATATAAGCTAATATTAAAGCGGGAAAGCACCACTTCGTTATTCCAACACGAAGCTGCTATCTATCATCACTGAATATCCTACTTCAAAAACGCTAGTAATCTTATCTTGGCTTTGTGAGCAGCTAGATCTCCCGTTTGATCTCAGTCTTTTTTTTTTAGCAAGTTAATAAAATTATCATAATTGTTCGTGTGTATTCATGCGTGATCAGTTTCGTTTTTTCAAGGCAGACCAGTTCCAAGATGGCCGGTTTTGATTGCACGCAGCGACAATAATATCAGTGATAGATCGAAGGGCAGTTTCTCTTCCTAGCTTCAAGTTTACCTAGCAGAAGCGGCAAACGGGAATGATTGGATAAAAACAATTGGCATGGCAACGAATAATGCGAAGCTGGTTGGTTCAGCAGACGTGTAGGAAGATAGGGTGAGAGCCGTCCGCTCATAGTACTGGGCATCTGTGTCTGAATGATTTTTTGGAAAGGAGGGCCTCAATGATAATCGCACTTGATTATGCTTTGGCTTGATCATACTGCTCGTAATGAAGATAGTGCAAGAACCAACAATATCACCATTATCGTAGGCGTGATCTTTGGGGTTACAGCAGCGGTGACGGCAGAAGCACCGTCGCCATTCTCATTAATGTTCTCGTATGATGCGTGTGTGTACGCGGGTGCCCACGCACGACGACGTCGGCCTGCCGGCCGCCCATTTCCAGCTGAGACTGCACGCGTCCTCCTGCGCGACCCCAATTATCTAGCGACCGTGGTGTTAATTTTGGTCACGTTTGTAACTTTAACTCCCGACTGACGTCCTTTGCCGCGCGCCCGCTGCTACTGGCCGCTAACCTCAACGCGATATTACCCGAACCACATCGGGGTATTCGTCTTCACTACGTTAAGAGGAGTAGCAACTGTGGGTCTGTGAACTTTTCACAGTAAAAAGATGCCCTAAGTGAGGAAGAGGAAGGAAGCGAGGGCGGAGACGGGGGGTTGGGGCTGCGAGAAAAACACCGAAGGTAAGACTACGGCTGATATGAGCGAGCTTCATGCGGGCGAACCCTGTATGTACCGCTTTATTGGCGTGGATGGCATTCCGCGCTAATTGCCCTTACTCGTGCTCGCCCTTTTCCAATACCCGCTTTTGCGTGCCTTTTTAAGCTTGTTCTTGATTGTTAGTTACACCAGGCAGCAGCCGAATTCTGCTGGCGCTGTGTATAAGCGAGGACTCGTCATCTTACATTGGATAAACTCTACGTTGGCGAGCGTTCGTAGGAAGAGGTTCTGGAATATGCCCTCATATAGCTATAATGTGTAAAAGAGAATGTGAAGTATCTACAACACACTTTCGTATGTCGACAACGTTTCTATGCCTGTCAAAGTGAAACTGAACAGCGTTTGCTATAAGCTACTATGGAATACGAATCGGACTTTGAGAATTCTAAAAGCGTAACAACTAGAAAAACGCAAATCGTAACAAAAATTATTGTAACATATATACGAATAATGTAAAGTCGGTATCTGTTTCAAAGGTAGTTTCTATTACGTCATTACGGAAACACATTCGAAGCATTACCCGTTTCGGTGAGGTAAATAGTTTAGTAGTCTCATTCTGGCAATCGTCTATGATGAGTTTCCAGCAGTTCACATCATAACTATCGTTTACATATGTTGGCAATAATGTTCGGCCAAAGCAAAGAGGTCGAGTGTCGTTGCCTTCTCTAGATAAATCGGTTGGAGCTTTACTTCTTGACAACATGTGTGTCTAACAGCGTTATATGAATTGGATGCCTGCCATATGCGTTACCAGTAATATGAAGGCAGCTGTCAAGAGGCTTTGTTTGGAACTTGATGACGGTTGTAAGTTAGGCAATCCGTCATCTCTGTAAATGTCAGCTGTTTGGATTGCATCATTATTTATCCGCAATATCTGGGATCTAAACGCCATCTACATGTTATGTTCAATAAGTATTACACGAATAATGTAGACAAAAAAAAAAAAAGCTTATATGTTAGATTGCTTTTATCTTAATATGTGCCAAATATTGAATATATCCATAAATGAAAATCGTTAATCTGCTATGAATGGATACTCGTACGTGAGATTCGTCATGATTGTTTTTAGAGGCAATCCCATAAAAACAGAACACACAAACGTTGCAGTAAACGTTATGATTACAGCAAGCGGTCTCGAATTGGGCCTGAGAACGACGGGACCGTTTCATAAAAATGGTGATTAAAGCAATCAGTGCGAGAAACTTAACCATCTACAATGATGCGAATAGCTGAGGCTCAACGAAAAGGATTAACCGTGGTATTTTGCCGTCACGCAAATGTCGGAGACGCAAAATTACTGGGCTTTTAAACGATGCAAAGCCTTTTGATTGCATCTATTTATTTCGACTTAAGATCCACATTCAGAACGTCTGCTTATGATAAACTTCTCCAAATCCTAATGCTATATGTCTTAGGGAAAAACTTCCGAATCCGATTACGTCGTTCGTAAATATAAATGTTGCGAGCTCTACGTCCGGTGCTGCCGTCTGGCATTCCGTCAGACGACCGGCCGCAAGGACGCAACGAAGCGTGCCTGTGCCTGGATTCAAACCAAGTCAAGTTTAGCGAGCAAACACGTTACCTACTGCGCTATCACCGGCCCGACCTATCCAGAAAGATAATCATTTTCTAGTACGAGTTAATGGCAGTCTGTTTTTTGTTATTTCCAAAAGACGCCAGACCCTCCCACAGAGGACAATTCCAAGCCTGTTCTATACTGATTAATGCTATATTTAGGCATGTGTGTATTGAGAGCCACGTTGACGACGTCAATGTGTACACAATGGCCAATGACAGAGTGGAACCATGAAAGCAAGACCTATTGCTGAAGGACGCGCAATAGTCAATAATGTGTTTGCTGACTGAGCTAGGAGCCGTAACGCTCGCAGCGAAATGGCATAGATTTTACTTGGTAATAATTGACGTCCTATTTTCGAAAAATCAAGGAGTACATGGACGTGCCACGAGGCATAGTTAAACTGCAGTTAGTTTACGGCACGTTTACGGTTATATGAAATTGCTGCACTAGGTTGTTGTATAGGCACTGCGAGACACAGTGTGGCTTTTAGGCGTATCTCGGTATTCTGATTGCCAAACGCCTCTAAGTATATACGTAGCGCTGTTCGATACTAGTAGGCCACTTAAAAGAAGCCCGCCTACCAAATCTAAAATTAGACTTGGAAGCAAAATGTTTGAGTACAATTCGAACCTTTGCTAACTGCCCTTATCGATAGTGTACGTGTGTGTGAAGGCCACATATCAGAATGTCTCGCTATATTTTGCTCCCGGTTTGCAGTGTACTATCAGGAAGCGTCGTGCGCCGCGGTAGAAACGTCATCGACCCTTGAATTGTACATCTTTCCTTATTTGAGGTAGTAGTGAAACTGTTCTTCTTACTGTCGTTTCGGGGGCTGGACGGCTGGCTACCTGAGTCGAATGCAAATGTCGTCGTCGTCGTCGTCGAAGTGGACCCAGTCGACGCTATTTTCCGCTGTATGAATAAGTTATTGAAGTAAATGAAAAAGCGCCATCATGCTAGACAGAACCAAGGCAAGGGTGTTTCGTGCTGAAGCGTAGATTAGAGTAGAACTAACATATGTTTGTGTGTATGCCTTTAGGAAGGAAGCAGAAGTGCGGTGTGATTCCGTTCCTTCCATTGATGACCACATTTTGACTCGCCTAATCAACTTCTAAATAAAGAGAACGTTTAAAAAACTTCAAAATGCTAGCCTATAGAACTACTAGTGTATATGTGCACATGTACTAATTGTACACATATATTAAATTTAATATCTGTGCGTAACTCGCCCTTTGTTTTGCGAGAAACTTACCTCGAAAGGGCTTTCAGGATAAGTACGTATGAAAGAAGAAATACTCAACAATTTGAACTCGCGTTTTATTTAACTTCACTAATTATATTCGAGTTATACATTCCCTATGTGAATAACTTTTTTTAGTTATTTCGAGCTTACGGTCAAGGATGACTTAGAACGTACGTAAAATAAATACAACTGTCCATCTAACGCATTGGGCATGCAATACGCTTGCAGTATCCAGTGAAAGGAAAGGCTATATCCTGCACAAAAGGAACCTTACCTGATTTAGTGTGAGAGTCTTGTTGTTATGGCGAGACTAGCTTCTTTAATCTTCAAATACGTAGATACTGAAGAAACGAACCAGATCGCGGGTGTAGCGCCTTCGCTCTAATTGAATTTCGTTTCGGAAACGCAATACTGTCAGACAAGTAAGCTCAATAATTGTCAAAAGTAAACTCTTAGGTTTACGGTAACTTCTCTCTGTTTAAGAATAGTACACAACGTTCTATCAGATTTTTTCGCTAGATACTGAGCGCAAGTTTGAGGCTCGAATTATCATCAACGTAACTTACTTGGAGGCAACAAAACGGTGTCTACCGATAATAACCTGCTAGATCGAATTGGAGCGTCGCCTCTCTGCCGCCTCTTTAGTATTCGATTTCTAGTAAAACCGACTAGTCGGGATTCTCTTAACTGACGTTTATCAAGGATAGCTTAATTCACTAAAGATATTATAGTTGAAATTGAAGCCGTAGTACCCAATAGGCCAAGTAGGCAACATTTTTACCGAGCGAACGGATCGCTTCATATATAGGATATTTTTTAAAGTTATGCTTAAAAATTCTGGAACGTCCGCTTGGATTCCGAACGCCCAGTAAGTACGCAGTCCGCTGATCTATCAGCGAATTTTGGCTGCTTTAGCTGGCGATGTTTGCTGATTTCATTGAGTACCCAATTTAGCCAGTATACTACAATAGTACTTGTGATAGACAGATATCCAATAATAAGTTGGTTTGCTCGACAAAAATCCATACCAGCAAGTATACATATAACAGCTGCAGAGGAGAGCAGATTTTGTAAATTCGACGGGCGCCCTGTTCGGCTCGAAGCGCCCAGAGATATCATATGGGCCATCGTGATAGGTGACGGTTTGGACCATATTTTACCTTACCCATATTGTATCATGGGAATCGTATTTTCGGCCACTTTGCTACGCTGTTAGTCTTGACGTACGATGACGATAGGTCACCGACTGACTTGTTGATTTATTTCTTCAAGTTAACGGCTTCATTTCGAAGAACGAAATGTGAGTTATCTATGTGAAAACGCTGCCGATGGCGATGGGTTGGGAGCTTTCGGTCGTGTTATCGAGACGTCATTGTAACTCCGTCTTCCCGGTAGTCGACAGACAGGAAGTTGTGCATCACTTTTTTTTACTATTTCCACAAAAACCATTGCTGTTGAATGTTTAACATATCAAACAAACAGTGCCTAATTCCGCTGAACTTTGCAGAGGAATTAAGACAGCAGGAAAACTTGCGGAGCCAATAGCAATATAGCCATCTTCCAACAATCTCGCCGTCAGTTGTAGTTTCAGCTTTGAAGGAGCTTTGTTTTAGCTCCAGTCACGTGGCCCTCTGTCTATATGGCCTGCTAAAATTTCCTCTACAACGCTTGTTTGACGCGTTCAGACAGATTCCGATTGTTTTTCTATAATGCCAACGCCTGCGAAGTATCTCCAACCAGTCTATTGGGCTCACGCTCATTTTAAAGTTATAGTTAATAAAAAAAATAACCTCGAGTGAGCTTATAGTTTTAAAGCGTAATGAAAGTGCTTTCTGCCAATTTAAAATACCGTAGCGCAGCGTTAGCTAGACTTGATCAAGCTTGCAGTTGATTTTATAGCGCCACGTCCAAGTAACAAAAAACATAATAGCAATTTGCGTTGTTTCTTCATGTGACAAGATATGCAGAATAGCCGCTATTATGTTAAGTTGAATACTAATGGTAGATACATATGATATACAACAAATGTTTTCGGACTTTTTTTCTGATGGGGAAAAGGCTCAACAGTGTACACCTGCCTCCCTTGCGACTCCAATGCGCAGATGTTGACAGCATCCGCTTGCACTGGCCTATGACGCGTACGGTCAACGTTGGCAGTTCTCAAACAAAGCTCTGTAGAGTCGCGGTAAGCGTCTTGCTTACGCTAATGCTCGCTTTTTTTGTCGAGCGTCACTATTCTTGCCACTTACCCACCACAGCTGTCTCCGCCGCTGCTGCTGCTGCTGCTGTTTGTCGTTGCACTAACGTGAAAACCAGCAGACTGAACCGTACGGGATAACGAAAGCAAGCACAGCTCTTCGTGCACACCCCCGAGCAGCTCCTACACTCGGCATGCGCTATCGGACCGACCGACTGGTCGCCGTCCAGCCAGTTACGCTCTCTAGCAGCAGTGGTTTGTTCCACTCCTGTTTTTCTTTCGCACTCTTATTCTTTTTTTACTGTTGGATCTGACAACCTGCGGAAACTGTGCAGAAACTTGCCTGTGTGCCAGACTGAGCACTGGCCGGCCACCCGCGCGTTCGGCTCATCTGCAACGCTCGCCAATAGTGCCAGTAGCTCGTGCGTGGTCTTCATGCATTTTGTCGGCTGCTGCTGTCGCTCCCCGAACGCCACTGCACGCCAGCCACTGCAGCCGTCGCCGCAGCAAGAGCGCGCTTGTGGGCAAAAGTTCACCAATAGTTTTACCTGGGTCGCACGTTGGTCATGCCCGACAACGGACTGCTTCTTCGATGTCTGACAAAGAGTCAAGTGAGAGCGTCAAAAAAAAATAGCAACGAGATGACGAGGCGGAAGAGGAACTTCTCTCCGAAAGAACAGTTTACTTCATTGAAATGGCTTGTCTACAGCGCGAATTTTAACACTAACATTGATAATCATTAATTTTTAGGTATTACCACTCATCGCCATCAACGTCGACTAGTATGTACCATATCATAGAGACGAAGTAAGCAGCTGGATGAAGTTGCGACACCTGCAAGTGATAATAATGATTACCAGCTGGTATGTACCGCTAAGTTATTCGTATGATGCTCGGGAAAAACATATTCGGAACTCCTTTGCCTAGACAGCAGATGTCGATAGAAGCAAAAGCTTCCACGAAAAATTGCCTCAAGTCGTGTTAACACATGTGGCTACCTCGCAATCTACGAAAAAAAAATTAATCAACGCGCGTGACGTACGCATCAACAAAGGAAAGCATATTAGAAAAATACAATATTGTGCATATATATATATATATATTAGTTCTAACTTACTATGTTATAGTTAACAGCTGTCTATCTAACGTACTCCCGAGGACCTCATCAAACAGACATGAATACAGGAAACGAAATATTTCGAAGATACGAATTAGCTTGACTATATTTAATTGTTAGAGACTACCCACTGTTAGAGACAGTATAAAGCAGATAGAATCCGGTCTCATTCGAATAACTGAAGTGGTTTGCCAATAGGGTTGTTATACCTAGCTATTAGAAGGCACCGATTGTTTTTCTTTTTTGTTTTGGTTTATTTATTTTCATACATTCGATCTATTACTGCCGGAGCTACCTGTTTTTCACCAAAATTCAATACTGCACATGTTACCTTCACCGGTATCCGTATACACATAGGTAGATGATGTTGAAATATATGCGGCAATAATGGCTTGCTGCAACAATATACCGAGGATAAGTTTTTAGAGTGTATCAATAGACTAGATTTAAAGCTGTTGTTTGCAATATGTGCCATTCTGTACTTTCGGCATAAAAATTCCAGTCGTGTACATACATTACGTTGGCAAACTTTATATACAAACAGGAAAAGCCATCGACGATTTAGGAGGTTTGACAGTTATCCTAAAGTACACAGAATTAGTTACGCATGGTTTTCTTCGATGGGACGCTTTCTGGACCCTGCTTCAGGTTATTCAAGATGTATGTTTAGCCATCTACGACAAACGCCGCACCTGTATAATATTGAAATTTGGGAAAAGACACTGAAAAACTTGATAAATTTAACGTCATTAATGAACAATAGCTTAAAGGTATCAAGAAGCTTCTCCTAAGTTTTCAAACAGCAGTATTCGACATGGTCGAGAGAAACTCCAGATTTCGCTGCGATATGTTGCCAAAATTTATCGCCAAACAATAGTGTGTACGTGATCGAAGACCATAGGGAGTTTCCTAAAACTTGAAACGGTAAGTAAAAAGTACGTAGCATACCGATACTATGTTTAGTCCTAGGTATTTCCATTACTAGCGCTATATAAGATCGAGGTATCGTCCAAATAAATCGTATTTATGCCCGTGTCGAGGCACCGTCAATACAGCTAGTGGCAATGAGAGCAGATTGTCAAAGGGGATTAGTCAGTTCGACGATAGTCAAAATGGTTGGCCAAGCTGGGCCATGGTGGAATGTTTGATAGAATGTAGGGGAGTCGCGTTACCACCGACTTTGCTGCTTAGATTATTCAAAACGTGCTTAGTGGATTAGAGCATTGGTAGCAACGGTGAATGTCCACGACTGATCGCATCGCGTTTATAGACTCCTGCCAGATTCAGCCCGACGCTGGTTCGATTTGTTCGTGGACGACGCAGGGACCTGCAAGAAGCTCAAGGCCCGTCTGTGTGAACGATTTCCCAAAAAGGGATCGTCCCGTGCAGTAAAATACTGTTCCTCTGTTCATAAGCCTGACGAGGACCTGTACGAGTTAACGCAGGGCAAACAGCTTCTAGTAGAACCTTCGAATTCAACGTTTCCACATGACGACAAGCAACCGTGCCAGTGCGATGATCTACGGCGTTACTGAAGCATTACCCCCAGACTTTGCGAAGGTTGACCGCGACTGCCGGATACGCCGGTGGGTATCTGGAAACGGGCCGTCGACGCGTTCAGTCACCAGAATGCCAAACAGCTCTAGCATCTAAACGCCGTGGTACGGACAAACGTCCCGACGCATCTCAGCAATTTGCCGCATTAATGTGACATTTAACTAGGACACGTTACAGATTCAAGGCTCCCCATGGTATCCGACCGAGCCTCGTCTGGACGATGACTGTTCGATTCGACGCAGAGATGTACTCATCAATGGAAGCTTGTGTCAAGTCAAAGGGAATACAGTGGGCTGTTGCGGATCGTACGAGCCACTTTGGAAGTATGGATGAGCATGTAGGCATCCGAAGAGCCACGAACGCTCCCATGTCGGCGTTGGCGCATCTGCTTAAATCAGGAAGACGGCGGCTTGGTTTGAAAGCTGCAGAAGCGCAAAGTCTAAGGCGGCGAACGCGTGCATTTCGACGTTCCCATTAAAAAAGATCTCAGTCGTAAGTAAGTTCCCCCTAGTGGAAGCGTGGGGGCGAGAAGGCGCACAGAACGCCGAGGTGCGTGCGCAAGCGTCAACAACTGCTGTCTCAGTGGCCGAAGGGAAACATTCGGTTTGCCTACGTAGAGCGGACGTTCAAAAGAGAACTGACTCAGAACGTGAACGGTCACGTACATGGATAGTCGAACACCACACCTAGTCGTAGGTGTTCTCGTCGCCATCGTTGTTACGGCCGAATAAGTCGGTTTGTTCTGACGCCTGTAGGTCAATGCATCTAGCAATATAATGTGTTCGTAACATACAATATACTGATTGAAAGCTCGCTAGATTTAAGATTAACAACACGTAGTTTTTAAGATTCGAACCTTTATTGTTATAATCATTGTTATTACTGTGGTTGTTAAATGATATGCAATGGATTTTGTGGTGTTGTAACTATTATTTACAGCAGACACACTCTTCGCTCGTCGTCATGACCATTATTAGCTCTCATCACACTATTCCAACAGTGTCCCCTGTAGCCATTTCAATTAGCGACATGATATGGGTTGTGTCGTTGCATCGTATCTGTCTTGTCTGTGTTTTAGTCATAATTACGCACGCCTGCCCATCTACGTCACCATCTTTCCCTGTGTTATTGCCATTTGTTTGTTACTACTAACTCCAGTCACTCAACGCTGCAACTAAAACGTAATTAGCGTTATTTCATACCACTAATCCGCCGCTGAGATAGGATTTTGTTATTGTTGCTCTGCTCTAGGATGAATGACGTTCATAGTCTCCTGCCGTCAACGGAAGGCCTAAAAGGGACGAGTGTTTTGCTATTTCTAGTGGTTATTTAATATTGCAGCCTTACGCAACAAAATTTAGAATCGCATGCCTCTGTATCAATATGTTCTTGTGAGACCGTGTAGACGTTTCGCGATATGCGCTCGCTGTGCCGTTATGTTGACTCGACAGTAGACCTGCTCATACAGTGCCGGCAGAGACGTCTTTTCGGTTGCGGACTCCCTTTTGAGGTATGTATCATAGCGCCGAAGGCTTATTACTTTTTTGTTTGTCTCAATTATGTTCAAGTATAGCTAAGGTTGTTATTTGTTGCTTACGTGTGTGTGTGTTTGTGTGTGTGTGTGTGTGTGTGTACGTGTGCGCCTTTCCTATATGTATATAGCTCAATGACACTGTAATATTCTTCGTCTGCTTGTATTATTATCATTGATCTCATTATATATAATATCAATAATAATTATTGTTGTTAGCAGCAGCACTGGCAGCATCATTCTCGACCCATTATTATTACTAAGATATAGCAGCATTGCTATCGTAATTGACGTACTTATAATTGCAATTACTAATTATCGTCGCCTTATTAACCACCATCCTGATTATTATAATCACAATAAGAACCAATTCAACCTTTAGTACTGCTCGGCAATAATCATCATTTCTATCGCCATTACCATCACAATAGTATAATGTTAAAACTTATCATTCTTATTCATCTAAGCGCTATTGATGACCTTACTAACAGCAGTTGCAATAGTAATTATCTTTCTCATTCCTATTACATTTAAAGTAATAGTAGCAGTAGTAGTAGTAGTAGTAGTAGTAGTAGTAATAGTAGTAATAGTAGTAGTAGTAGTAGTAGTAGTAGTAGTAGTAGTAGTAGTAGTAGTAGTAGTAGTGGTAGTAGTGGTAGTGGTAGTGGTAAGGATTAATTCTACGTAGGTATACAGTTTGTGTCTGTGAATCTCTATGTTTGTGTGTATGATGACAACAATCGTAGTACCCCAATTTTCAAGTAGCAGGGCATCCTGAAACTCTACAACAGCCTAAAGTGTAAAAAAACCGTTTGCCCAACACTTTGACGTGACCAAGGGCAATTGTGGTGGTGGTGGCGGTGGTCGTCGTTAGGCGGGAAAATCAACGTAACTTTGATCCGACCTTGAACACCCCCTCAGGCCTCAGCGAGCGCTTAAGGAATCAATAACCCCAGTCAGATAAGGGCCCATTGTTTTCGGAGCATCGGAATCAGGATCGATGCGGTTGGTACGTAAGCGCTCGGGAAAACATATTATAGATCTGAGCTTTTGTTCTATATGATCTTTGGTAGCAATGGCACACTTGTACTAACTAGAGTTACGTAAGTCGGTTGGCCTGCTAATAAAATAACGGGCTTGGTGCATAGCAGATAGGCATACATATAGATCTGTGAGATACCGAAAAGTAGGGCGTAGAATCATGTCAGCCTATATCATATATATAGCGTTGTTCACTTAATTGCTGCACAATCGACACGTCAAACTGAACGTTGGACAATGAAGATCTGATTTTCGTTCCTCAGCGGATCGTCTCGAGTGCAGGTCTGTTGCTGGACGACGCTCAGTCAATATGATTGGGTAGCACTGAATAGCCTGGTGAAAAAGTGGGTTATACAAAGCGAACGTTTGGGTGGTGAATTTGTGGCTGGGGCTCGGTCGTAGAGAGAGAGAAGAAATGGCGAGCATCATGTAGAGCGAGGGGGCCGCATAGTTTGTCACCTGGTACTTGCATACCACCGCAAGTCTTCCACCGCAGCTTAAAAACGCGGAAATGTATTTAGATAACGTCTCTGTGCAATATCCACCGAATAATGGAAATATAGCGGAAAAGACCTCTACAACAGATATGGTGGCCCCCCGCTGTAACAACTAGACTGCCTTTGTAGGGAACACGCTTCGCGCAGGCTGTGTTCAGAAAACGAATTAACGTGCTCAATCCAAAGCTTTCCCAGTAACTTCACCGTCAGCCATAGGACCTTATCCGCCGTTAATGCTTCTGTAAATTGTTAATTGTTTGAATTGATACAATATTTACGCAGAAGTTAGCTGTGATTTGGATTGGGGATGCATTTCTGTTGTACCTGTTGCACGTCGGCAGGCCTCAATCCCATACTAGTGAATGTGTTTGTAACGATGGAGTGGCTGAAAGCTCGAATTGAGCCGCTCGCCTTATGAACGAAGCCTTACGGCACACCCCGTCTAGCGGGGTACATCACTCAACATATCATGGTACGATCGCAACGCGCGGTTGTTTTCTAGAACTCGTCTCATCAACATCATCATCATCATCTCTAACTGTTTCATTCAACTGACAGACAGACCGACTGACTGCTGTAAATTCCTCGACCGTCCCTCATGGTGGTCGATTATTAGTAAACATGAACGACTTGTGATCCGGCCTAATATGTAGGTATCTAAGGCCTGTTGCAAGATCAGAGATTTTTATGGAAAGGATTTAAGAGCTGACGCCAATTTTATCAAAGAACCCGACCAGAAACACTAACGTTAGGAGTAGTAATTAATAAACAAGTACGAGCAGTGGCACGTATACAGTTTTACTGCGATTGCCGCAATAATAAACTTAAAGCTGGGATATATATTGTATAGTCGTTCAATTGGATCGGAGCCAGTTACGTGTCGCGCGTCCTTAGGACAACATTTTTTTCGTGTTTTATCGCTGATCACCTTTCGTGTTTTAAAAAGCATTTTTTTCAATGACACACATACATTACTTGTCCTTCCTTGAATATATAGAACTCTTGACTTATCAAACTGGCCACGCTGACATTAAAATTCTCTTATCTAGTTATCATGCATTTATCTAGCGTCTATTCCGTCGTGCTTTGTTCTGGCTCAGTGCTCTCTTTCCTTTTCTCAGTCACTTTATTCATTCCCATCGCAACTCGCACTCTTTGCTGTGGGGCTCTCTGAAACACTCTTCTGGACCGAAAGTACAATCACTTATAAGCGCGTAATCTCTGGTACTGTGAATGTGACCCCGACTTACATTATTTTTCTGTTAATATTTTATTTGTCCACTATAACTTACTAAAGTTATACTTAAAATGTATCCGCCCCTCCATTTACGCGATTGCTTAGTCTCATCTTCAGTTTCTAGGTTGCCTAGCTTGCAGGCCTGAAAAATCCTGCATTTGTTTTTAATGTACAACGCACTTCAGTTATTGTCATGTACTGATTGTTATTTAGTAATTTCTTGGCCCTTGCGACAATACTCATCGTAATAACAATTATCTTATGCTAATCAACTTGCCATTGTACAAATACGCTGGGATTAAAGCAGTGTTTTCGGCACACACACATATATATATATATATATATATATATGTACTGAAAACTACTCGAAGCTTTGTGTGTGTTGTAAACCATTAGGTTAACGACAGATTTTCTCTCACGATGAGTTTGTCCGGAGTGCTGTTGCGGGTGACGGGCGAAGCTAGCCCGGCCCTCATGCCTTCACCATAAAGCATAAATTGTTCCTAGCAGGGCAGCTTTATCTAGAAAGTGACTCCTAACTTACAAAGTTAAAACCGTTACTATGGGCAAAAATCAATAATTTTTATTAGGCAATTAAAATTGTGTTATTGTACAATAATCATAAGAAAAACAGGGTTCTACACAGGTAAGGCTTGTCAAAAAAACTCAATCTTTTGTATTCATTATGGGGAAAGATAAGCGATTAGCTTTTTAGAGGATGGGGTGCCGTGCTACTTGGCGGCAAAGGGAGAAGACCGACTTAGCCGTAGCTCCTCTCTATTTTGTTTGTAAATTCTTGCGACATCCATATCTGGTATGTTTGTTGTTTGTTATTGTTATGAAAATACTAATTGCGATCATTAAAGTTGGTGCTATTACGGGATTGGCGCCATGTTTCACTTTTAACCAAGTGGAGCGCCATATACTGTAAACCTTTTTATTGTTTTATGATCGCTTTTTACACCATTATGCTCAGGACTTTTATGCTCTATCATAGCAGACATTGTCAGAGGGATCAGGTCTGTTATATGGCTTCCATTCCTAAAAAGTAAGGCTTAACGGCTGTTACGAACTAGATATCTGCAGGAAGCTAAATTTCCAGGATAGAAAAATTACTGTAAATCGTTTTAGGAGATTCCACAATGACAGTTAGTCAGCATGTCGGTCAGTCAGTCCATCAGTGGATCCATTTATGTGTCACTATATATATATATATATATATATATATATATATATATATATTAGTCCTTACCTAGATATTATGCTGTGGGCAAGAGCAGTCCTATTCGAGCGTATTATATTAGTACTTTTAGGCCGCCATTGCTGGTGGCAGAAACCATAATTGCCACATCGCCTTTGTGTAGTAGTACGCTTTTATTTAATGTAGGAGGAAGGGACACCTGTGCACTTATTTGTTAGTTACTATTTTTTTTATTTAATGTATATACCTCGTATCCAAATTGATTCCATATTTATTCACTCCACAACATGTTTACTTCATTCCGGACCGGCCTCATCTCTTCACCGCTTTCTTGCCATATATATATATATATATATATCGGGCGTTATGTGGCTGTTACGATACAAAGAAAAACGTTCGGTACAACGTTGCTTTGTTTAGGGCGCGTTACTGTGTTCCATCTATATCTGTATTATTGTTGTTGTTACGTCATCATTATTTATTCCCTCTTATGATGATTATTACTATTAATAATACTTTAATAATTTATAATACTACTACTCACATTCATCAACTTCCAGTTCCTGCTTGCACTCCGTTAGTAAGTACTCGACACCATTCGTTTTGTAACTTCTACTCACTCAGCACTCTTAATACTTTGCGTTCACGGGTCGTTTTAGTACTACCTAGATATTCCATCAACATAACCATCATCGTCGACAGCAGCAGAAAGAGAAGGATCATTATCACCATCGGCATTGTCCTAGTGTTGCCTTTTTAACTGCTGTCATTCTTAATGGAGCATTCGGCCTAAGAGATGTATTTCATTCGTCAAACGTAGCAGACCGTCATCTTTGCACTGCTTCACTTACCGCCATTGCCCGTCCCGCTACGATTATTGTCTGCTGTTAGCCAATTTGCTATTTATAGCAACAGCCTCGTTTAGTACTTTTACGATTTTGTTGCGTACGCTTTTGAGCGTCGTTGTTACGTGTCACATTGTAGCATATGCGCTGCTGCTGCTGCTGCTGCTTCTTCTTCTTCTTCTTGGCGTT
Organism: Varroa destructor; assembly: GCF_002443255.2. Classification (NCBI taxonomy): domain Eukaryota; kingdom Metazoa; phylum Arthropoda; class Arachnida; order Mesostigmata; family Varroidae; genus Varroa; species Varroa destructor. The sequence goes on from NW_019211457.1 coordinate 36,485,508, forward strand.
AAGGACGAGTCGCTGACGCCTGGGATTCATCATCTTTCAGCCGCTTGCTTTCCTATCTCTAGCCGCAATCATCACCAGTATTGTTTATCTTTGTACCGGTTTTGCCACTGGTTTTCTGACTTGTTATGTATCTGCACAGTTCCTACTATGAGAAAAATGGCGACTCGTTCTTCTGCAATACTCGTATGAAACTCATCGTCCTTCAAATTCACCTAGCGTCACGAGTCTTCGCTCGACGACTAGCGTAGGTCATAGCAGAAACCCCTTGTCAACCCCGCGAGGCTTAATGTGACTGTTTGCCCTTTACATAAGTAAATTCATTGATACGTTATAGCTAGAGCTAAAATTGGTTTTTTCCATTCAGCGTCAGACTGTGCAACAGTCTCATAGCAGACTCACGTTAGGTCCAGCTTCTTATCAATGTCTACAAGTTGTGCACTTCAGGTTCGAATACAAGTGTTTCGTGCAGCTCGTTTTACACTTATTCCTCTTTTTGTTGCTGATGCTGCTGTTGTTGTTGTTGTTGCTCTCATACTGTAATTCGTGGTTCAAATGGCCGTCCTTTTTCCAATTTGGTTGACAAAAAGGTGATGTATCTATTGTTATATGTATATCTATTCTTCAGGTCAAACCATTAATTTGATTTAATGAAGATACGAGTAGCGTCAAAGCGGCATTAGTGTATGAAGGGCTCGCTTACTTATACTGGCACTGCTCGGCAAGGTGCTACGTAACTGTAGTTATAGGGTTCGGCTTTTGTTTATGGCAATAGTGGTTCTCTTCACTAGTGGCAACATCTGCATCATAGCCTGTGGATATTATAGCAGTTGTTGTTGTTAGAGCTTTGGCTGCTAATGTAATATACTGTTTTTGTTGTTATTGGCGTCTGACCGTAGCTGTTTTTTCCGCATCGGTGGGTTGGGCGAAACAAGGCACTACAATGAGTATGCAATCATACATCGTAATCGGTACTCGCGGTCGACAAATATTATCATTTCCTGTCGTCGTCGTCGTCGTCATCGTAATGGGCATCAGGTTGACACTCGTTCGCCTCTTCGTTCCTTCGCTTTGATTTATGCTCTCTTAGCATCAGGCATATTTCTGATCAGCCTGTCCACACTTTGTCACTTTTATTAATTACCTGTTGCCTTACTATCAACCTACATAGGATACTCTTGTGGCAAAAAAGGCAATAATCCTGCGCGTCGCTCCTATCCCTTGTTGCTTCTAGTGATCATCTTCGTATGCGTCTCCTTGTTTGCTACCATGCATGTCTGAGCGAGTCTGTGTTTGTTATATGCGTGTATATGGTAGAAGGTATGTGCATCTTGCGGAAGTAGACCATCGGTACTACGGTAAATAATTAAACCATTTTAAAAATAAATTATCAATTATTATAGATTTGGCGCGATTCTGCAATGCCATGGTTGCAAAAAAAAAAAACAAAAAAAACAAACACAGGTAAATATTAATGGGTAAAACTTGATTCTTCACTATAGGACTTCTACAAGAGGCCAACAAGCAAGGAATGCGGTTTCGGATGTGTATAATAAATGGTGAACTTTATCACAATGCGCGTTTATTACTCATCATTCTTGGCTGTCATGTAGCTTCAGAACTGGCCCAATAGAAGGAAAAGAAATAGCTCTTTTGGGGCATTTACTGTTCGTATTATAATTGTGTTAATGTGCTACGATAAGGCGTACAACATCCCCTACGTCAATTGCAGACAAACTTTGTTTTCGTGTACCTCGTGTTCGACGTTTCTGGACTCATTGTATTATCTACCTTACAGCAGATGATGTCGTCAACGTGGTTCGTTAGGGTTGTCCTGCTGTTTTCTTTAATCGTGGGCTAGTTATTAAACACATAATCATAGTCAAGAGCTTTAGAACGGACTTAACTGCTAGTTAGTTACCGAAGTATAGCATTTTTTTTTCAATCATCTATCAATCTAGTTACACGTAACTATTGGAATGACCACGTATTGGATAAAAGAGGGTCGTAGCTCTCACTGTGAGACCTATCAAAAACAGGGGTATTGAACAACAGCGATAACAGTAACCGTATGATTCTCGTCACCATGCAAGGGTGCTTCTATTTCTCTTCGTCCGAATGCTATCAACACTGTTGGTCTTTCGTAAGCAGTAACGTCGTTGTCCGCGATCTGTACTCATGTCCGTTTACTGCTTCGGCCCCCCGTCGTCGCGGGACTCGGTAATGAAAAAGCAGCTATCTCAGCTGTATTCTGGCTAACATACTCGTTCTTCTCGTCAGCTTCTCTTCTTCTTTACTGGCACTCATACTCGTCTTTATAATTCTTAATACCTCGTCCTCGTAAGTTTCCATCTCATACGCTTATTCATATTATCACAATAATAATAGCAGTAACCATTACTTTTTTTCTAGGCATCTACGGTTGTCTTTTGTCGTGTATCTCGCCACTCATGAATTAGTTTATTTTTTATTGTTTTCTAGCTATTCTATTCGTTACTCCTATCGTAGGTTTCTACTCAGTCCATTCATGATCACCGCCATCATCAACGCCATTAAAGGTCACAAAAAATAGCATTGCACACTATTCAGCTCATCAGTCATTTTGTAGTTTCTTTTCTGTCTTCGTTGCTCTTCATCCACTTCTACATTTCGTCGGCCCCGTCTCATTGCCCTTCTCTCGACCTCGTTGTGTTTTGTATATCATTCGCGATTCAGGCAAACGCTTCTAAGGCAAAACGTGAACGAAACCTTAACTTGCTTAATTATCTTCGTCCTTCTTTCTTCCGCTTGCTCCAACTCAGCCCTACACCTAATCCTATGCAGGCGCGGCGAATCGCGGTTCCGAGACAAACCATTATTACTACCCACTGGGTGGAATTAGGTCATTTGCGCCTTCCTTTTTTGCTAGTTCACGTACCCTAGCTTCCTGGTTAGACTTTTACTTCTGTCCGCGTATATGTTCCGCTTTTCATTTTTCTATATTCTTACATCATTCTTGATTTGCTTCCTTCTGTTTCGTTAACTAGTAACTAGCGTTTGTGTTCTGTAAGTCGTCATAGGTTTTGTTGATATAGAATATTGTTGTATGTATAGTTATCATCATTATGACCAGTACCTATAGTTTGAACCTTTGAACGTTTGATCTCAATATATGTATATATATTATGTATTGATATCGTCATTATTGTGGTCCTAGATTTCCTGGGCCTCCGAGAGGGTTAACTCGGCCCTGTGCCCTCCCGCACGCTACATGCAAACGTTTCATAAGAGACATATGTTGCTGCTACCGCAACTATATATTACCACCACTCCTCTACTTCTTTTTGGTTATACTAAACACCTCGCGTACTGCATCCCTGCACGCCGATCTCAGTTAAACTTCATCTGCCATCATCATTGAATTTTTTCCTTTCCTCCTTCGTTCTTATCTTTTTCTTCTTTATTCAGCTACTGAAGCAATCAAATGACTCCGTTTGCCCATTGCGTCGTTGTTTAGCTACTGGTTAACGATTTGTCGAACAATATGTATCACAGACGACGGCCCTCTCTAAACAAAGCAAAGCTGCGTGCTCTTCATTTTTCTAAGCTTTTATTGATATTTTTTTTTTTTTCGGAAACATCCGTGTTACGTTTCTGCATCTCTTTGACATTTATTCCTGTTCTCTGAACCCCCCAATTCCTTGATCGTATTGAGCCAGTTGGCCGTATATTTTCAAATAATTTCCATAATACTTTTATTTTACCCTTTTTTTTTCACTTTTTCTTATATTTTTTCTTTGTAATTGCTATACACCTTTTGATCTACTGGACGCAGATTTACGGACGCGGTTCACCATCGTCAGAACAGTGAGTAGGTGTTGAAGGAAAGGGCCATCAACATATCGACACAAGTATATCACATGTATCACACCGTAAAGCAAAAAAGTATAATCGGCTTTTTCCAGAAAAATTGTATTTCTCACACTGCACCACCAGCTCCACTACCAGACCTTTGAAAACACTCATGAAATAGTGACAGTTCTACCATTTCTAGTGCGTCCTATTGACTCCGTCGTTCATCGCAAATTCCATGTGTGTCTATGGAGAGATGTGGAATAAGGTTAAGTTATGTCTGTTTGGTTTGAGGAAAGGTAATACAGCTGCAAGCCTGCCTTTTTGAAGAGCACATCTGTAACATTTGTTGAGAGATTCTGACACGGGTCTACTGGAACTTGGCATTTTTTGTACTTAGCATTATGATATGCCAATTAGATCTGCAGTATGCCAAAGATATGCTCTATTCTAAGGGAAAAGCTACATAAAATCGACGGTATTGGGCTTCTTGTCTGATGGTAAAGCCCAGACTCTGACCACCGAGGAGTTCAAAGGGCTTCACGTGAAAGCGGCGGACCAACCTGCCCAGAGCTGGGAGACGTTTGTCCGTTTGCCATGTGTGGTGTTTTGTGTTTGATTTAGGGTCGAGAAAAGGAAGGCATACTCTCTGTTCCACCCCGTTAGTATCGCATACCATACCCGTAACCGTTAGCCTAGCACTGGCTTAGCAAAGCCTGGGTCCTGCGCTTATCGTTGTACGCATCCCTGAAAATTCCGCCGCGACGGCGGCCGACGCACGTCGGCGCGGTTGGGCTTCGCTAGCGGTTCCACCGACATTGAAGCCGTTCCTATTTGCAGCTGCCGCTGATACGGCTCCATTGTCATCGCGGTCGCTGAAGAAATGTCAGTAAATGGCTATCCTGTTAGGCCGGGAAAATGATCCCCGGAAGTGTGGGAGCTTTTTGTGTCGTCAACCAGCCAATAAAGTGAGGCAACCTACATGTGCGTTGCTGCCCCTTTCTACTGTAAGAGAACCGTCTGTGTAAGTACTCGCGAGCTTCGGTGGCCAGCGCTGCTTAAACATAGCTAATGGAAGACGGTAACGCCGTGGCTGGTTGTATGACAAAAGACGCCTGGGAACAGGGAGTTGAGCGGTGGTGTGGCAAAACAAATGACGGAGCAGGTAAAGCTTGTTCAACGTAATACGGCATCCTATTCTCAGTAGACATTAGCATATGCTGATTAATTTTAAAAAATGGCCTCCAGTATACTTGTAGTATACAACGTTTTTTTGTAATTCGAATGGTCGTGGAATCGAGTTTAGCCAGGACACTTTTATTTTTTTGTGCTTATTTCAGCTGAAGAGACGACCGCCATAGATTGTAATATTCGATAGGATGGTCAGCAGCACTGACTACTATATTTGTTTTATGTACCTAAGTGATACCAGATGGGTACTAGGCATTGAGAATTGACTTGAAGGCAGACGCACGCAAGCTATAGAAAATACAGAGTCACCGTATTGAGCAAGTGAATAGACTCACATTAGTTCTCATGGCTGTGATCATTTCCGGAAACGCCCTGCAAAATGATGTCGGGCTAGGTGTTGTCGTTCTATAAGAAGTCATTATTAAATAAAATGCTCTTGGTTCAGGCTCTCGTCAATATATCCAACCTTTCTTTCGGTACAACTGGAAGCATTTGTGGAAAGCGTTGTTGGTTGATTGGTTCGCTCTCGAATAGTGAGTATTTGTAGCATTGCTCACAAATATCGCGCTTAGTATGTATTATTAAAGTGATTGTATTTGGGCTTCAGAACTTATCCGGTTTGTGCTTTGGTGAATTCACTCTAGGTGCTTAGTGTTTGCTTGTTTAACATTGCATTGATAGCGTTGTTTAAGTTCTGTTAGAAATTAACCATTGCAGCGCGGAGGCAGGCTGGCGGGGGGTTGTCATAGGGGCACTGCGGGTTCCGTTGCACTCTGCTGCTGCATCATCGCTTGTAGATCCTTGTTTACTGAAACGAATAAAAAGAGCGTGCAATAAGCGGACAATTAATTACGTACCGGAATCGATAATATGAGTTCTTACTAGATGCCACATAGTGCCCCTCATGTAACTCTCGAATTGCACGCGCACGTAAAAAAACCGAAGCTATAATCAAAATAGCTAATAACAATAATAATAATAATAATAATAAGTGTCAGGCCCACTGTTCCGTGACTGAGCGTGCATAGCTAAATGTATTAGTAACAATTTAAATTATATATATATAGATATATAAAATCGTTTTCGTCATATTATCGTTAGTAAATAACTTGAACATGATCAAATGCTATTCTAAAGCTAAAAATGTTTTTAATTTGAATTTTTGATAAAAATAATGTCTAGCTAGGCAGCAAGCATGTCATCAACTTCAAAGGAGCAGAAATCCATCTAAGGGATAACAAGTGAGAGTTTTTTTAAGTTAAGTCATTTATGTCGTATGTTAAAAAGTGTGACTTCTTCATTCTTTGGAATCTTTCTAGCAGCTTCCAGCACCACCGTATTAACGAACCCCTCCAGCAATTTGAAAATTTCACAAAGGAGAAATACCCTCATTAGAGAAAGGGGAAGCAACACTGAAGTAGCTTGTTAACTTTTGCTGCTAAGTATGATACAATGTGGATAGAACGGGACCTTTTGCTTTTTTTACGGGTTGCAACGTTTGAGCTTTCCCCAAAAATGATGATCAATATCACATAGCGTAAAGCATTTCTCGCTATAATCACTGTATTATCAGAACACCGTCACGAGTACTTAAAAATGTTTCCATCATTTTTTCATCTTCGATGGCTAATGCACATCCGGAATACCGATACAACTTTTTGCGACTAAATATACATATATTGGATCACTGAGTTGAAAACGAGCTGCCCCTATATAATTCTATATCAAGAATAGAAACGTTTAACAAGTTCTTAAAGTCTGCACGGGCAAGCAAAGCATCGGCGATTTAGCATAAAAAAGCCTCGCTTAGCGCCATGGAAACACATCACACTCCAATGCCTTTGAGATCAAAAGAGACCTTATAAAATGACTGCCCCGGAGGCGTGCTTATGGAACCAATAAACAAATGTGAGACGTTTCGTAACGAGTCCATCATCCGGCTTCATTGACTAGATCAGCAGTGTTGTAAACCGAGGTTGTAACTCGGGAGCGTGGGCAGCTTCTTTTACCGACTTTAGAAGTTGACGATGTCATTGATAAAAAAATTCAAATTTTCTAAGAAAAACAAACCGTCATAGAGTTTCGACAATTGCATTATAATAGTAGTTATTTTCACTCTGTTGCGAGTAGGTTATATTACTTTGTGAAATAAAAATAGAATTCAGGCAATATGTTCTTTAGAGCACTCGAAAGCCCTAAATTGACGCATGGCGATTGAGCGTACTTCGTGTTCACAACTATGATACAATGCGTTCATCCACGGCCAACTGAAATGCCGTAAGCTAGATAAACAAAACAATGATCTTGAAATACGTAGTGTTCAACGTTAGCGGTCAACCTAAGACGAAGCCAACCACGAAAAAACTGCGTACTCACGCAAGCCGCCACTTGATAGCACTACGAATGCGGTGCAAAAACGGCGCTACTAGCAATATGTATTTATGTCGCTCTATACAGCCATAAAGATGGCGGGCTTTTGTGAGCACGGGCGGGCGGGCAGGCAGACAAACAAGAGCCAGTTAGTTAGGTAATTCTGCCAAACAGAATGCTTTAGGCGGCGCTGTCCGCAACCTTGACTTCGCTGACGTGTATTTAATGACTTAACCGTGAGCACGAGGGATGAGTCAGAGGGTGTGATTCTATAGGCTCATGGTCGTACTGGGTCCGAATAGCGATCCGCTCGATGCTAAAAAGTCATCGACGAACTGCTAGCAATTACTAGAAAGTCCTAATTGATCCAATCTTGGATGGACTGGAACGGATTCAGCCTTGTATGATTTCGATATGGAACCCACAAGACATACTGATGCAGGCACACGAAAAGGTAGGCCCGACAAGTACATGAGAAGTGTACGTGCTTGTGAGAAAAAGCGCTTTTGTCGAGCCTCTTGGGAGTCCAATTTATACCACTGACCTATATCTGCAAGTGGTGCCCCCGTAGCTGAACGATGATAACTGCCCCCTAAGGGATTATTATCGTCTTTGTGGCTTACCTCATTTATAAACGGCTCGGTCTTACACATACGTAGGCTAACACGACCGCATGTGTCTTCTATCGTTCAACCTCTCCGGTTTTTATTCAGGGTACTGAACGTGTGACGCCCACCGCCATTTCTGTCACTACGGCCCCGATGTCATCGGAACCAGAAGACATATAAGTGCACAGAATCGGCGAAGACGCAACGCATAGCAGCAATCGTTTGCCCGACGACTGGGTGGCGGTAGCGGTGGCATTTACTAGACTGCTAACTAAAAAAGGTTTATACAATATATCTTGCCCCTCGCCACACTGTGTACATAGAAGGCGTGCCATCTGCTAAGACACCGTCTGTAACTTGCTATTCGAGTGTTACAACCGTTTAATACAGACATAATTCCCAACATTGTTGCACCTGTACATAACGGAATTAACTGGAAAATAAAGATTTCTCTGTAATGAGACGACAGCTAAGCTTCCAAGTTGAAGGTTTCTTGTTACTCTCTCCCGCGAACAAACGGGCCTTCCTTTCTGGGAGCTAAGTTAGTTTGAATCAAGTTAAATTTACTCGAACAGCTCTGTGTTATGTGTCCTATCAAAACGTTTTGCACATGTCTAGTGAATGTTTCATTCGAACTCAGTTAAATATTTAGGTATTTTACCGAGATATAGATGCAGAGCTGATGCTGAAGTATTGAGAAGAATCGCGTGAATATGGCATGCGACGGAATATCTTCAAAGACAGGAAATGACGTTTTATGGAAGGCACCGATGTAGCCTATATTACGTGACCATTCTGAGGGCTATATGAAGCAGAGTGATGTATGGCTATGCGGACCATCGCATTTCGAGTATGACGTCCATGCTAATTGTACAGAGAAGTTCTTAATAACTATTTTACCTAAATGTGTCAAGTTCTTGCAATTGTTGCACTACATGTCGCTGTCACATATTAAGTAGGACTGTTTTTGAAATAGTTCTCGACCGTTTTGTTAGTACAACGCACGATTCAGGTACTACAATGCTAATAAATTAGAGTTTACCATAAGTAATAATTTGCACTAGAGTCATCCACAACCACGAGAGCCGCACTGCAGACGTCAGTGTAGCCCTTTGATCCATATAAACCCATCTTGTGAGGATGTATGAGATAACGATAGAGATGTCTTCAGTTTATGTCTTCTAAAAAATAAATGAATGATATTGACAGACCACAGAATAGACGAGCCTTAGACGCGTATAGCCGTGTAATGTTCTCTACTTCGCCATATCAGAGTTATTTTCAACGCTAATGATAAGCCAATTTCGACTTCAAAGACCCCGCTCTAGATAGACAAACAGATAGTCCTATACAGGGCAATTTCTATATTACGCGTTGCACAAAGATTGTATGATGAAGAAAATAAATAATAAAGCCACAGTTGGATTGAAAGAAAATTCAGGTTACGATGAAGCTGATTCGTAAGTGATCAGAGCAAGCGTGATTATCAATATGTCATACTACTTACGCGAAATGTTGACGCACGTGACGCTCCACATGATGCTCCACACCCATCCCACGACGAAGGGCGCAGTCAAAGTTTGGATAAGGGCTGCGAGCAAGTTAAGCGCGAATGCGCGTCCCCTACTTGAGTATTCTGTACGACAACCGCATAGGACGCAGAAGGCTGCCACGAACGTTCCTGAAATTTAAATTACGCCTGTTTCAATATTTTGTGTAAATCCACCCTTCGCCTCGAAGACGACAGCACACATGCAGAATATCAGACAACTCTCAATTCCTGGTTCAATGGTTTTCTACGAGAAATCCGCCATTTTGCATGTATACGATTGAGCATAACAATAATTACAATGAAGTGTTTTCATTCCGAAGTCAGCATCCTGGTTAAATTTAAACGTTATGCCAATATCTATATTGTATGATAGTGATTGGGCAGGCTAATGTTTATCCTGAGTTTATCAGGCATATACGTAATGCCATAACGATAAACACATTTATTTTACTTTACCACTTAGATATTTGTCACCCAGTGAAAGCGTGATTGGGGTAGGAAACAAAAATGAAACCTAGTGTTAACTGAATTTTTGGGTCTCGAAATGATTGTTGATTATGCCCTAGTCTTGGACACTTGTGCCGCGGACGGCAATTGCTCTAGATCGCTTCGGAGTAACAGAAATTGAAGAGCGTCTCAATTTCGACTTGGGTTAACCGTCCTGTAGGCCTGCAAATAACGAAAAGCATTTTATACATTTCCAACTATACAATGGGTTGATGTGGGACTGGAGAGGAATTATGTCATGATAAGTGCTCATGTCACGGTAAAGCGCAAGATCGAAGCAGACCACCTAATTCGCTTATAGAAACACAATTTTTTCCATTACTGTTTTCAATCCTAATCGATGACCTTCCATTCAGAAACTCCATATGGTATTCACTTACTATTAAAATAATCCCTTATACGTTATACTTAAGCAACAGTTGTGCCTGTTGCTTGCTGTAGCCTGTAGGAGGTTATGAAGAAGATTATATCTCCCTATTAGCTTGCAAGATGACCGAATAATGACGTTTATAGTTCGTCTTGAGGTTTCGATAGTCCTTTACGCAAGCTTCACGAGGGCTAAAGTTTCAGTGAGTAATGAATTTGGCACACAAAACACACGGCTTACATGAACCCCATTTTCATAACTTTAATACCTTCTCGTATGTGTCAAACGGTTGTACACTAGCTAGGAATCCTTCTTTTTATTCTACTGTCGTAGTTGAGGAGTCGTAGCTAGCGGAGGCCAACGCCACCAGCGCTTGTCAGGCTCCTAGGGGTATTAAGGGTAGTTGTTGATAAAACTGTATCGAAGGCTGTGTGTCATTCACCTAAAGCTCCCCAAGGAGAAGTGAAGGGGCAGGAAAGGAAAAGGAGAAACGCATGAACGAGAACGCAACATTAGCGTCTCAAGGAATGCACTATATGGGATGAGGTGAGATCATAGTGAAGACATCCATAAAGTAGGTGTTGATGGAAAGCTTTTCGCCTAGGGGCTTTTCGCCGAAAAGTTGCTACATTGGCGCGCGTTCCTCCACGCGACTACCTGCTTTGCTTAGAATCAGTGAAGTAGTGACGGCGAAGGAAAATGGGACTACGGTAGTCGGATGACGCCACGAAACTCTACAGGTATTGTACTATGCTTTTTGGAAACCGTTAGGATATCTTCTATGTCACTCGTCGGTTTCAGTTAGGCGCTAATTGAAACAAGCTAACGATTTTCTTACGCACCGGTCTGACCAGCGAGCCACTTAGTGCCGAGTCGTGTGACTTGCATAAGAAACCCATACTTTAACCCGGTTTTTTTCAAACAGAGACAATGGGCACAGAGTAAGTATTGTGCCCATTGTCTATTAAGTCGTATGTGCGATACCATGAAGCCTGCAGAAAGCGTTGGGAGAAAGCAGCATGACGCATTAAGAACACTAATATGTATACTGTTACGGTACAGGCGTTCAGTCATTCAAATTCTCTGCTGGTGCTTGAGAAGCATATTTAACAGGTCGTAGTGGCATATCATAGGTACTAGTAAATCAGAATATTGAACAACATTATTATTGTTCAGCATGATGATCCCCTTCTGACGTCGCCCATCACTATCAAATGACTCTCTGGTGTTTCTTTAATTGATTTCGACTTCCGCTTATCATTCTGGCCACCGACCTTCTATGACTCGTCCCCGAAGTATGCCATATCACAGTGAGCCATATTAACTGGCTATCTTCCTAATGGTCCCCTATTTCTTTGATCGTGCACAAACATATCTCGTCGCTTATTTTTAATAACCCATACAGTATTTTTACGTTCGACCCTACTAGTCGCTTGCTGGAGAGCAAACACTGGACGACATATAGGCGTACAACATTCAGTCCAATCATTTGTTTTTGACTAGAAAAAGGTGTTCATTGAGCAGCTCTCTAAGATGCGTGAATACCGCTATTCGGCCATACCTAGTCAGCTAGGGGATGGAGCTAAGGCCGTTGCCACCTGCCTATAGATTGGAATCAACGTACCGCCACCTGTGTTCCAATAGTAGCGGGATAGCGCGCTTTTGCAGCGATACCCCTGGTTAGGCTCCACTTATGCCCGTCCTGTTGGAAGCAAAGGCTCCTGCTGCCGCTATGCCGCCTTTTCGATGTGTTCGAGGGTGGAGCGGAAAGACAAGGGCAACGCATTGAAAAGTTTTCATATCCGATTCATTGTTCCAACCACACTTCGCTTGGGCAGCATTCACCGTTCAGTGTTCTTTCCTCGACTTTGGACGAAGGCATGTGCACTTGGCTTCTGCTTTTTATGAGAAGGGGAAAGGAACAGCTGCCCCAGCGTCCTCGGCTTGGCGCGACCTAAACGACGAGGAGAAAAAACCTGAAGGTGGACGAAAACGAGGACGACGCGGTGCCGCTGCCGGGCTCTATATGGCGGTTATTCTAGGCACTTAGCTTCCTTTCCTCTGCTGCTGCCACCGGTTGTAGCTCCTGACTCTTTTGACTATCAGCGCATACACACACATACAGCACTGTCACAATCAGTTCCATCGCTTCGAGCAATCAGCCAGCTAGCAGCAGCAGGGGTACCGCAAACAACTCCATATTATTATTTCCATTATAGCGAAAACGATAGAAGGCGCGTGTACCCTAAGGCTTTGAAAATAGAGAAGAAATAGTAGGAAAAGCACGGTTCCTTGTCTCGCTCAATGATAATACGTGCTCCGCCGTGCCGTTATTTCGAGTAGCATAGATCTTGCATATTGAATTTGGCCTTATACCGGCAAACCTACTTGGTACTATTGTAAACTACACAGACTATCATTATCACATCTATGGCACTATTCGACAACTATAGGACTTTCAGATTGCCTCTGGTTACCGTACAGCTAAAATTCTTTGAAAGGGCTAATCGTACGCCAGCTTATTTAGGAGGTATTTAAAATCACCTAGAAAATTATAGCTTTTAGTTCTTACTGGATACATGCATTAATTAGTTGAATGAAATCCTATAAATAACCTGATTCAGACTTATGGCCTCTGTCAAAATTTCGAATCGACCTTTTCTTTTATTAATGCTATAGCTCAGTAAAAAGGACAAGTTAGGCGTGCTTTTTCGCTTGGAACAAGTGAAACTCGCGTTGGCATTAAATACTCATATTTGAAACATTTAAGTGCTGAAAATACGGGGGTGAAGCGGATTCAACTGATTTAAACGGCCCCTCTTCATTCGTTTTAGTAGTGCAGCGCTGAATCTCTGAGTTGTGGTAAAAGACGGTGGTAAAACTTTGACAAGATGTCTTGAGAGGAAACAGCACAGAGCTGAGTGAAGAAACAGACAGATTTCAACGAAAACTAACTCCGACACTCTCGCTAAGAACTGCATAAGTTATTTTCAACTTCAAGATAGCCCCGACGAGGTCGTTCGATATATAGCTAGTCTCGGAACATCTAACAACAAAATAGTTTTTTTACTGCTTGATTTTGTAAATGATGTATTTTTTAAAGATTTTCTACTTTATTAATTCTACGGGCTTTTTTACGAAAAATTCTTAACGTAGACTTCATTTATCCAAAAATAGTACCCTACGAGAAACTAATCTATCATCGCGGGGAGGAAATGATGCAGATCGATCCCTCTCTGTTTTTACTTGGTGCCCTAACGGATAATTTTTAGAATGGGGTAAGTTGTAGTTGCTTTGATTGTAGGTTACTAACGTATTGAAGGATGTTCGTCAATGGACGCGATGTACCAAGCACGATGGTTGGCATCACACTGACCACTGTCCGGTTATGAAATTCCGAGCTGCTGGTTAATGCTTTTATATTGGTAATTTTACTCTGTATTCTACGATGATGATCACTAGAATTGTATATATGTATTTGTCAAAGGTGTACATAACCACGAATATCCAGTGCGTCAGCCTTTTTAGGATGAGGCAACCTTATATTACATATCGAACAGTTACAGCCTTATTAATATGTGAACCTAAGTTTAGGAATGGACTAAAAAGAGCCTTTTCAAATTCTATAAACGGATAGGCTGAACTTTGGAAGTGTTACCTTGATAACAAAATGCATATACGGTTGCACGATGCAACTTTGTTTATTGAGAACTGTACAAGTTCTCTGCTATCGGTTGCGTAGCCATTGTGCAGTATATAGTTTCAACCATCGGCATTTAATTTATCAACAAGGGAATATATCTTTGAGGTTAAATTTGAATGCGTAGAAATGAAGCGAGATTCATTATGTACAATCATCCGTTGAACTCGACCTACCGTGTACCCTGATCCTGAATTACTTATCAGTCAGACAGCTATGTAACCAAATAACAATTTTATTGTCAGTTCCAATCCTCATATCAGCTGTACATAGGAAACAGATAAGTCAGTACCTATCGCAGTTGATCCTATTGGCTCCAGATCAGTATCACACTTAATACGTTGAAACGGTTTTACCTTAGTGCCATCGTATTGTTCGTTACCTAAGAGTTCTATGGGAATAGGCAGCTGAAGATTACAAACTTTAGGCAAACGCTACTTCTTGACCTATTCGCGTATGGTCAAAAGTAACGGGGTATGTTAATTTCTTTATAACTTAAAACTATGTCAAGGATAAATGCGGAAGGGTTCAGACAAACCTGAGCGTTCTGAAATCAGCACTGGAAGGCGGTAACTGGGACAAAAGCTGAGCCAATTTGTTATGGAGGATCCTTTTCTAGGTCCATGCTAACCAATTGAGCTGAATTCTAAATTCTTATGATGTTCCAGTGAGACCTTGATTACATCATTGACTCCCAGCTGCTACATGACAAGTACCCTTTCACCACAGAACATGAAACATAGGGTCGATTGAAATATCACTAATGTACTTTTTCTTTTATTGGAGGGTGAGGCAAACTTTTAGACCTAGGAATAACAACCCCCAAACTCTCGACAATAATGCATTCGGTCTGCTTTGAGACAGGAAGTGGCTAATGAAGTACCCAGATAGATAAACAGCAGTATCCTAGTATGATTCCTGAAATCAATAGTAATATCTTTTATCATCTAATTTACCTACAAGGTAGTCTTCACGCTACTTGGCATCGACGGGATAGAACACGCTGCGACAATAATACACGGCTCAGAACCTTTTTTTGCACGTCTTGGAGCTGTAACGTTGGTTTTTTCGGTTCGTCTATGAGACTAGCAACCTAAAAGTGCCTTTTTAACAGATCGTGAACGCCAACCACGAATTCATTAGCACCATGACGCATCTTATTGATCGTTTGTGACGCCATCATATATATATACAATATGAGTAAAGCCAGCTTTCTTCAATGCGCCGTTAGGAAATGCTCTCTTTTCTGCAAATTCATAATAATTTCTTCATGCAGTGCAATTTGAACGTTTGCGTGACGTATGCAGTTTACGTTAAGGCAACGCTTTAATTATAGAAAGTACAGACGGAGAAGCGGCGAGGAAAATGAATCGCTCTAGGAGATGAGAATTAGGTTAGATTCCCATAAAAAAAAAAGGCCATAATCTGCGTTCTACGAAACTGGTAGGGTGGTAGACCTTACGTCTCATGTCGCATCTATAATACAACCAGGAAAGTAGTAAAAGATTGACGTCTGAGTTCTCGAATGTAAAGACTAGTCATTTTTGCTTCGCACTGCCTACCTGACACCGTCGCTAACTTACTGGCAAAAAAATTAAGGTAGCGCTTAGATGACACAAGTTAAACTCAAATCAGCTTCAAGCAACACTTAAAGGTCGACTAAGTAAGAGTAAACCAACTTCAATAACAAGGTCAATTGCCTGAGCCAGTAAATATCGCTTTGGCTCAGACCATTCGGCGTAGGTGGAAGTAACCCTCGGTGAAGACTGCGGTAAAGCACTTCACAACGAGCAAACAGCGGGAAGGGGAGAAAAGTGCGAGGGGTTCATGTACAACAAAGGCTTGTCTGACTGAAGAACACAAAGCGATCGTTCCTCATGGTTTCGCTTGCATTTCGATGGACACGCGCGCCTAATCGTCCTGATTTCTAGTTGTGATAAAGTAAGTACAGTTGGACCGCACTCACAATGGTCCATGGTCCGACGGATTATATTTAGGTCAATGTATCGAATCGCAGAATCAACCCAGACCCACGCGTTTATATACATTTTTCGTATAGTAACGGTATGCTCGTCTATGTGGTGAAGAACGTTACCCTTGTGCCAGTACTAGGCACTATCGGCGTCAGCCTGTTATATGAGACTATAGCATTTAACGTTCCGTTGATACGACAACGTCTATATGAGAGACTAGAATGTTGGGCGTAGCGTTGGTGCTTGGTCGTAGTTGACGTCCACAGTCGAAAAACAGAGAATCATTACATCATTAGCAGTAACAGAGTAAGTGAAGAACAATCGTAATTTTACACAACTTACGATGCGAATACTGTTCTAGGCATAAAATTGGAATGATGCAAATGTATACAAGTGTCCTCAAATAATGGCGTAAGGGCATCGCTAACGTTCGGTAGTAACACTCGTAGAACGCTGCATTGGCTTGTAGGCAAAATTAAATTTCACCTAGTCCACTACTATATATATATATTTCGTTGAAGACCGTTGAGCTGTTTTGGTTGCATTGCCGTCACGTGTTTTTACAGAGAAAACGAATTAGATCCTAACGGAAGTATAAATGCTTCTAGTAGGTACGTTAAGAGTATTGATATACGAAGATCTTTATCGGAAGAAGATAAAGCTACTCGTATACCGGATATCTTCGAATTCGAATTTTTCTTTTGATTTTGCAAACCTCTGTCTCATTCACACGGCCTTGTTCACACGTAGACCATGTGTTAAAATGTTTATTTCTGATATATGGATGTCTTGAACGTTAGTTGAGACGAAGCGTTATGAGATGTGCATCAACTCAGGTGATCTCCTAAAGCGCAAAATATGTTGGGATGTGTTTCGCGGCTTAGACTGGCCTTAATCTCTTGTAGTGAAGCTATCATCATGATGTGATAGGGTTTAGTCGTACTATAGTGCCATTCGGCACACGCCGACAAGAGCCAGGGGAGCCCGCGACTGCACAGCAGAAAAACACGCAAGAGCATGATGAAAGCTATAGCTCAGTCAAGACTTCTGCGTGTATGTGCACCGATGTTCTTCAGTACATGTTACGTAAAAATATTCGTTCAAATAAATGACCTAACGATTCTTGAAGTATGTAATGTTAATTTTGGACTTGTGTAGCACGTTGCCGGAATTGTCGAGACGGGTTTTTAGACAAGCCAAACAACAACTTCGATAGTAGATCTACTAAAATTCAACGATCTATGACAGAGTACCTATTCTCCTATTAGCAACAAATATTGTCCATAGAAAAGGAAAGGGTCCATTTTAGGGCAGGGCCTTTCCTAGAGTGACTGCATCATAAAATAACAATGCTGCAGCCAGAGATCAAAGAAACTTCAATCGACCTTGAATTTCTTTTATCAGAATGGAAACCCAGCTCGCAGTATAACCCAATTCAATTGTTTTGACATGATGTGACTTTCTTTCCCTGATAAAGTAAAACAATTTTGAAAAAAATCGATTGAAGTTAATCCTCGAAGTCGACTCCTCGACTAGCAAGCTGGATGCAGCAAAAATTGGGACACGTTCCTAGGATGAACATATTGGTTTTAGAGATACGCTTCCTTCGGCCGATTTTACCTACTTACCGAAGTGCTAACCAGCTATCTGTAGGGCCTGATGGAATCGTATTTTTTTTTCGGGAAGAGATATAGACTTGAAGACCAAAACAATTGCTAGACAAATCGTAACGGCTGTGATAGGTTGCAGACCTAATGCATATTGTTTACATTCAACTTTTTTTATGGTCTCACCTTCTTGCAATTGCAGCTATTGTATGTCCTGATTATTGAGCAGAAACAAGGACTGGGCGCCTAATTGTATGAAGGTAAAGAGACGCCTTCGTGGTCTGATCCATACATTTCATGTTATTAATTAGAACATTTATTACTATTACTATTAAAGTCTGCGCCAGTTGATTCTTTAACACTTCAAAATTAAACTGGAAAACCTTCTAACAATAGGACGCTCTTCAGTGCGCGTTAGTCGATTACATTATCTATTTTAGCCATTCTCATAAAGTAATACAAGTGAGATTTTATTTTCTCCAAGATTTCGGGAAGCGAGACCGAATTATAAAAATTTACATATAATAATTCAGCTTAAACATACGCTTCATCTTTTTATCCGCGCTACATCCACGTGATTCGGTTCTACAGGTTCTATCCAATATAAGTATCTGTAACTTGTAATATTAATTATAGTTGAGTGGTGCGATCGGTTAACGAGATCAACACCGCTATAAAAATCCATGAAACAGTTAAGTGCCATGTATTTATTTTAGTGTAGAAGACTTTACAGAATTCCCATAACTTAATTTTTGTAAGTGTATATTCAAAATAAGCGAGGTCATTCTCGTTGCAAAAGATCGGATCTTGCAGACAAGCAGAAGCGATATTGGGCCATCGCCAGAAGCTTTTACCCTGAAGGTCCTCGCATGATTCTTCACAGATTTACGCGCCCATATTTAGCACTATTTCGCTGTCCAGAAATCTAAAGGCCGGCGTCATATCGAATCCAGAACTAGCTCAAATATTATTAAAACAGTGCTCAAATGGGCAACAGGAGGATGTTGCTACTGCTGCTGTTGTTACATCACTGACAAGTCACTGAAGCTCGCTCTACTTTGAAGGACTGAGAACGCATACGGATGCCCACATAGGCCAGTTTTGCGTAGCTGTTAGTCCAGTTGGGTAAACGATATGGCAGTTTTAGAGAGGCAAATGCCCACATACTTTCCAGGCCCATGTCTGTTATTCTATTGGAAACGGGGTTCGTCGGCTCTAGCACTATAGATTGGTCCCAGCCTAACTATCACTTTGCTCGTCCTTTTCAGTTTAGCGCAGCGTTTACTGCTGACCGTTGCGTCTGGAGGGAGAGAACAGCGCTTGGCGAACACAGGTATAACACACCCTTTTTTATGCGAGCTAGTAGCAACGCCAGCGTCCAGTTGCATTCGATTACCTTTCCCGCCCCCGGGGTGGCGGAAGAATGCCAGAAAGTGTAAATTTCAAATGCCAATCAACTTCTCCATCCAGCAAGATACGGGAAACGGCCTACAGGGAAAAAGACAAAAGCTTTATGCGCCACTTGCGTATGGGTTGGCTAAAAGCAGCCAGTAGCAGTAGTAGTGTGATAGCATAAGAGGGTGCATAACGGATGGCTTGATTATCACGAACAAAAGACGGCCCAGCAGTTTCTGTGAGGTTGCCAATTTGTTCCGCAGTAAATAGTCTGGACCAACTGCTGTGAGCATATGGGCGTACCGGTAGACCCGGACGGTGAGTCTACGGTTTAGTAGAGAATCGAACTCGGGGGACACAAAATAGAAGAGACACTGTCGACCGGTGGCAAGTGTCAATACAGCTGTTGGAAGCCATGCTGCAGCTGCAGAGGTAAGCTGCCGGTGCCAAAAATAAACGTGTACATATGGTAGCCCGCTGTGCCACCCACCGCTTTTTGACAAATCGTCTTATGTATTACTTTCGCGCGTACTTTCCTGTTCTCTCTTGTATGGTATGTAGGGTACGACGGAATGTCCGTTCCAGATACTGCTCACAGAACTGAGCAGGTAAAATTTGCCTTATTTCAGTGTACTTTGAACTCACGCGTTGTTGAGGCATCGATAAAGCTACTAGAAAATTAGAAGTCACGACAAGATTTTGAATGAGGCAATGAATACGCCAATATTCCAGTGATGGACCAACGATCTCCGGCTAATTTGCGGTTTGCGACTTTTCGACAATCGTCTGTTGACGGTCATCAAATGCATGCGGATATTTAATAAAGTCCACTATCAGATAACACGTCTTTAATTTTCTTCAAGAGTAATTCTTAATTTTTTAAGTCTATTTAGAAATTTCAGAACGATATATTTTTAATTGTCCACCATGTCTGTTTCCAAATATTATTGCCCATCGTTCAGTATTATCGAGTAGTATATCACCTGTGTGCGTATGCCCTATTTATTGGCATAGATTGTACTGGTTTCAGGAAAAACAAAGATATTGGCAAAGAAAAATGCGTCATTATTATCATCATCATGTTCCTGCCAGCATTTCAGAGCTCTACCGTATGAATCACCCAAACGAGCCCCGAGCCCAGGCATGCAATCTCACAACTGATTATAGCCATATCGGGAAAAAAGTTCTCCCAAAAAATGACACCGTCCCCACATCTAGGCAGCTGAAATGTATCACTCGAAAATAGCATGCTTTTTTTTGCGATGTGAGTGTACCAGCTTCGTGTAATTGTCACCACCATATAGCCTATGTATGTATCAGTATCGCTTCCATCCTCTATCCCTGCGGCTCTGGCTCGCATCTCAAGCGTGTATTTCCCGAATCCCCTACGTTCCCACGTGATAGATTGCCCAGACCATTGACCATCGTATCTAAGCAAGATCCTCGCTCACGAAAAAAAAACAATATGGACCAGCAAATATGATGTGCCTCCGTTCTTTTCCGATCACAGTGCAAAAAGCCGCTGTGTCGGACCCTGTTGGGAAGACCATTTTCCGCTTATAAGCAATCTTAGCCTTGTGCCGTCGTTTTCTACGGCTACGACCTCTATATAACATTAGATAGGGTGATTTGGCTCTCTATGGTCGTGAGGAAGACCGTCGGATCCCACTACAGCATCGCTGCTAATATACCACTGCTGCTAGCGTTTTGAGGAGCAGGAGTAGCAGGAATAGAGGGTTCGAAAGGGCGTTAGAAAAACTTGCACATCGAGAAAGAGAGAGAGCGGGAAGGCGGACATTTTAGCTTTCCGTTGTAAAGAAAAGGGGAACTCCTACGCAAAGGGATCCCCTCTTCCCAAACGTTCTACAGCCCCGCGCCACATTAAACCACTGTCAGGCCACCATTGGGCTCTTTCTGTTCTTCGTTAGTTAGCCAGCGCCACGGTTGTCGGGAACAATGGAGCATAACAGTGCCGCCGACAGCTAGCTAGCGCCCAAAGGACGCCATTGCTACCACACTATTTCCGCGAGCAATAGCAGGATACTATCGTGGACCAGTAGCTAGCATCGTTTAACACGCCGGGAATTGGTCCAGTCTGAGTGGGTTGGCCCTGTTGGGCACACCATTTACAGACAACACATACAACTGCCCTAAGTGGTAGCAGTAGCTCCATCGCGAGTTACTGCTAATCCAATGGGAGTCACGGCCACGCATACATATAGATGCGCGGCGCCCAACAAAACTGAACAAACCTTAAAGAAGCACCCACCTCATTCTTTGGGGACTCTAGCCAGAGGGTAACGAGTGGCTTGAGTTGCCTCAGCAAGCTCACCCTAGTTTTGATGATTAAAGATAGAGGAATCCACTTCTGTTGTTTAAGAGAAAAGAAGACATGTAAAATAATATTTTCTGTTCTGCACCGCCCTGGTGACTACACCAGTATCATCTCAAGCTGCGGCGATTATACCATCTCTAAGGATACCGGCAGGAATCTCGGAAAACACGCCTCGCGCCTTACTGACAAGGCTGTAGTCATTCACTCTGCCCAGCAAACCAAAGGTTCTCTGTGTTGTCGGGGGCCCAGTTTGACCTATATAGAGATCATTCAAACGTAACAAGGAAAGCTTTCGAGGTATCGTACATACAAAAAGTGAGGGGTCATTTGCATGTGGGTCAGGCAGCTCGTACATTTCAAGGCGAAAGGAACAAGTAAGAAAGGAAGAGATGGATAGCTCATTATCAACAGCAGAAAGAAAAGAAGGGCCTTTCTTACTACGATTATCATAAATCGTCCACCACTGCTGAAGTTGTGCCAGCCCAACAAACTTAAATGGGAAAGGACTTCTTTAAATACAACCTTTTAAGCAGCAAGTATTTCCTGTAGCTATCGGTTGAAACGATTACGTAGGATTGCTAATGTAGAACGGGAAGGGGCTTGAATAGTTCTCTTTTGTGGACCTGGCATCTACTGTCATTGACATTAGGAAGTACTTAAAATTTAAATTACATTTTTATTGTGCAAAGACCGAAATGCAATTTCACGTCAATTGTTCCTTTGCACCCTATGAATGATGATACATGCATTTATCCTGGCATTCTAGGCGATTCTCGTATAGTATTATTTATGATCCAGAATTCGGTATCGGACCTACATCATCTCAGAGCGACTCGTAACCTTAAAAGCGTGTGGTTTGTGGCACCACCCTCAATTCAGGATGTACTTCATCCAGGAATACAGGAAGTACCCACGGCTTCACTGGCAATGAAATAAAATACGTTTCAGGCAACATTGCTAATTACGGGAGCAATACATTTTTACTAATCCAACCCGTATCACGCTTCGTACATTTTGCCTAAGTCTTCTTTCTTTGTTTCACTCTTATTCTGTCTACCCTACGTTTGTTAAGGAGACAAACCACGTTTTTGCTGCAAAACTGTACAAAGACATCTCCATTCAAGTGATTATTGACGTTTTAATTGACCTGGAAGTTGCCGCCAAATTAAATTACGCGGTCAATGTCAGCGGCCTCAAATCAGCGCTCTATTAAGCCGTTTTGAATGATTTATTATAATGCTTAACCGTATTACATGACGTTTTAATATTAAAATAGAAACTGTTATCATTATGAGTGTTTGTGGTATCAATCAAAATCTCTGGAACTGCAAAGGTTACAGATGAGAAGTGCCGACTAAAGGTCTGCAAACACACGCACACCCCGATCTATGGGTGCCATCCAATATGTCGTCAGGTTGCTTTGTCCTAAACTACCACCACGCTTTCGCTGACCAACTGACCACTACCTTCGCGACCGTCCCACAGCGGGGACAACCAATTGGTTATATTGCTTGCATTGTAGTTGCACCAAGATAGGAGCTGTAGTCGTACCAAGAGGACAGCTGGCATGGCAGGTTTACACGAAGCTTGTAGCAGATTGCAGAGGGAGCGTGGCGCACAAAATTGAGGATTGCTGCTGCTGTTCACAGTTATGGCAACAGCGGCCGGATGGGGCAGGTGACTAGACAAAGGGAAAGTTCTTGTTGAGGAAAAAAAACAAGCCCAAAGGGACGAACAGGAAAAGCTGCGGGCAAAATCTCACTTCTGTTGCTGTTTCCGGCATTAGTCCCACTGCCATGCTACCGAGTCGCCAGGCTTCAACGCTAGCCAAGAGATCGCCTGCCCGCTCACGACATGTGGAAGTGGCCGCGGAAGTGGGGGGCAGTGGTGGCTCTTGGCTAGACCTTTGAGCGAAACAACTCCTTGTGGTGTAAAAGGACAGGAGACGATTCCCTACGATTGAGGGGCAGCGTAAAAGGAAACAGAGACATAAAACCAGACGTGGGCTTATGGTTGGACCGGTCAACGGACGGAAGCAAACGGGACGTCAGCGTATCGAGAAAGCGGGAGCGCTAGCTGGGCAAGTGGAGCGAAGGCAATCTGATTGAAGATCCCGTTCGGTATTTGCAGACGACATATCACTCCCTCAATTCCAAAGTGACCTCTCCCTTTTTATCGTTTCTTCTCCTATTTCCCAACCCAGCCTCTTCCGCAGACAACCCTGTTCATCGAATCGGAACAGTGGTCCGTGTTCTATAATGGAATTTAGGCCTCAGCTTGTGGTCCAGGATCGACCGGTAATATAGAAGGACTCCCCTTCAGGCAGTTAGACGATAGCAACTAACATAAGGTTGGCTACAAGCATATCTAAGCGAAACAACGTCGATGCTTCGTGAGCTGTGGTTGCAGTAATCTTACATCAAGTATGAGGACACCTCGACGAGCCCCACGCTACAGCAGGCGCATCTCGAGAGAGCATCGTTCATTCAGTCATTACTCGTCTATATAATTGTTCGATAAATTCATAGAGATACATGCCTGTATTCAAAACGCATTGGCGCATCGTCGAATTTCTAAAGCCCAATTTATATTTAGTCTGAACAATTGTTTAGTCCTAATCAGGGTTAAATTAAACTTACAAATGTAATGCTTGATCTAATTGTTTTTATTTAGTAGCTATTTTTTCCTCTTTTAGAAAGTGACTGTCAAGTAAAGTAGAAGTTTGAGTCACTTGTTATTTGATGAGGAAGCAAAGCCTGTGTATGGCTTGTACGTTGTGATTTCCCCTTAAATATTATTTACCTCGGTCTAACGTGAGCAGAGCATTTTACAACTTTTGTGCGTTGTATTTTCATGCATTTGTACTAGGGCAGCGCGTTTATAGATGGTAATACCAGCAAACGTTTCGTGTGTCAGTTGGAAGAGCCTACCTTTCCTAGTAGCATTCTAATTACCAAACGCCGCTCGTTCCTACGGCTTTTGCGGACCAACGGTTGTCAACGCGTTTGTCAATTATACAACCTTAATATACAACTGCAGTTCAGCGATCGATTCCAAACTTCCGCGGTGAATCCGTACCATGCTAGATTATGTTCTCAGCGATTCAAAAGTAACGATTAGGTGTCCGACGTGAAATTTCCGGCCGAACGCTTTCTTCGATGGGTTCTGAAACATATCGTGTATATATACGAAGCTACAGAGATACTGCTCACTTCACGCGACAAAAATGAGTGCCATACACAAACTATAATTGCGCTTCAAAACTACTGACACTTTTAGAATATTGATAACATTTAAAGAGATAGACCAAACGTGTTCCACCTCAACATAAATAGCCTCCCTTATCAATTGATCGAGACTTTAATAAATTTACTTAGAGGAGGTAAGAAAAGCCATAGCGATTTGCAACTGGACCAAAAAGAAGCTCAATAAAAAGGAAACATCAGGTCAGGTGAATGTAAGCTGCTAATAAAATTATATGCATTCATCATGATTTATATATTGTTTTTGAAACTATCCCTACAAGCATTGTTGGCGGTGAATATTCGGCAGATTGCGTGTACGAGTCTGTGCCGACAACGGATCGGTGCTTGGGGGCAATACCAAAGATCATAGGTCTTGAACATGCCCGAAGCACACAGGTACCCATCTATCCCATACTTATCATTATCTCAATGATATCATTTTCGGTTGTTTGCTCCGAACGCAAACGTTAAGAATGGCACCCATAAAGCCCTCCTTTGATTGATTGGTTGAGCCTTACGTAATGGTTTTGAGGAACATCCACACACAATTGCACATACATATGTGCACAATTACACATACATGTATGTATACACAAATGAATACATTATTGCTACTAACGCCTGAGACTAGCAGATGTGACACAAGATGTTCCATTTGACTGATCACTTCTCAGTCTTTCGAAAATGATGAAGGCAAGAAGCGATTGTGCACGCATGAAGCAGCGCACCGAACTTCATCTGCGGTGATTGCACTCTTCTTCATCGAAGGAACACTTTAGATTTCAACCAAATGGTAGTGTTCTACACGATACGTCGAAGTTAAAGAGGGAGCGCGATACACGATTGGTGTCGTCAAAGCACCTATTTTACGTCTGATACTAGCAACAACCGGGAGCTGCAATACCGCTGTTGGTTACACTAATCATATAGGAGACATAGACGCCATCCGGATGAGTTGCATGGGTCCGAGTGAAGGCCACGCAGCTCTGATGAATACACTATGACCATGTGGGAAACAAATTGCCTATATTGTCCAAGGTCATATCATAGGTAGAGAATTAAAGCAGATATTGTGGCCTAGCTATCATTGTAATAACTCGATTCCGCTTCTTCTGGTTTCTTTAGAGGTTGATCAAACGTATGATCCTATCATCGCGTTGCGAACCGTAAAAAATTATGCTTAATTAAAATACACAATAAACGCTTTCGGTTCTTGTTAGATCACGATGTCTCTAATCAAAGGGATATTCTATTGAATAACTCACATTGACGGTTACGGCGTAAAGCTTCAAGAGCTAAAGATTATACAAGATGTATTAACAACAGTTTGTCACTACCTTTCCCCAAAACTGAAATAACCAATTTCGAGTACCCATACCCACCCCGTTGGAGTGTCGAAACCAAGGCATCGATAACCTGATTCAAGTTACCCATTCTATATTGGTTTACAAGTTTTTCTCCTGCCATCGCAGGGTAGGGTGCTTGTTTTTTGTTGTTGATACATTAGTTCGGATTCTGTTAGCTTTTCTGTTTCGTTGCTGTTTATCTTTAATGGCGACATTAAAAATCACGTCTTATTATCAAAGCCAGCTTTGGTAACTTGTAGATTAGTTGACAAATATAGTCAGGTTGTGAAAAGGAATATTAAATACGTTTTGACGTTATATGTTGCTTGTCATTCCCGCTGTTTAATCAAGAGTGCTGTTCCGGCCGGGATAACTGACAGCCCTAAGCGAAAGGATAGTATTATGCAGTAAGCTCTGAAAATAAATAGCTATTCAAGTTTCATTATTTGCTAATCCGGAACGACTTTATAACTTCTTCCAGACTTTGCGGATTTCCATTGTGGGCTGGCTTCAGGTTCCAGTCTACCTTTGTTCCTGCAACTATACGACTGTTCCTACGTGCTACACCTGTGGCGAACGAACTATATATAGTAACTCCACTTAGGTTGAAGTCGAACGATATTTACCGTTAGCAAAGCCTGTGGCAGCGTCTGTGTCAACCATAACGCTAATTATGTTACTCGCTCTGCCATACAGTGTATACATAGAAGCAAACCGACCTCGTACTACCGTTGGCTATATACAGAATAAAAACACTCTTACCGAACAATGCGTGATTCCTAATAATAATGTATGCAATAACCAGTGCAATCGAGTGTCATTCAGGCGAATTATTACTTATCGCGCCTGCGTAGCGCATTCTACAGAAAGCAGGCTTGAACAGTGGCGAAACTAGATTTACCGTACAATACACCTATGCTCGATTAAGAGCTTATTGTCCATTTATATGCAGCTGTTGTTACCCCCCCCCCCCTGCTTGGTCCCATAACCACCCCCCGCATACACTAACACGAACATACAAGAAAGTCCGTTCGTATCCGGACCCAAACTATTCGATCCTTAGCACTTTTGTCGATCGCCATCACACTATGGGACTGTGCTATCAGGCGACCACATAGCCAAGAAATCCGCTAGGAGCAATGGTTCTCCTCGATGTCTCGTTTCCTCCCGTTCCTTTGCCCACTCATTCCCGAATTCAGCACTCTGCTTTTGCTGGACGCTGCGAAGTTATTTTAGTCTAGCAGCAGTAGAGCCCGTAGCAGTAGAACAGGCGGTGTCACAAGCTTATAATATATTTTTACAGTGTAGCAACACACCGCTGTCATCTACGACTTCTGCGCTCGCCCGTATTTGGGCTGCGCAATGTTCGTGCGCGCGTCTTCCAGGGTATGTTGAACGAACGCCGGTACAACACAGGGAGAGTGTGGAGACGGGACCGAGGCTTCCGGAAGCGACAAATGGAACACTTCCGCTGTCGATTTCATAATAATTTGGTGGTTCCTTGTGCAGCAGTCTTCGTTCGGTAAGCGGTCGATAGAGTTTACACCGGCTGCTGTTCAGTAACAGCAGACAGAAAAGGAAAAAGAAAAAATTAGAGGGGGCGGCGCGGGGAGAGGCCCGCAGTTCTATTGGAGCTGCGGTAATTTAATAGGAGAGGTTCGTCTGTTAGCTTGTGCCTACCAATATACAGTACGACTACTATAGGTGAACGCAATACCAGGTGGTGCGGCCAGATTTACCATGCTTTTTTATTGCTGCAGTGTTTCCAGTCACCCGATTTTAGCTGCAGTGGTCGCAGTTCCATCCGCCCAGTATATGCATCTACTTGAACCATATAATAGTTACGTCGTATAGCCTACAAACTAGACGTTTTTTACCCATGAAACTGCGGGACATGTGAGAGGACAATCGAAAACCGAAAAAGAAAAATCTTTCATGTCAAGGTGCACAGCTGTGATACGTAGCGATCCCTCCGCGTTCACGCTTTGAAAGACGGGCATTTACCGCTGCCAAGAGAACGAGAAGACAAAGAAGAACAACAACAAAAAAAACAAAACGGTCCCACTAGCCTCCCCGTTCTACTCCTACGGTGTTTTGTAGCTCGTCGTGCTATACCAACCATAAAAGATCGTGAGCATTTGTTAGAAAAGAACCACTATAAAGGTTGCAGCGCACAGAAATGGAGTGAGTAAATTGGACGAGGACCGAGTATGCCGCGGAGCAGTACAGCAAGGGACTCAGTTGGAACCACAAGGACAA
The DNA here is from genome assembly GCF_002443255.2 of Varroa destructor. NCBI lineage: Eukaryota > Metazoa > Arthropoda > Arachnida > Mesostigmata > Varroidae > Varroa > Varroa destructor. Next base: position 36,513,791 of record NW_019211457.1, read on the forward strand.
CGGCAACACTTCGATAAGCTCATGTGAGTAGGAGAAGCATAGGGAGGGAGGTAAAAAGGCGGGAGAAACCAGAATCGAGTCAGGCACATGAGCTATTTTTTTTTCTTTCTCTGCGATTTGCGTTTCTCCAATTTTGACCAATGGCCACCATACGCTCCTGGTTGCATCATTTCGAATTGCTAGAGAATCGCTCCTGATAACTATTGATCATGGTAACCCCTACCAACGCAAACATTGACTTTTTAATAGTCCATTTGTTGTCAGTTTTCAAAACATTGTCTGGCGTACCGTCCTACAGGTGAAAGAGCAATAATGATATAATGAATAGTATTTGAGCAGACTATGTCGGATGTTCTGCTCATACCGACTGTGAACATTCATATGTCTGTTCTCCTATACTGGCAAGTATAAACACATATAAATTACCTGCGATGTTCTCGTCGAAGGCGTTCAAAATTCCTGAACAAAAATTGCTTTACGAACCTAATTTTAAGAGTTATGCTCAATAATAGTTAACTATAAGTCTCCTCTGAAATTGAGATAGTCCTTTTAGATAGCGATGCTGGGCCAAAATTAGTACAAGGTATTCATTTATAATAATAGTATTACTGCAAGAGAAAACGTTGGGTAAAGCTTCGCTCTGCTGTAGCAAAGACCCAGAACTGGGGCCTCGTATCCGTTAACGGGATTTACACATTAATCTCCTAAAAGGAAACACGTCACAACTAAAGTATGATTCATACACCCAATACCTCACTGTTCTAACAGACTAATAAGGGGTAAACCTCAACGTTGTTCGTGACTGCCTAAATAAAGTGCACACGGTAAACTCGTGGGCCAGAGCCGCTTTGAACTAATGATTCGAGCGGGGTCGATGCCGAACTACGAACAATGAGCTCATCCTTAAAGCACTCAACGATAACTGAAGAAAAATGGTCTTCTTAAAAAAAAAAAAAAAAAAAAAGCTTCTTCTAAAAAATCCGTACGAAACTGTACTGAGCCTTTGTTCTCGCCCGGCAGCGTTGTTGGATACCGAGCTACCTGTCGATTTTTGGTTTGATTGAATGCGATAAAGCAAATGTGACAGGATTGCTGCGGTATTTTTCCCACTTACAATTATATTAAAATTCAAACGATCTTAAGCGTGTAATTCTTATAAGACATGTGACACATAAATTACAATTACTGGCGGAGCTTAATAGATGTTTGCTGCGGCTCTGGGGAGTCCAATATATATTGAAATACATATTCGAGCCTTGGCGCAGTAGTTCTTATGAAGCATACAGAATAAAAATGACCTACTAATAGATGGTTAGGTGCTATATATTAGGTTATTATATTCGAATAAAAAAACGGAAACAAAAAAGAGTGATATTGTTGTTTTTGCTTAACTTTTTGTCTATTTTTGTAGAAAGTAGTTCCGATACCATAAAAATCGTATGCTGTTCTCTGGTGAATTTTCGTATGAAAAATATTGTATTTTGCGCCTTAACTATATCGTCTACAGCTCGGCCAAAAGCATCGTTAGAGCTACCTTTAGGCCTCAAGTCCTCCTGATGAAGAATGCTCTACTCAGTTATACTCAATAGTACAATCTCTAACCGGAACAGGTTAAAGTCATCCGAAAAGGTCTATGAAATCAAAATCATGGCTAGCCAGCATTGGTTTTGATCTCAGAAATTGATTAAAAATAGTACAGCTGCTGTTAACAATCTTTCTCATGTGTTCGTTTATATAAGGCGATTATGTGTGTCACATTTTTACATAAACCAAAATGCCCGCCAATTGATCTTCGACGTAATATATTATGGGTACAGCGAAGAAGTTTTCACTGCCTTTCTTTTCAGCTGCCCCAGCGAAAGGCCAATAGCGACAAGAGCGCACATTCGACCTATCAGTCAACGAATTAGAAAATCACTTAAAATTTTCAGGCTTTCCCGTTGGATGCAAGTAATTTTCCATTAGTGTGGCATCTAATACACCCTGCGCCCGGGTCATAGTGGGAGCGTTAATCAAAAGATCATATTTAATTATCGATTTCATCGCGTCGTTGTCTAGGAAGGGCGCTCTCAAGTAAAGAAACATCTTTCGACTGAGATCTCCTGTACTAAATCCTTCAACTAAAGTTGTAAATCTTGTAGATCCACACAACTAGAGAAACTGATTCATAAAATCTACCTAGGTACACACTCAAGAACCGCACGAATTTTTGAAACAGTATAGGCCACAGCATCTGCGAGGTGAAACATTAGAACGAAAGGCGTATAAATATGTTAGCGATGAAGCTCTGTTCTGAATGTCGACGGGACTTTTTGCCATATAAGCTGAGCCTCTTTTGATCTGATTTTATTGACGAAAGATTCGATTGTAGCAATAATGGCCCTTTAGCTATCGTTGCTTTCCCTCGAGTAGCGGCAAAATTTCAAGAGGCAAACATCTATTTACAAAAACCTTTTGCATTACAACTAGACTTCAAATGAATTCGACGACGAAGTACATGCATACAGTTAATACTTACTAATATGTACATATCACTTATACATGCAGCTGTCTAGAGCGTCCACCTTCGTTTTACGCCTGCTACTGCTTAGTTGATGCCTGATACGTGCATCTCTGCTTCATAACAGAGCATTCGAAGTTCGATGTTTCGAATTTTCATCGAGCTTAACTTAAAAGCACAAGAGCGCATTTATTAAACTTCAAAATGAACGGCTCAAGATTCATTGTGGGCTCTAGTATAATTGCAGGACTATTTGCTTTGTGTTTTAGGAGCACAGTGTCTCTTAAATAGAAAGCGACAAACTTCATATCCATTAAAATATTAAAGCTGCGCTTCATTCACGAAATGATCTGATAAGAGGAACTGTATAATGGGGTCTTTCACACACTTACAGGATTCGGTGCTGATATACATGTACATTGTACAACGCGAAGACCAAGCCTAAGTGTTTGCGCCAGCTATCCACTTGCCTCGTCGTAAAGACAAAACTGGCTACCAGCTCGTAGCGGCCAATGGCCTTCGTTAAAACCCTCAAATCGCCGCTATTATCTTTTTTAGTGTTTATTAACATAAAGTAACAAAATATGGGCATTGTAAACAACGTCAGCTACCGTTTCTTGTTGCTAAATATCATCCGTGATAAACCCTGGACATCGTGCACAATTGCGTTACCGAACTGGTTAGAAAATCAGTCGGGTTATGGGTGCTTAATTAGACTTGGCTTTTTATGTCAGTCTTTGTTTGTAGTGATATAATCATATTTGCTGTGGGTTTTACCTTCACCTAAGTAAATTAGTCAAAACGTGTCAATCTGCTTGTAATCTCTATGTTATAAGTTTTGCGTCTGGTGTCACCGTAAAGCATTCCATCAGACGGCTGGCTTCCGGTACGAAACGAATAGTCTGTCTGCTTCTGTCCGGATTCGATAACGTGTCCCTAAGATTAGCAGACAAATATGTTACTCTGCTTGTAACCTACCAGAACGTCTTCATTTTGCGGTAAAGTTTCATGCGATGCATCATAGCCTATTTCTTCGGTCGTGTAAGTGTATCTACAGGCATGGATCCTCTCCATTGAACGGATGACGTAAACAGACGTACAATTAGAGACGTTTACAGCAGAAAAATACAAAACTGCGGAGCATGTGTCTACAGTAAAGAGGCGTATACGCTAGGCAAGAAGATTTAGAAGGAAATGAAGAAGTTCTGATTTGGCTGTGACAATGAAGAGGAAAAAGTAGTAGAAGTAGACTACGGGAAATATTGGGGTCCAGTGCTACTGAAGCGTCGCCAACAGCAGGGATTTGGATTTTATATAAAGAACTTGAGCCACGGCTTTGCAGATTCAGAGGTTATAATGCTTTAGCATGAGAAAAAAGGAGGTTGTCGGATTGGCTGAGAAGGGATTTAAGTTGCAAATTTCAAGTTTGACTCCACTTATAGCCCACTGCATGGACTATACAGCTAGTTCGCTCTACTACCGCTGCTCCTGTTGCCAGTGCCAACGGCGCATAGTAGTAGAGGTAGTAACGGCAGCTGCATTATCGCTAGTCGAATTGACTGGCTGAATAGCTAGCTTATTCGTTCGCTTCCTATTGTGCCCGGCTCCTTTTCCCGGCACGTCCTGCTGCTTAAGATAGCGAGAGAACGACCGATAAGGCCTCATGACAGCTGCTGTACGCTTACGTTTTTCTAACAGGTATGTGAGGCCGAAGAAAAAAGAACGAAGAGTACGAGAGATGCGCGACTTCATGAAGTCGGCACTTCTTTGTCTGTTAGATATCCCCTCGAGTCGGAACATCGCTTATTGTCCCAATCCGTTGAACTATTCTAAATTCTTTTTTACTTTCACACGCATCTATGTACATGGTCACACGCTTATGCATCGGCAGTGCACATGACGGTTCGCGCGAGAAAAGAGGCGAACATTTCCACCCAACTGGGCACTGTACCGGAAATATACGAAGCGAATAAACTATGTCAGGCACTTGTCTTCGTGCTCAATGTACGCATGCAGCGCGTACATCGGAACTGATCTCGCTCACTGAACTAAGCTCGTATAACGTCTGGTGCATGGTAACGTTTTCTTTTACTAATCAAAAAGAAATCTATTTATGCATCGCTATCGATGAACAATGGACGAAATGCCGTTGAGTAACTGTTCCACCGTAGCCACTCCTTCAACGGCGTCGAGGGAAATGTTTTCTCAATCCACTAGTTGCCCTTACTTTGTTGCCTCTCTCAGGGCAGTGTTATCTTAGTAGTAATAATAATTCGGAGATTAGTATTCGAACACACGGGCCGACATCGAAAGTGGAAACCAGCTAGCTATAAGGTAGCAAAATGCCATTCCCGTACACGACGGTACTTGGAGTACGAAAAAAAGATTCATAGCAGGCACCCAAGGATAAGACAAGCTAGAAGCAGATACAAGATGTCGAGGAAACAGTGAGGCAAGGCGGACTGATTAAACACTGCTCGGCCGTCCGTCTTGATCAACGATTCTGACGTCTTTTTTTGTCCCGATCACTTTTTGCTAGTCACCTTCGAGCCAGGCTTGAGCCATTTTACTATCATCCCCATACCTTGAAAGCATCGGGCATAAGATATTCTCGTTCTTATCAGGATGGCTGGCAGGAAGTACGTAGGTGGCAGCAGCGGTGAAAGACGATGCTACTCAGCTATACAGCGATTATTTACGCTGGTCCTACATTTCTAGTTTGATACGAGCAAATTGTACGAGCACTTGATTAATCAGCATCCCCAATGGTGAATAATCAATTGCTATAGTTCGTCTTTTAGCATGCGTACAAAAACGAGTTAGACTAACGAGTTAGTGATAGTTTCCTTAGAGCAAAAATTATGTTATCGAAAACCACTGCTTAAAGGGAAGCAAAGCCGCATGGATGAAATGAAAGTGACCCACGATAGCGATTTGACCATTATGAAAAGGCAACAACTATTTATCAAGGCTCAACAAGAACGTCCATCTAGCGTAGCCTAATCATAAATAAGACAAGAAAACGAAAACTAATTGGTAAGCTGATTATAAAGATTGGTTTTAAAGAGTACTATATAAAAATGATGATTTGTATTGTGTAGTAGGTGTCTGATCAGGAAACCTAGCAATATAGCATCGTTTTACGTATTCGCTGTGTAATAGTAAACGAACACGTTCCAAGTGGTGAGATATAGATTTGTCTTGTATCGGTGTTCGCTAGACGTTTTTCCTAGAGATCTGAAACTGTATCAATAATACGTTCTCCCATACGTGTTACCGTATAGCACAGGCCTAACAGGGGGTCGAGTTAGGATCCTAAAGATGTAGTTCATACGAAATGTTGCCTATCGTTGTAACGCAAGGACGCTACATTTAGATTAATGGACCAATACGCGCCAATGACAACAGAGCAGAGCGCCTCTTTCTAAACGAACATCTACAGCGCTATTGGATTGTTCGTATAAGCAAAAGTTACTGAAATGCGCGCAGTCTCTTCCGCCGACTCACGAGCCGCAATGCTTATCACCAACCTGCGGCATCTCTACGTACGCCGTCATAAACGTATAAACATTGAAAGTCGAGTTCTGTGCCCTTGAGCTTTAAGTGAAGGAATGAGCACTAGGTCTTTGGTGCTGTTCAAACATATGATAGAAAGTTATTTGTCTGCTGTATGTAACAAATGCAATTTTAATTTCCAAAAAAAATCTAATAAGTAAATGTCAGCAAACTTGAGACAAAAACGCGCGTAACAGCTCTTTATATATGTGGATATGTGCTTCATTCCAGGTATATACGTGCGCAATGTGCGAATGATACGCCGTAAATTGTGACGGTAAATGGTTTACTGTTCGACTTGACTTCACTCCAGCTGCCATAACAATACGCGTTTGGTCGCCAGCTGCGTTGCAAGCCCTCAGATGGTTTTCGGATGATGCATACATTACAGTCAGTACGTACAGGACGCCACAACTGCTACGGCTAAACAAACAAAAAGGCAGGAAGAAAAACTCCTGAATTTAGTTGGAAATGGAAAAACACAGCTTCATGCTAGATCCAAAGGCGACCGTGTGCTACAGGAGATATTTCGAACGTCTGACTCGGAAGGACCTAGTAATGAAAAAATCTAGCAGCTATTTCAGTATATTACGCTTACCAGGCGGGAACGGGGCGCGGATAAACTTGCGATTATGTGTGCTCGCACGCCAGCTTGTCGTATCATGTAATCGGCTGTTTTTTTCTTCCCCTTTCTTTGTTAACTTCTTTCACAATTCGGCATTTTGTGTTGTGGAATATTCCATTTGTGATACATCCATACAGCATTGGCCTCCGCTGAACGCACGATAGCTTGTACAAACACTTCTACGTATATGGCATGCCTCTACTATAATAATCATTCAACTAAGACAAACACATGTACGCTTCCGCTTGATCATCGTGTCGACCTCGACAGTCTAACAAAATGATGAAGTTCGTACGAAACAAATGTCGGTGTAGATAACGGCATCGAAGGCATTCTGCACGACTGAATTGCCCCCATACAACGCGCATAGTATACGAACAGTGTAAGCCCGACGTATAAACACGGATTTTTCCAAGTGCTTCTTGTAAGTAGTATAAAAAGGTAAAATTAAATTCGACCATTCAAAAAAAATGTTGCTTACAAACAAAATAATTTGATATATACTCAGCCGGTATAAATTCACAATGCTGGTTCAGAACTATGTAGTGACACAAAGCAATTCCGCATCGTCTGCAACTAAACAGGACCTTTTATCTATATCGATTGACTATTTATCATTACAGTATAAGTTTATCGTGTTTGATACACAAGCCAAAGACATTTATGCTCGTTGTTAGCTATATTTTGTTGATCAATACTGCACACAGGTGGCTCACGAGCCCCTTTTCGAATGGCGGCTTCCATCTAACAGTACGTAGAGATAAATCAGCATATACAACTCTCCATGAATCAACAATCAGACCTGGTCACTGTCGATTGGCTATAAGTTTTTGAGCTTTTTTTTTTTTTTTTTTTTTTTGTATGAAAGAAGTAAAAACACCAAAAGAATCTTCTCTAATTATCGAAATTATTCGCATTACTGTAATTATTGCTCCTGATGCCAATAGTTCGCCCATAGATTACGTGTGACGTCTCATCACAGCAGTAGATACGCCTAGGCCAACACCTAGATGTATTCGATCCATATCGATGTGCAGTCAGACGGAAGGGGCGTAGAGATATATGCATCACGATTCGCGCAGTTCCTAGTCAACCGGATGAGCAAATCAAGCATTAGTGAACGAGAACGCCATCGCTTGTTTGGACCTCGCAGGACATATGTTTCGTACTACAACGCAGCTGGGTAATGAGCTCGTAAAGGGCCGACTGTTCTTAAAAACGCATCTTATTAGATAATCTTCACAATGTATATTTGAAGATATATAAACAGATTGCCGACAATTTTTTAATCTCAGACGATGAGAAGAATGAAGCTGGCGAACGGAAGAAGCTGAAGACAGAAAACGCACTGTGAAAGAAATCACTGCGGAGCTATTTATCTAAACTAAAGATATCTCCTCAGAGCGCAAAATGGTGACCCGCTTGTTTTGGCATGTGAGCGATTACGGTGCGCTTCAAGCAGTGTTTTACACTGGCCTGTTGCGTGGACCACTATTTTTAGGTATATACACGTATATCGGTAACTTCGTACCCATATATACTTAGCATTGCTCGAACGGCGCGCCATTTACTGACTTCTTAGCAGGCAGAAATTGCCAGCTTGTTAACTGTGTATTACGTAATAAGCACCCTTTAGTGCGGGGCGGCCATAACGTGTGGCTGACAGGCCATCCGTACTACTGCTACTGCCTTATATGGCTTCCCGGCCTTCTTAGTAACTCTTTCCGAACTACCTATTCTGCCCCTTCCCGCCGCTCTAACCAAGAAACATAGGGCAATGGTCGGAAGTCAGGAATGCTCGTAAATGACAAGCTCCGTCGCACCCGGGGTGCGTTGCGTCCAGTTGGTTTCCCAAGTGACCAGCAAGAAGTCGTCGTCTACACTGCCAATACATAAATACATTTTGAAAGTCTGAACTAAAATGTCGACTGTCACAGTCTAGCAGTGTCGCTTTACGCAGTCTCACATCGGTATTTTGATCACTTACTGCTAAGTCTCTGAAAGCTATCGTACTCCTGTCGAGTTCTAACTCTGACTGTTAACGGGTCATCGTTCCTCAAAGAAAAAAACGACGAAGACTTTTTCATCGAGTGAATTTGTTGTACTGTCAGTTAACTAGCATAATAAATATAGCTATTAGAGCCAACAATACATTCATGTGTTTTTGCTTCAGCTTTCAACGTATTGTTCCTGGCAGCTGTGATTTTCAGTTGATTTATCTGTGACTCGCATACGTATTAAAAATAGAACACAGTCAACAATAGCAGTGAGACATCATTGCTATAGTGCTGACTTGTTGATGAACAGAGAGTATGTTGAGTCTGTCGATTTCTTGTAGTAATAAAATGTTGAGTCATGTGATTGAATGAATCAGAGATCATAGTAAATCTGAGCTGACTTTAGGCATGCTTTTTAGGGGTGGACATGCCACCCAGTGCCTCGACCTGCTAACGCCTAGCAGCATCGTTCGCTTATCGACGATATTAGTTGTTAGATAAGGCAGGCGAACAACGATATGCCTTTTCAGTAAGGTGTGTAGACGTCTGCTTTGAGGTTAAGGGGTTGAATATTCGTCATATCTATTCCCCAGGGGAAGTACTGGATGCGCTAGTATCGCCTTTTTTGAAGCTAGCTATCAAAAGGTAACGGCAGATGCCAGGGCTACTGAATTAGACTGTCTTAGCTCACTGTCGTCGAAACGTCTGCTGTGTTGGGTACAATATTACTATGATCCGCTTACGAGGTCATATGAGCTTTAATGGTCGAAGACAGGGTGTTCATTGGATAACGGTTCCATGGGCTCATTTGCCCTATGGCAAAAAAAGTTAAATCGAAATATAAAGCAACGGCATTATGAAATAGCCCGGCGACGACTGCTACAGCTTGCCGGACATATATGTATGCTCCTGGTTGAACATACTAACATTTTCCGAAGTTTTCAGCAGTCGTCAACGTATAAAAGATATTTCGATAGAGATCCCTCACGAACCCAAATATACAAGACTGAGTGTGGGCGCACCTCAAGGTTACTACTATTAATCTTCTTGCACCGAGTATATTGTCCATTATTCAATTATACGATGCTCAATTGCCGGTGACTGAAAACTGTGTCTGCTCGCTGGAGCCTGCACGATGTTAACTTGCTGCATGGCATACACATGCCCAATACAAGCGGCTGTCAGTAATTCAATAGGGTCTCTTGTTTCGAGTTTTCTCTAGTGGAGCTTTCTCGTCGGTCTAAGTGTACTCGTTGATGTGATCTAAATCACTTTGCTTTCATATATATATATATATATACACTGTGTTACTAGTTCGCTTTGGCCTTTACTTCATGCAATCTGCTCCCATTTTAGCATAACTTTATTACTGAACACGTGTATTATATAACGTTGTTCTACGATATCGATTTCTGTCTATCCAGACAATTTGCAGATGATCCGAATGCCGTCCTCAATCGCCTTCTTCCTTACGTAGTTTTGTTCGTTTTTCCCTTCGGGCGAAAGAGCCTCTGGGCGTACTGTTACCTGTTTTCCGCGCAGTCTACGCTTTTTGCACTCTTTCGTTAGGCCTAGACGACGTCTTTAGTGACTACGTAATAGAGGGAACTAATCGACAGAACTACGGCGATCTTAACGTGCAGGAGCATGGCGAGGCTGAATGAAGCTAGCCACGAAGGCTAAGAAGGTAGGCGGCGCTGTTCCGCGAAGAAACGCCAAATCAACGGAAGCAAGACTGCCGCCTGCCAGCTGCCTTCACCATTGGCAGCTACAGTGGACAGCTGGAAAGCAATTACCATGACATCCTGATGGGAAGGCCTTTTGCACGCTTCCTACCACATTCCGCTCTCCTACACCGCATGCACTGTACTAACAGCTCTTCATCCCATATCACGTGTGCTTTTTTGACCTCAAGGAACGCGGCTAACCGTTGCTGTAACCAGCAGACCGAGTGAGAAACCTGGACAGTTACACTATTAAGTGATAGATAGGCCATTTACTTTTACTACTGTTAGAATTTATCTGCAATGTCTTATTGAAAAAGTAAGGTCATCCATAGCTTTGGCGTACGCCATCCAGGTATCAATTTTAATTGCCATCGCAATATCGCAGAATTCAGTGTTTCGGTTGAATTCGAAGTGAAATTCCGCAATTAGTACACTGCATCCAATGTAGCAGCAACAGCAAATTTAGCTGAGATATAAAGGGAACAAGTTGAGGTCCACAAGTAGAACACCTTCCATTAGTCAATCTGATTTGTTATAGCAGAACGTGTGAAATGGCGTTATAACACGGATGAAACTAGAAATCGGTCAAGCTGTCATACCACCATCAGCAGGAACGAAATGCTGGGAGTCAAGACTTTCGAAAAATGTCAAATGGTTCCGTGCGTGTTAAACGAGGAATCAGTGCTAACGGAGGCACAGTTTGCGCTTCATTGCAAAAATGAGCCTGCAATATTGCAAGGATATCTGGCTAAGCTATAACCAGGGACGACACACAGCCGGCTTTTGAGGGAAGAGCGTTCACAAACTCCCTTTCGTTCGCATAAATATCGTTTTATTTCTCTAGTGCGATATTGAGGCAGACTTTGGCCGCGTCCGCCTCTGCTTAGTTTCACCAGAAGAGCCTGCTTGAGACCTTAATTAGTTTAATTAATAGTACAAAACTAGATTGTTTACTTATCTCACCCTAGATACATTTGGGCACCCAGGAGACTAGATGCCAGAGATGGGACCACGAAAGCTACGTATCTACAGATCTCGCTAGATGTGCACGCAAGCGGATCTTTTCAACGCGCGTTTCATCTCTTTCATCAGACAGAATAAATCATAATAGTACAATGCTCTTTCGAAATGTTTTCCACATGTCTAGGTAATTGAATTTCGCTCGCAGTATTGCTGGGCGTGCGTGTGAGCGTCTGTATTAACAGGTCTTCCCCTTCATCTGTCTCGTTAATTTATTATAGCAATCACACATCGGTAACCTGTAATACCAAAAAAAGTAGTCAGTGAGAAGTATTCAAATACTCATCTTAGTTAACCTCACTGTTTGCCCCAAGGAGTCAGAAATCGCCTAGATAAATTATGTAAATAAAGCTGCCAAAACAAAAGGAATAGATTAAGCGCGATTGACTTTATCACATATGAAGAATAATCAAAAAGTTGGATGCTGATGCTAAAGTAACGCTGCTTTTGGCTAGGAATCATTTGCAATATAAATAAGATAATCATAACACTAGAATGATGTGGTAGAGGTGCTACAGTATATTGTTGTACACCTCCTATCTACGAAGAACGATGCCCAAGAGAAAGTATCATCTTGGGAAACGGGTTATCTAACAAAAATGCATCTTCTGCAGCCTGACCACGGCTATCTAGTAATCAATATGACACGAGATGTCACAACTGGTCTCATGTCAGAAGGACAGGAGCGGTATGCCACGGTTAGATGATTAAACCCCATTAACATTACCTGAGAGAAGGAACTATGATTTGCTAGGAAATTCATGTAAAGATAAGACTTTCCAGGACATAAAGGCAGTTTGGCAGGCTGAGCTTCACTAAGGAGCACCAGATAGCCCTCGGCGGCGGAGCAGAATTGGGGAGGGGTCTAGGTGGCAGCGTGCCGCACCGCCGCCGCTGCTGTTATTGCGTCAGAACAAGGGACAGTTGCAATTTTATTTTATTTTATTTTAATTCTCTTACGCTCTTGTTTATCTCTATATATTTACTAATACTCAATCGGAATGAGCTTATTTGATATATTCCATTGATGCTCCGTGTGCTAATACCTTTATATTGTCCGAATTCATAAGCTGACAGAGTTGGCTTTGCAATTCCTTAGTTGATAGCATGTCCCATACATCTTTCTATGTTTCGAATTTTATGTATGTACTTAGTCGTTCCATCATACAGCTGGCTTCCAGCACGATACGAACCGTGTGTTCATGCCCGGATTCGAACCTAGACCACAACGTGCCCCGTATATCTAAATGTATTGGAAAAAGAAAAATTTTTATCTATCTTATAGCTTTAAGTTTGATTTTTCTTTAACACATGGATGGGTTCAAATTTTTTTTTTATGAAAAGGTAGCTTCCCGGTGGATGCTGACCTCTACTGCCACTGTGTGGTATGATCAACTGCCTTAAACTATTATCTATACTGTTTGTTAGTAATTGTACTAACTTATTGCAGAACAAATATTCGAACAAAAATTCCGTTTTGCCCTCAAGTTTAGATAATGACTGAATTTGCTAACTGAACTTGAAATAATTCAACGTTCTTAACGGATTGTTTTCTAGTCCCTTGTATCAGCTTCCGTGGCAAATATATTTGTTGGTAGCAGGATTTGCCGCTAGTTCTGTGTGTGTGCTTATTGTAACACAAACACTTATTGATGATTACAGTGTTGTACTTGTTTGTGGGTTTCCGCACGCGATTATGTAACTTCTTATCTGTATAACAATTGATCAGAGTGTCTGTGGCAGGCTTGTGTTGCTAGTGTCGTTCCAGCACTGCCGATCGTGTTATTGTTACGGCTGCTACTGTGATTATGTATCTAAATTGTTTCAGTGTGTACCTATTGAGCAGAGCGCGAGCTTGCGATCAACACTGCCCTGGCTGCTGCCGTTATGCGCATTAAACTACAATGAGGGAAACTGTGACCGCGGCATAGCCCCACTGCGGCAGCGTTGGTTCACTAGGAACAGAATCAGTTAACTGCGGCCATCGTGAGGGGTTCGGGACTAGGACTGTGTGGTCTGTTCCGGGCAAACGAAACAGTCAGCTGTCGCAACACCGTCGGTACATCGGTCGAATTTGTGGAATAGGCAGCGGTTTGCTCCCTAGGGTTCAAATCTGGAAACGACACGGTATTGCGGTGCTAAAGGTCCCCAGGGCACTTCAGTGCCCCCCTCTTACGCGACCCAACCCCCTGCTACGGGTTAGGGAGTTTGTCGCTTGAGAGACAGAGAAAGCGCGAACGGATGTGTGAAAGGGGCTGTACGCGAAAAAGGTGCATGTTAGTTCGTCGGACGAGCAGAAAGCTTTATAAAAAAAGAAACAAAAAAAAAGGATGCGAGAAACGGAACGTTGCGTTGAGCAGAAAGAGAAAGAAAAACGAAGCCGAAGACGGAGCGAGCGCCGTAGAACGATGGAAGCTGTAAGAAGAACGACGATACTGGTGGCTGGCATGGGGAATTGGCAATGCTACAAAATACTAGTGAGAGCAAAAGCGCTTTCCCTCGTTCTGCGAACAACAGCCGCGGCATTAACTTACCATCACTATGAGATTGTTGAAATTTAACTTACCAGCCCCATTCAGCGCGGCCCTTTTATCAGGTATTTTGTGTTGCTTCAATTATCATTAGCTCCTATCGACCAAGCCCTACCGCGACATGCTCTTATAACACTTATTGTTATTATTAATATCGTGATAATTGTAAATTCATAACTGCCGCTGGAGCCACTAGTTCACTAAGCGGACCTGATAATTAGCACCTTTGAAAACGCGAGAAATTGGCATATAAGTCTGTAAGAGAGAACGTAGTAAAATGAAAGGCTGGAGAAATTGGAGACTTGGGCAAAATGTATAAGATAGCCTTAAGATGCCAACAAAACGTAACCGCTCGTAACGACCTCTAGTATCAAAACCAATAAGCTGTGTCGATTATAAATTATGCTGATTTGCCAACTTAACCAGGAGACATATTTGTTGGAACATGTAATCAGGTCTTGTACGTCAGTATTTCTTCACGATGCTGTGGAGCCTAAACATTAAAGACAACTTACTCTATGAAAAGGCTTCACAAGTGTCCTTCGACACCTTAAAACACAGAAATTCAGTGGCTTCATGTAGTATTGCTTCTTAAGGTTCGCTTCAAACATACTACGGTAAGCAGTTTTCCGCATGGTACGCTAGTCTAAGTTTGACAAGAAAAACAACGATAGAAACATAGTCTTATTTTTCCTTTTATATTCAAATAATTTTTTGCCACTCCTTGTTGCTGTTGACAACCACTGTGAAGAAAATATCATGACCTATTTTTTTCCAAAATGGCGAACAAAACATCTAGTGTTCGAGTTGAGAAGATCTTTAGGACGTTTGTCTTGATATTGCATATCTGATAGGAAGAGTAATGCTTTCTTATCGCGTGAGTACAATCTCGTTACAGAACTTAATTTGTTGGCAATATTGTAATGCTTTAATCATGAACTGTTTGTCCAGCTAGGAGAGGCATATCTATCTATCTATCTAATCTAGCCTAGGATACTAGTAACAAAGTTTTGTCTGTTTTTGTCCGATTCAAAAAAGACCACTCAACGTGGTCAGATTGGATAGGGGGCGCTGATTGGATTATTGCTTTTCCAGAGAAGCTTGTTTCTCTTTTCTATAGAGCACCATGTTAATTCGGGTAAATCGATCGTTTTTTGCGATGGTTGTTGAGAACCTGTGAAAGATCTATCTCGAGAGATTGCTGATCTTTCATATTAAATCTGGAAAAGAAAAGCGATCCAACAGGAAATCGGTGATCCGATTTCGAGGTGTTTCATAAATGACAGCATATCAACCATCTGAAGTCATTGCTTTCAAGTGTGGAATACTTACAAAATGCTTGATACGATCTAAGTCATTTAGGCACCCGTTTGCAAAATTAGTACTTTTTGCTATAATTAGAATGAGAGAACAGTATAAGTGCAACAGCATATTCCAATTGAAGGAGGAAAATAACTGCAGAAGGGCACTGAGCTTAACCTAAATCTTGTCTCAAAGTGGCACCGTACGCACGGCTAGAGGTTAATTTTACATGAGTGAGTTAGGTTTTATATATGTGGTTGTATATTGGCAATTTCACAGCTGTGCACGGTACATGGGTCCCATAACAGGACACATGAAACACGTCGACGTATTGTAATACAGGAAAGGATCGCTCTAAAAAAAAAGCAACCCATTCGACAGTAATCAATCGCTGCTGTAGCACCGAATAAACGGGTCTGTTCATCCTAACTAAAAACTAAAAGGCACAGCGAAACATAATTAACATTGAAAAAAGGTACGTTTTTTTTTCTACACACAGGTTGCATTGATAACAGAGTTAATGTGACAAATATATTAGGCAGAACTGTTACCGCGAGTCTATAAAAGGCGCAGGTCTGTGTGAGGGTGACAGCTTATATTCGGGGTGAGGTGCAACACGAATTAAATATCAGAATAGGCTGATAAAACAGCTGCATTGTAGCAGCAGGACCGTTAGGTCGTCCGAAGGAGAAAACGGAATATGTTTAGCAAAATAATTGCCCCAGATTAATGTTACAAATAGAATGAATCAACAGGGTAGACTTGCTATGATGGAATAACTATATCGAAACCACGAGTCGATGCCGCAGATTCTAGAACGAGATACACGATAACTTTGAAGATGTAGGTGCGCCATCGGGTCCCCATGCGGGCATAAACAGGTTTCGTTTAATGCTGGAAGCCGGCCGTCTGATGGAATACTTAATGGCGGTACCGGGCGTAAAGCTCGAGGCGTTTAGGTCTGATATCGAGCTGTATTTTATGTTTGGCGACATGTAGCTCAAATCAAATCTTTCTTTAGCTGGTGGTGTCTATCCGACTATGAAATCCATTTTCGAAATTGCTTTTTGGGTTGTATTTGTTCGGAATCTTTAACATATGTCTATAACAAAATTGTACATGGCTTATGTAAACTACATGCTGGTACAATTTCTTGCAAAAAAGTTTTCTAGTTAGAATGGCTGTCAAGTATCCACATAGAGAGAGGTCCGTCAACAAGCGAGGTATTCTAGCTATTTTTGCTGATGGATCTCGACAAGTTCGCTGGAAATGCTTTGTGTGTCCCTACGTTTAAAAACGGCTGAAAGCCCAAGATGTCGATGCTTCCTCCACATGGTGGTGGAGTGAAAATTTGTTCCGGGGAATTTTTTAGCGGTTTCTTATGCAAATTTCAGATACGTCCGATAACGCATTTTTTTTTCCAAATTATTCACTCAGAGCTTTCCTATGACCAACATCAATATATCGAAGATCTTCTTCCTGTGGAAAGTATTGTATTCTTGATGGTTTTCGTAATGCTAGTCTAGATCCCTACAAGCTTAATACAAATCCAACGGATGCTGCTATATTTAAAATGAATACTTTGAAGTGAAGAACTTGACAGTGGCGTCGGTTTCCTTATTAAACAATGAGATGAAAACGAATTCCAACATAGTTTCGGGTGACCTTTCGAACAGATTTCTAATAAACGGCTATTTGAGAGTTGGGCTAAGGGTAACATGAATTAAATCAGCTTTGATGGCTTTTTAAATAGCTGCTTAAAAGTAACGAGTGGAATGACTGTTGCTGTGCACGATACAATTTTTACGGATGACAGGAAATAGTGCCTTTACATCTGTATGAAGCAGAGAAAGGAATAGGTAGCTCACGACTAAACCCAAAGTTCGAACAGATCTTTATTCCGGAAAGCCCATGATTTGCCTTTGGTACGACTGAAAGGGTTTTATAGGCTAGGAAATGCTTGAGGCGAATAGGACGATCAACAAGAATCTGTCTATGGCTCAGGTCGATCGATTGAGCGAGGCCATCCTAAAGAAAGGACCCGATAGATGAGGCAAAGTCATCCTTCTTCGCGACAATGCCAGGCCGCACATGGCAAACAATTTTAAAGCCCCTTTGAACAAATTTGAGTGGAAGACTTATTTGCATTCCCCTTGCACCTGCAAATAGGTAGCTGTACATTTGACAGTAAAAAAAAGGTTCCGAACAGGCTCTTTAGTGGCGGATTTGGCTATTTCTGCCAAGAAAGAATTATTAGATCGGCTAAAGATGAGAGAAGATAATACAGGTTTACCAAGAAAAATTAATTGTTAATTGTAATAATAATTCGCTGCGTTCTTCAGGTAGCTCAGTTTTAATATATAGTTACAACAAACGATATGTATAGCGTGTTACTATGCAGGCCATTAAGTAAAGTAAGCCAATGTATGAATGATAGAGTTGTTGAACTTATATGAAGACGGAAGCGCATTAGCATGTCATTTGATCGATTGGCGCGATCAGAAGAATTTCAACAATGCTATTAAAACGTGTTGAAAGTAAAATTGTGAAAAAAAAAAAAAACTAAAAACCCAACATTTAATTACGATGTAAATCTGGAAAAACAAGAATGGCTAAATAGAGCCGAGTTTCTTGTCGACAGCACGAGGTACATGTTTACGTACTTGAAAGCAGGAACAGAGTGATGTTAAGAGAAGCTTATTGAAAAAAGGCCAGCTTATGCAAACCGAGAGAGAGAGAGAGAGAGAGACCGATCCATTTGCTTAGAGATTCGTTTGCTGTTCAAAGTTCAAAATACTAAAAGGGGTCCCTGGCCTGAGAGCTAAAAAAGCTCGGTGTCCGCTCTATTCGTTATTACTCGTTACCAAGCTAAAGTGGTGTGATAATCCACTTACATTGCTTGCGATTTCGTTTCCTTTTTTGAATGTCGTTACCGTTTCGTCTGAAACGCTACTAACTTCTGAAAGGGCCCACGCCGGCTCCCTTTGCGTGTCTTATCCGTGCTACAGTCAGGCCTCGTACACTTGGCCCTAAATATATGACCAACCAATCTAAAAGCTAAAATTCGGAGTGATAGTTGGGCCCGCAACACAGGCATCAGACTGTGTCGTACTATACAGCGTAAACCAGCTTCAATAGAACCCGATCTAAAAGAGAAATCCTAATATATCAATCTGATCGCACTGAAGTTCCTACCCAACGAATAAGTCTTTGATTAATAGTCATCTCTCTGTGTGTGTTTAGATAGATAAAAGTAGCTTAGTCAAAAATGATAACATTAGTACAAAGGCACCTATGTTTCTCGTTCAAAATGTCTTCAAGAAACACCGTTTTTTTTTCGCATCATGTCATCCTACAATTGTTTCATAACTAAATACAATGAACCTATATCGTGTAGACAAATATCATGGCGACTCAAATGCCCAGAAAAGGCAAAGGGTGCCCAGAAGGCGTTCGCAAAGTTGTGCAATGAGTGTAGTTTCTGTCATCTGGATTCATTTCAGTGTGCGCCAACTCCTCGTTAACTGTCATTTTTGTTTTCTGACCACATTCGGCTTTATATATATATATATAGTACTCTCATATCATAGTTTTACTCAGATAATACCTATCATGCAGTCTGTAATCATTCGAGTAGTCAATTTAATATCGGAGACGGACATTACTTCTTGAAGTGATATTTTGCCCACTCGTGTATGTGCCCTTAGGAATAGAAAATGTTGCCAAGCCTATCTGATGCGCATTAGAGCTAAGCTAAGTTAAAAATATATCATATTTTTATATTTGTACTAGAATCTATAATTTATTTAGTATAGTAAGTCTATAAAAATATTGATTTCGATATAACAGATTCAGCGAATAAATTCATCTCATTATCTAACTCACCTATTCCCTTTCTGGGCAACGATCAATTAAGGCATCTTCCCATCTATCAAAGATTCGACAATAATATATGTACATATACATATATGAAGGGCGGAGATATCTGTCGGGGGTTCGACTAAGCTGTGTGTTTGCCCGTCTGGTGCTAATAATACGTATGACTTATGTAGTTGCCGTACCGTCCAGAAATCTAGGATCAAGTCAGGTAGGTAGTTGATCATCTGTTATTAACACGCATATGTGTGACGCAGGTTCGATCTCCGTCACATGAATCATGCGTGGCTGAAACCCGGACAATTATGGGAATCGGTGCGGGTTGCTCAGGTATATTTTCAAGAAAAAGGTAGCTCAATTATGTTTTTAGTAAAAATAAATATGTATAGATTAAGAGAGCGATGATTCCTAATTCTATTTTAAACGAGATAGGTTAAGTAAAACTCTGTAGTATCTGGGATGACCACCGGTGGTTTGTAGATGTTCTTCGCCTAGCAACGTTAATGAATAGCTGTCATAGCAACGCCGACCACAAATCCAAGTTAGATACACTCAAAATCAGATTAAAAAAAAAAACCCACTGGGTACTGAACCCTAACGCTAAATTTCACAGTTCAAATGATAATGTAAGTTTATACCTCTCGCTTTGTTGTTTATGAAACTATTTTTGATAAAGTACATTAAAGTGACTATGCTTTACCCACGCGTAGACCCGAATAATAAGGCTGGCTAGCGTTAGTAGATAGTACTCAAACGAGAACTACAAAAAGAAGCAATTTACCCTAGAGGAGAATAAATTTACGCCTAATATATATATATATATATATATATATGTATATATATATATAAGGTAGTGGTGCAATAATATACAATATAAAATAAGATAAACCTTTAATAGTTAAAACACCCTCTAAGAAGTAGTGTATGTATGTATCATATCGCCCCTTGTCAATGATTGTTTGTATGTACATTTTTGTGGCCGAGGATTCGCGCGTCTGTTCCCATTTTGCCAGGGTAAGTGGGTAAGCCACCTTTTTTAACAATGCGATGAAATAGTTCTCTCCGTAATGATGTAGTTCAAAGTGTTGATCTATTAAAATTCGAACACACTCATCGAGAACATTAAATAATCTAGATTAAGATCCCTCTTCCATACATACGGGCCCACGTACACATAAAAATTGCCGTATGGAGCAATGCTACGACTAGGGGCCACCGAACAAACATTCATTTATAGGATATATATAGGACTATGCAACTTATTGGATAAAAAGATAGCATGTGTGACTCATATAATACTAAATATGCTTTTATAGGGATCTTGAGGAGCACACATAAGTGTATATAGCCTATGCCGTGGAGAATAAAAAAATCAATGCCTATATTAGCCTCATCAAATCAAGGTATATCCTTTGACCAGGTTTGTTTTTTGGTAACAATTATACTCACTAAATATCCAGAATATAGATACATATATATAGAACAAAAATATCTAGAAAGAGGTATGTCGTATGTGCAATACAGAAGCCAATTAAAGTGTCTATTTAGTTTAAAAAAATTCTTATTATTATATACAAACTTCTTAAAGGGATCAGGGTAAGCTAGGGCATACTGTTTGCTGGCAGTATAGGGAAAGATAAAAAAAACTCTTCATTTCGCCTAGGACAGCGGAACTTGCCTCGTTATTCAATTTATTTCTAGTCTACCGCGTAACTAATACAAACCATGTGGGATTTTTCACATATGTTAATATATGACTAATATATATGCAATATTTTGTTCCTTTTTAGCGCGGGAAACTCCTTTCCTTCACCTAAACGTAACGAATGTCGAAATACATGCTGTAAACAGATAACAGCAGTTTCTAATTAACAAGATAAATATATAATAATTAAATACTAGTGTCACAGATAAAAGGCCATTGGAATCAAGTGCTATAGCTGGTTCCTGCAAGGAAACGTGTACGAGTGCACATCTTGTAGGTTCCGTCGTCGGTATTCATTAGTTCGAAGTTTTTGAATCGGACGTGCGGCGCTGGACTTTCTCTTGCGATAAGTTCATAAAATTGAAACCTTTGGGTTTTTGTACATGAAAATGAAAACTTTAAATATTTTTGTGGCACTAATTGGCTTTCTAGCGTCTGCACGTGCGACTTTTGGCCGGAATTCCAGTCAGCCAGCAAACTAAAAAAGAGTGCGCGATAATTCGATCAAGTTGCCTACAGTAACTTAGCTGTGACCGGGTAAACGTCCTGAGCGCTTTAAGTTATGCAGTTGTTATTATTTCTTGTCTTTCCAATGACCCTGAAATGAGGTAGTAACCACGGTACGAAAAATTGATCTCCTTCGAGTTCATTATTGTGATGTAACGCGGATGTTGCGCTACGATCAATTCGTGTAAGCAATTGGCTATAAGGGTTTGTAGACGCGGTTAAGTAAGCTCTGCGCTTACTCTTCCTAGCTGATGTGAATGATAACGGACGTGCTGGAAACGGCGAAGGCTAATTAAAGGGCGGAGATTGTAGAGGGGCGATTTGCTTGATAAAGTGAAGGAGACTTGTAACATAAGCGGCCGTTTTCCATACATAGCCTTAATGACAGCTAAGCATAAGGTACTTGTTTTACGTCTCACCAAATTTTACTAAAAACCAACATAGAATAAATACGCTAAGGAAATGCAACGAACAATGGTTGCGTTTTGTACCTAATTGAGAACACCTTTAGATTTTTACGTTAACGCGTGTGGGATTTGCCACACCCAGGATAGCACATAATATTAGCCCGACGGCTATATTTTGGCCAGTTCCATAATTTCGCTAGTTCGATACAAGCGTCGAAATGCACTTGGTCAGCTTTGGGCTTTAGCAGTTAGCAGAAGTATTTCCATATCGTTCCTGAATTATACTGGTTCGCCAATTCACGAGTAACTATAACTGACTATTGGCACAACTGGACGTTGATTCGACCGATCCACTTGGGCGCTTTTAGACGTTCTGACAGAAATCGGTAGATTCTGGCGGCAAAATTTTAATGTGAATCAACCGTTTTGGGACGGACAGATTGCAGGACACATAGGGACAAATTTATTCCGAGCACTGGGGCGAAGGAGGGCCCGTTAATGGTGAGGTATGCGCACCGACTCAGACTGCTAGCTGAAGCTCTCATTACAGTAAGTCGCCTCGTGGGGGGGTTGTCTTTGCCTAGCGGCATGGTCTTAACAGAATCTGGTACAGGGTTAGCATTGAGGCTACATGAACGAAGGCGTGCGAGACAACGGAAAAGAGAAATTTAAGGTTGGAAGGCAAGGCAATGAGTACAAGAGCGGAATAACGGGCCTCATGGCCTATTGCGAACAGCCCTCTAAAGTGAACAGCAGAAACGTCGAGGTTAGGAAAAGCTAACACCTGCAACTCCATTCAAAAACTGTGTAGACTAGACGACAGAAGTGACCATGCTTCGTTTAGTTATCGCTACCAGTACTGAAGCCATTTCTGGCCTTACCACTATTTAAAGCTTGGGCCTTAGACTTTAGCAGAACAATAGGGTTTATTTTACCTTTGATCGTCCTGTATAGGAGTAAGTGACAAACAGAGAAAGCAAGGCAAAAAGAAACGAAGAGATTTATTGCAAGCATCTACTAAGGTCTAACTTAAACTGACTGCAGTTACTTATCACAGTATAAAGCCGAAAGCGGCCAACTTTCGACGTAAAGCCCAAATGACAGCACATTTACGTAGGTACAGTGAGACATACGCGCCGAGTGGAAAAGCTATGTCAGTGCTAGAAGTTTCTTCGAAAAAGCACTTAAGTCCCTACTACTTCTACCCATTGTAGATGACACGTTGTCGGTTTTTCTGGAACTTGGGTTTTGGGTCAGCCTTTCCTAAACTGTAGTCGTCCATTGAAAAAACTCTTCCTAGCTAGACGATTAATACTTTTTGGGAGATTATTTTCTTTCTTCACAGGAAATCGATTCTATCCCACCCAGCCTTTTGTCTTTGCAACTGTCCATACCCATCGTCACTGCACACAACGTTCGAGAGCAGATTAAGCCCGTCCTAATTAATCTCGCAAAACGACGGCAAACGGGGAAAGTGAACAGGCGTGGTTTGTCAAACAGCGTTTGGAGAAAAAAGTACAGACACAATGAAGGCGCACTCTTCACGGGCAATCGTACTTTGCGAATCTTTCAAAGGAGTATATAACCTTATTTTCCTGCTGTTTCTGTTGCTCTGAAACGATCCAAAGTCTTTCTCTATCACGTTCGTATTTTGCTAGCGCTTAACTCATCCTATCTCACTTGCCCTTAATCACCTATGATGTCGTCAATTTGTTAGTTACCGCATTAGATGCTTCGTCAATGGTTCATGCAGCCTAGCACTAAACACTTAGTTTGATGAAAATCTCATTGACATTGCCTGAGTACCGCATACATTTTCTTCGTCTTTGGTCCCATCTTGAACGAGCGACGTTCTAGCACTATTAAATATCAGTAAATGCGCCCCTTTGGATGCATGGTCTGTAGGTTTACAACCCATACCGACTGTGTTGACAGTGGTCCCTTTTCGGACTAGTAACGTTGTGATCGGTGAGTGGAAAGCCGCCTTTACTATTAAATAATTCGAAATGCCAAGCAACAGGCATACGCCAATTTGTTTCTTGTCAAATGTTTCTATGCCGCTTTTTTCTCAACTCGAGTTCGACTGCATTACAGCAGAGATTCGTTCAGACATCCTGAACAGATGAATCCTTCTCTGAACAGCTTTAGAGTATTTCGGGCCTAGTTCCGCTTTCTGTTACCTTAACTGAAAGGCGACAGACCTCTCGAATCGTTTCCTTTCCACAATAGGAGGAGCAGCCCATAGGAGCAGAAGTAGGAGCTTCGCATATGCATCAGCTGGCAGTAGGGAGGTTGAATATAATCGTTTGGGAAGCTATAAAATCCCTTTAAAAGGGCCTTAGTGCAGAGCGTAAACATAGTGACCGAGGGCATGAGGATAGATAACGAAGAAAAGAGTGGCTTTTAGTTTGAAATATCACAGATTCATTGAGATCCAATTCTGAAACAACCTCAGCAACTGGTTGTCGTCCAATTGATCGAGACAAACGACTTTGTAGACCAGTCGATTAAACTAAACTCAACAGCTTCATTACATCTATTCGTTTGTTCGTTCCTATGAAGATACAATCAACTGATGTGCGTCCGGTCTCTCAGACGCGTTTGTATACCTGCCTAACTATTATGGTAGCAGTCGCGAGCAAAACTTCTACAAAGTACGGGGTACACACGTGGAAGGACATGCGGCCTGCTAGACGGGCAGAATTTTCACTAGCTTCTTCCCAGAGGTAAGTTTTTGATATAACTCGAGGTAAATGCTGGCCGAGCAAAGTACTGTGCCCAATAGCGACGATACCAATTATGATTTGTATTGATTTTGTATACAAGAGGGCTAGAGGCAAGAACAGAGTTGTTGTTTTTATTAGTGCTATATAGAAATTCTATATTCACAATGTACGGGCATTATATTAATATGCTGACACATAAGTAAATAAAGCAAAGTTATAGACCGCCAATATTTGAATTTGGTGTATGCCCTTCCCACGCACATTCGTGGCAGGTAAGCGTCTGCTATATTGATCTGTTACAATAGCTATTTAAACTAATTTGAAATGAACAGAAAATCTAGCTTCATTATAATGCTGCTATTGTAAAAGCTAAGGACTCAGTTACAATATCTCTATATAACGTATGAGTCAAAGAGAGTCTTGTGTACTAACTAGCTGAAATAGATCATGCGTCCATCTCTGTAACTAGGAAAGCCTCCGGACCTTTAGCTGACTGAAGAGTCGCAAAATTGAGTAAACCAGGTACGGCCCGACTGGATAGTCCAGACCCAATCAAACCCATGACTCCGAAGAAGAATATAGATCTACGCTAGTAGTGAAGTTTAGACAACTTGGTGTTATCAGAGATCTTAGTTAAAGCGAATAGAGTGAAGCCACTTGTAGCAGTGAGGCATACTGGGGGTGCGTGGTATCCACGGTCCGCCATATTGCAAACGGTTGGTACCTAGAATGCAGATCGGGACCGAGACGCCTATGTTAAAGCAGTAGCGAAGGCCATTGCGGACACTGGTATACAGGAACTAACTAAACTATCTATTTATTGCTAGCGGTAGATAGCGTGCTTGAATCTGCCGCATGTGGGCACGTGAGCGTAGAACAGAAATATTGTTTTAGCTCGTATTTTATTCAGCTAGTGCGTTGTGCAGCGTAGCAATGTATCATACTAGGCCGTGTACATCTATAGGGTTGTCGTCATTGGTAACGAGCTGCGTTCGTGATAAAATTATGCATGCAAGAATTAGACCACAGATATTGTATCGTGGTTAATACGTATCATCATCATGCGCATTGTCATAAACAGACGATATTCATGATGACGATACTAAACCTGCTAAAGTAACGTCTATTTACAAACGTATTTATAAGATGCATCATTCGAATGCGCACTTTCACATTGAGCCAATGCTTCGAAATCTTGAAAAAGATTATTCGTTTTGTGGGCAGCGACCATTTTACTGCAAGTAGATGGAGTGGGAGAAGCAGTGACAGCCGACGGCTACCGATGGAAGGCTTCGACCCGCACACCCAGTACACTGCCACTGTTAGAGACGTGTTCATCTCTGTTGCTCAGTGCCTTCATCTCCGTGCCATTTTCTCGATTTGTATTTAGACCAGGCCATGTTGCTATAGCGCAAACTGGTCCCAGATAGCCGAGCGTCGTCATTGGTTGAAGGCAACGGGATCCACTTTGGAGCACATATATCTTCAAGGCTTTCAGGATGTTGTAAGAGCCTGGCGGGCGCTTCTATACGGCGGCGGCAGCTGCGTTAGAGTGCATTCGTCGAGAGTAGGTATCAAACTAGGCGGGCAGTCGGTCTCATTTTGTCTCCATACCGTCTCTCGAATCATGCGAGTGCTTGTTCATTATAAGTTCCTCTTAATATTTACTTGCTTTCCTGCTCGATTCACTTTAATACTCGCAGCGAACAACTCGCGCGAGAGCTGGAATTACTCCAGATCCTTCGTAATTTAATGCTATCCAAATTTTTTTTTAGTTCTATTTTTTTTCTCACATCGAGACACGTTTGCGCAGATTCTGTCAAGCTGGCTAGTCTTGTCTCCTCTGGAAATGTCCAGAGCGGGACACCTTTATACAACACACCGACTTCTCCTGCTAGCAACCCCACCATACCCTGATTCTTTTTCTCCCATTCTCGTTCTTTCCCACCGCCTCCATCTCTCCATTTTGGTCATCCAGGGACTCCCCAGTAAGGATATCCCATTGCGCAGCAGGGCCGAGTGTCCGTTTGTTTCTTGTTGAAGCCGTTACCCTGAAAGGGTGGCGGCCTTTTCTCACTTTTACCGTCTATTTGCCTCTGCAAAGTTCTAAACGTACACGGCCCGCCGATTGTACGGGCATATTATGCTTTGTCGAGAACAAACAGCCGTCAGGAACAAGGAGACAGTGTTATGAGCTCAAAGAGATTATGTAAAGTGGCACAGAGATTTATTGCAAGCGGGAGGTCGAATCCATTCAGAGTCATGCAGCGCAAGATCTACGGTCTTTTTTATTTACCCTAAACGTCCCTGTGATCACGCACATACTGATATGACCGTAGTTATAATGGGGTCTTGGGCAGCCCGTAGAGAGAAACAACGAAAACGATGGAAATGTCGTTTATGCGTATCTGTCCGTATATGCCCCACTGCAAAAAGCTTTTTCCATTCTGTTTCATTGATAAGAATTGGCTTGCTTTATAATAGAAGTAAAAACATCCCTTATCTGGAACAACTGTCTGGAACTGATGTCCTATGTATCCCTACGCTCGCAGATCGATCTGCAGTTGTTCCATGATCAAATAATAGGCCTGCTTGAATCGAAAAAAAAACAAAACGTATTAAACCACTTGTATGCTTTAGACCGAAGGTCTGCCTAGGTCTAGAAGTTCAGTTCAATATTATTCGGCCATCAGTGCATAAGCGATAATTATCTTTTGGCACCAACATTCTTAACCTTAATTACCTCCACTCGGTACAAGTGGGAGCTACGATGTAATAAGTTCACGTTGACTCGTTAAGGTGAGGAAAATGTCCTTCTATTTTGCATAAGTGCTTGCATATGAACGCGATGACTGAAGTCAAAAAGTGTTTTCTGCACATACATGTCTATAATAAAATTTGAATAAGCCAACCAGTTTTCGCCGTGACTGAACGCATTTTTACGCTACAAATAGCAATAAATAACTTAACATTATGCTAACTTCATTTTCTTCGTCGTTCTCGCGGAGAAGAATCTAGAAATCGACGGATCATGGCAATGGAAAACTAAGGCAACTATAATAGCCAGAGTATTGAAAAAAAAAATACAACGATTATAGTTTTGGCTATCCACAGGGTATCAACAAACCAACACAGCAAGCGGAGAATGCTGTGGCAGGACCGAATTGAAGTAACTAACCGAAGGCTGCGAAGTCCATCCAAGCAAAGGTTGCTACTGTACATACAGTCCCTTGAGGTAGACCCATGACTGAAAAACCAGCTTACCTTTTGTAAATCCAGTGCCACCTGCGGGTAAAATAAGCCCGTGTCATAGTCAATGTGGTTGGGCCCTCTTCAAGGCGTGTAAGAGATCTAGCCTGATTCGCCGTTACGTTGAATACCCGCGACTACCTAGGAGCAGGTCTGCGGCAAGGTGGGGTGTTTTGCTTGTGAGTTTGGTTTTTTGCAAGCTCCTGCTGAAGATTTCTTGACTATGACAAGAAAGAAATGTAGCCCAAACTGCAGCACACTGTAGCAGGTGTTACGGTGGGCCGCGATTCCAAAAGGACCAAAACAACATGCAGTAGGTCGGAAATTCCCTATTTTTTTTCGCGCTTTTACGCATATATACTTATGAATAAATTAGCGATGGACTTCGTTTGCTAGCAGCCTTCTTGCCTAAAAAAGTTTTTGTTAAAAAATATATTAAATTATCTATTAGTTGTGAGCACAACTTTGATCAGATTTGTTTAGCATTATTCTTTTTATAAAAAAAAAAACTACCAATAAATATCTAAGCCATTTCTTTTCAGAATATAAATAAAATTAAAGCGGCATAATAATTTCTGATCGAATATTCTTTAGATAAGTTGATTTTTTCAAAACTACACGTAATATATACAGGGAATCGCATTATAATTATGCTGCAATAAAGGGTATAAAAAGAATGTTGCCCAATCCTAACAAGAACCTGGGGGACAGGTTTCAGAGGAACTGAAAAGCAGACGATCAGACTTCATTAACGCATTATGCCCAAAGTTTCTACTTGTAGCGTTATCTAATAACGACAAACCACGCTGACAGCTGACATGGCTTCTCGGCCGGTCTCACTGCTCTGCTGGTCTCCAAATGTTTGCTTCTTGCATCTTTCACGGAAGGAGGAGATTCGAGGTATGTTGGAGGCAAAAAGCCGTGTCCATCGAAGAAGTCTTTATTCCATTCAAGCCTTGATACAGTTCCTTATTAAGGCGTTCTTCGCACGATCGAAAGTGAATTGTGGCAAGGAGGGTAATTGTGCAAGCAGAGCATTAAGCAGTCAGTGCGAACACTCGTGCGTTTGTGAAACGAGCGGTATCTTGCGGGAGCCAGGGACCGGCAACCTAGTCTTTCTACTAGTCGTTACGTTTTCATGGGGGTTTGCGACACGTACGTTTCCAAAACATCAACAATACGTGGCCCTATGGGTGTGTGTATGTCTCTAAATAGCAGTGATATATGGGCACGCGTCTGTAAGAACCGCGTGCTACTTTTGGCGGCTTCGCACAAAAGAGGAAGATACAATTAGGTTGTTCTCTAAAGAGGCGTCAACAAAAATGGTAAGAGATTGTAGAAATTGTGTGAATTAGACTGAGATGTCATTGAAGATTTTCCATAACTATGCGACAAGGAGGAAAGAAAAGGACAACTTGGATATAAGTATTTATCGTGACGTTTGCTGGTTGTAACTATCAACCAAGCACAAAAACCCTTAACGTTGATACCTCTTTTCCGTGGATTATTGTTCAAGCACAAAATGGCGCGTCGCGTAGATGCTTAAGTATACAACTTAACCCATTTATCTATCATTGTTCTTTGTTGTTACTTTTCTTTGTTTACACTATAACGTATGGATAAATCATGCCGTAATGTTTAACTATATTAGGCCGGTTAAAAATAACATTTTATATTTAACTCAAATTCTAGCAATAAACAAACTTATTATGCATTCACTGTCAGCTTCTATTTCTTAGCTAACCGATTTATTCCTTTCCGTCAAACATTATTAGGTCTAACGGTTATCTCGCCAGTATTTGAAACTATCTATCTAATTATCAGATGCGTTTTCCTCTGACTTCCATTTGCCTGTGAGTGCAAAAGGTAATGATCCGTTAACATGAGTGTAATCTTTGAGGTCTTGCAGGGCGCCTTTGATTTCCGTCGAAGGTATTGCGTCACCCTGGCTATAGGGCCTTTTCTCTTGTGTCGGGTCGTACATTCAACGAAGTTAGGCCACATACGAATCCTAATTTGATTTTCTTATTTATCTGAAACGTTTCTCATTGTATAATCAATCCTGTCAGTTATAGAATCGCCCATGCACAAATATCCCAGGGTGTTTCAGTAACTTTTTGTCCTGATAAAAACATCTTCTTTCATCTGAAGCAACCACATAGTACCCACATTCTACCCACATTCTACCCACATAGTAGAATCGCAACGGATTTTCAGGGGCAAAGGAACGCCTTTAAACTCTGTATAACAGCGAACAAATAGCGTAGAAAGAGGAAAGAGAACCTTTGAACAATAAAAACATTGTTTGTTTCTGACTAATTTAATCCTGTGTGAAGTCTTTTGACAATTAATGCAAAAGTACGTCTGACGTCTTTTTAATTTATAGTTTTGTGATAATTAGATGGTCCTCGTTTGACATAGTTCAAAGAAGCTGGGTGTAAGCGTACATTTGTTATCGATTCCATTCGAACGATTCTATGACATATCGTTTTCATACCATACGGTAATATCATAAAAATTATCTATTAATAATATTATAGTGTCATCGGGTGCTGCCAAATATTAGTAATATGTCATATAATATATTACATCAATTGTAATAGTTTACATTAATAGTACAGATATGAAATAAAAATTCTTCAGTCGTAACTGGATTTTTGGCTCACCCTGTATAGCACAAATTATATAAGATAACATGACTGCTGGTTCGTCAGATGCAGACTGATATATTTTTATTATACAGATATCCATAGGTTATTACTTGACAAAACTTATGTGCGGCATGTGTTGTAGAAGTACATGGGATTACAACAAGCGGCTGTATGAAATCGTTTTTTTTTTTTAATTTGCTACTGTTCTGCTTTTAGGATTTCAGTTCTGGTTACGGCTTACTGCCATAACAGCCCATGTAGGTAAAAAAAGAAACAAGAGTAAACCCAAAACTTTTCGAAGGTCATCGGTTTTTTTTTCGTGTTTTTTGTATTTGTTTCTGTCTGCCCATTTCACATTCCCCAATGATCGCCACAATTCCGTGGTCCTCAGCTTTCTACATTTGAAATATATAGTCGGTAGTGGCTGACGGTGAAGTCGACGCAGCCGTTGTAGACATTTTTTGCAGAAGTGACGATGGTACTAGTGATTGTCGGCGGTAGCTGCTTGATGGTCGAAGTCCCTATTCGTGCGATGCTTGGTCTTGTTCTTTCGCTTAGTCCTGCTTTGCCCGCCTTTCTCTTTCTCGCAGTTTCAGTTTTGCACCACTTGGCGGGCGGCTTCCAGACCCCATGCCACACGTTCTCGGGTGCTGCTGTTGTTTGGCCCGCGTCTGGTGGAGCAGAAGCAGCTTGCTACTCGCGTCTCGTCTTTATCCCCTTTACTTTAGTTTGCGTTACTCGGCCTCATCGTCCACAACTACAACAATAATATAGTCACAACAATGCCAACAACAGAATCAGCAGAGCACAAAAGCAAGTGAGTCCGCAATCACGCTAAAATTGCTTCTCTGACATCGTTCGCCACAGCAGCGTTACCAACGAGAGCCTAAACACTGATTGGCACTACAGGCAACACAAACCGGAAGCCCCACCGGAAAAGCACTGACGCCTTCATACTACCGACGCCACTCGGTTGTTAGTCAGTCTAAATTACTAGAGCACACAGTTTGAGTTCAGCATCTGGAGGATGTACGGTGACTAACGAGAGCATTGACTATGATTTCGTGTATAGTACGTGTATTTGAAAATGCTAAGCATTGCTTCTGCAAACTAGCCGGCCACCTTGGACCTTCGGGACCTGCTTGTGTTAACAGTCAAGTACTACGGTTAATCGTTGAATGTAGTATATCGAGAACCTGACATATAATGGCCTATAATGAAGCCAGAGAGCAAAAAATCTAGTTCTAGCAGTGTCCGCTTATCTCTATATAAATATAGGCTACACGGTAGGACAGCAAGGCCGTGGCGTTGTTCCACCTATTGTTTGTCCAAGGAAATTGTATTTTGGCCTGAACACAACATATGCAGTGGCGTGAAATAAAACAAAAGGTTGACTCAGTAATATTAACATAACAGCCGCAGAAGGGTTAGTGATAAAAAAATGCCGAACGACTGCAGAAGATCGTTAAGATCGTTATTCCATGGTCTATTCCAAAACACTGACATCTCTTTTTTTGAAAAAGATCCTGAAGGGGGATATACATCAGAACTCAGAAGCTGTGGTAACATTTACTGGTTAGTAACAAAAAGTATTTACATTGCCAGACTCTCAGCATTATATATATTTAAGAATTCCGAAACCCGCGAGTCACATGGGGAGGGGCGTCAGCCCTCGATGTTAAGTATTGTGTGCCATGTTTCTGTCTACAGGTTAATGGCTGTACGATCTATTGCATCGTGTGGACCTAAAATGCTTATGTCTCTTATAAACGAAGGGGCATGGAGGACATTGTTGCAATGATTATCTATACCTTGTTGTTACCGTATGGATACGTTCCGAAGTACTAGTTTCATATCTACGAACGATTAGTTCATCACATCACCGAGTGATTATCGCAATCGTAGGGATAACATGAAGTCTTACTAAGCAAGGAGACGCCTATCATAAAAATATTCGATACATATATATATTTGTGTTACATAAAGTACCCACCATTAGAAATTAGTTAGGGCTTATTCATAGCCGAAGAGGGCAGAGTGAAAACGAAATGATGGAGATGAAAAGCTAGAACATTGTACGATAATTCAATGATTGGAGTTTCGACTGGCTCGTTTTGTGAAGCTCAAAGAAGAATTAGGTAACGAAACACACTCAGCACACCCCTTTTCATCACCACCCCTTCCTCAACTGGTTGTATATCGATTTGCTTCTAACCTGTACATTTGCCGTCACCCGATGATACACGTGTGCCAGATGTGCTGCCAAACCTTAGATGAATAAAGAGGAGGTCCCAAAAACTATACTGCAACGTCTGAAAGAGCTTATTGGCGTACCATTTTGTACCACTTGCATCGGTTATTAGCCAAAGGCACTCAGTATATCATCTACATTGAAGAAAAGCAATGCACAATTCACGGCCAACATTCAGTAAGCTCCACTATTTTCATGTTGACCGCACAGTCGCTTCTCGGGTCGTATAAGCGCGCCAACTTATAGCCTCATATTACTGTAATAGTAATGCGCTGTTTCGTGCTTAATAGGAACTTTCTGTTTACAGAAGGATTCGTGTAAAAAAGCAAAGTGCGTCCTTAGGCCTGTCCTGTCCTACATATATGTTTGTACATTTTTCCTCATGTACTACGTAGTCAATGGGATCTATCACAATGCTTTAAAGGTCGTTCTTACGACCGCGTTCAGTAAGCCATCATATAGGTGGACCATCGTGCAGCAGCATTACGACAACAAAATACAACAGAACACGTATATTCCCGCAACGGAAGAATATGTGCGCACTAAGATTCACGTAAGTAGCGTACCTAATGTATTGTAAATACAGTCGCCGGACGTAATCTTAATGTGAGTTTGTGCAGATGGTTCAGTCCTCTTACATGACACCTGCCCTGTAACATCAGGATCCTTATATCAATAGCATAAATGGCTGTGTTACATGAGAGACAGATCTACTTGCAGATGATTTCTTCCATTATTACTATACGCCTGATAGAAGGTAGTTATGTTTATGTATATTTTGTAACACTTACAGTAGCTATTCGACCCGTTTGAACAACCCATTGTGAAGAAGCGGTTGTCTACTTACCAAAACCTCCGTAAATTAATCACGAGACATCTAGTGAGCACATACGTTTGTTTCGACCCACTTACAGCTATTTACGAATCTCTTCCCTGAATACGTGCATATCGTGATAGTTGGAAATTCTTTGAATTTACTGCTGGGCATCTAAATGACCAACGAGAGTGACTGCGGAGCCGAACCATTCATGCATTATACACAAGTCGGTTATTCGCGTAAGACGTCCAACGTTTTGAGATCACCGCGCAGTCAACCGTTGCGCTGCCGGTTAGAGTGTGTAATGCATCCCCTAGTTTCTACAACTTGTAGAAAGCACGAGTGCAAAAACTCATGGACGTGTTCTTTTGGTTTTCTTGGTCTAGCTATGCATTGAAAAGCCTGCGTAAGCAAAACGAAGAGAGCAAAGCCTGCTGTTGTCTGTCTGGGATCCGCTATTCTTAGTGTTACACCGCTGATAGCGGTGGCTGTACTGCGACCGTTCTTAGTGCACTACAAGACAGCGAGTAGGTTTAGTCTCTCTCTCTCTCTCTCTCCTTTTTTGCTCCCCCCCCTCGCTTCTTCACTGTTTCCTCGCCTTTCATGGCGAAAAAAAACAGAGGAGAAGCAGATCCTGATTCGGCCGCTATCCTTCCGTTGCTGCTTACGCCTTATCGCGCGCTGCGACGGTGCTTTGCAACGGCCGCATCGTGCTCCTCTCTGGCTCACGCCGTTTTCCACGCTTTGTTCCTTAGAGCCCTCAAGACGCCCCACTCTTCCGTAGAAGTGGCTCAACTTTGTCAGCTACTGTCCTTCCCTCCATCGCACAAAGTAAGAGTGGGCTCGCGGCTTCCTCCGCGTAAGAGCTACCACATATAGCTGCTTAAACTGGCCTTTTCCCACATAGCTAAAAGCTAGTCAGCCTGCTTGAGCTCCGCCACGTCTACCTTAGACATCTCTACTTTCCCCGCTTGCTCCTTTTCACTTTCTTTCCACGACATTTAACAACGCTTTTGACGTTTTCCGGTAAGACAAAGCGAATTGTCTCTTTTTTCCTTGTGCACAGGATTCCCGGCTTGCTCCTAGCAGTTTTCTATCATGGGACGTTTTCCTACCAAACGAGAAGAGAGCTGAGTACAACAATGATGGTCGCTTAGAGAAGAAGTTAGATTTTTCCCCTCTGCTATAAGCTGCTGTTGCGGCTCCCGCTACAAATGAAGTCAGTAGTATTGCTACGGCTACGGTAGCCATGACAGCGATGGCAAGAAGAGAGGAACAGTTGAGGAAAGACCCTTATTCTGATCTCTCTTCGAAGAAAACGGTACGTCTATTGGGACAGTCAGTCGCCCGAGTGAGCAAGCAAATTGACAGCTTTCAAAAGAATGAGTCTCCCGACGTATGCTTTGATCCCTTAGAGCAAAAAAAAGCTTTGTACGGGGTTAGTTGCAATTGAATTACTGTTACATTCGAGACATTCCAACATCTAGCTTAAGCCGTCTTGACTTGGCCGCGTCAAGACGCGGCTACTGATAATATACAAAATGAGGGGGCAAAGAAACAGTAATAGAGAACATTAAACGTTGCGCAATCGGAAGAGCAAAGTGGGGAAAATTGCAAGTCGTTTGGTTGAAAAGCTTGTAACGACAAAAATATATTGTTCTCAATATCCGCAAAAGTGTATTGTATAACTCTTCGGATAAGTTTGCATCAATTCAAAGATGGACAGTTTGACACAACCAGAAACTTTGTGTGGAAGAAAACTTCTCCAAGATAGAAAGTTTACATCATATCATATTAAGAAACCGCATGCAAAACTTCATGTTGATAAAGAAAAACAAACCCTGACCAAACACATGTGTGGTGCGATTAAACTTCGTCATAAATATTTTTCTAAACTTAAGCGCTTTGTTTCTCTGGTTTTTTTGGCTTTATTTGAGATGTCATTTGTCCAGTAAATCAAATAACCAAAAAAGTGGCAATGGACCGGATGATGATGATGATGAAATTACCAAACGAAACGTCCATGATGTAAATGGACTGAATCATCAACTAAACGGCCAACAGTTGAGGACAGCAAAGTGAAGACATTGGAGCGCCCCAACAACTTTAAGAAGCGGGCTCTGAGGACTGGGGTATCATTTGCAGGTTTCTCACATGCTGTACGTAGACATATTATTGCATATTGATTCATCGCTGGTTGCTTGATAAGTTAAGCACCCAGGCACATGATTCGCGATCAGAATTCTTCTCCTACTAATTGTTTCCATACTTGAAGTAATAGTATTTAGGGTGGTTTTACCCATACACAAGCTGCCAGTTGATGACATACTATTTCCGAACTCACCTTAAAAATTAGGTTGTACCTAATAGCAATATGAATGGATTTGCTCAACTACTTGTGAAAGGGATGCATGTTTCATAAGTAGACAGATTGGATATTAAAAACAGTTTCCCCCCACCGCTTCGCAATATGCACTTCATCGCGACACCACACCATTGCCATCATTGCTACTATTGCTAGAAGAGTAATAAACACTTAGCATTTTTGCTGACTTACTGTCGTCTGTCTGTCGCAGCTGATTCGGCAGCAACACCCCGTCTTCTTGAGTTTATTACGATCTTGCCGTCACCTAGTGGAGTTTCATCGTGTGCTTTCTCTGCTTCGCCTCGATAATTCTCGACGCCGTCTTCGTAGCGCCTGGTGCCAGCCTAGCTATTGGCCGACGTAGTTGTGGGCTAGCTCAATCTTCCAATCGTTGGGGAGGAGAACGATAGGCGAATCCTTCACTCGAGAGACTGCTCGTTTCCTTTTGCACTCCTCCTCGACGAGCAGTAGCAGATCTGCACAGAGTCAGATATCTGTCATACGGCGCACGAATCGTTTCTACCCATCCAGAAGCAAAGGTGACCATGCGTTGCGCGGTCGACCAGAACGTGTGCTTCCGGATCATTAACGTGGACGTACAGGAAAAAACCGCGGACAGCGACAGTCACGAAGCAGGAGATTTCCTTTTCCCTTTTATTGTTAGCTTCCTGTTTCCACTTACATCGCTGCTACCACAAATATTGCCATTTGCCTTTTGCTTACTGACTTCAGCATCGCGTAAAATCCCATATAGCTAGAACGAGTACGGTGGCAGTATAGGTAGTGCAGGCAGAAAAACACACATAGTTCGTAATTAGAAAAATCTTTGAGTAGAGCAAAAGTGTGGCTCCATCAACTCAAGGGCAAATGAAGAAATGGCGGTGAGAACAAGAAAGAAAGGTCCATCGAAGTGAAATACGTTATCCAAACCAAAATTTATTGTCGTCATGCTTTCTGTGAGCGGGCAGAAGCTGGATGTTTTTAGTCACACAAACGCTGAACCAGTTACAACAAACGAAGGCACTGATTCCGTTCCGTACCCGTATTTACGGACGGCAGCAATATCCTTTACTTACCCAGTTTTCTTTATTAAGTTGACATCGATTGTGATAAAGCGGTCAGTGGGTTTGATGATTGCTACGCACTCGGTCAACCGATTTCGTACGTTGGCAGATATTATTTAGTAGGCTATGGTACGGCGCTAGCCTTTGTAAGCTTTTCGGGTAATTCTTACTGACCGGTATAAACATAACAACTAAAGCATTATTTTTTTCGCTCGTTTCTAAAGGTGAACTCAACGCTTGACGCTCTACTTTTCGTAGACGCTTGGCTGTTGTGCAATATTTCAGCTGACGTTGTGTACAATTAAGCGTCTAATAATAATACGCGCCGCGATATACGTTATGTACAGTACTACATTATGAGAATACCGATCGGTTCGCATGTATTTTCTATGATTTTTCAGTCTACTAAACCTAGCTATTAATGAATGGTTCATTTCAGCATTCACTGTAATTTGCCATTCGAATCGCAGAAGTTATAGATTGGGTCTCAAACTGACGAGCCCACTTCCGGTTTGGTAACTAGAGTTGGGTTGGCATCTGTCTGCTTACGATTCCGCGGCAACCAGGTTCGTAAGCGACAGAACGCGAACCCTTTTCCTTGAATTCCAAAAGTTTTTTTGAGTATTGGTCTAGACGTTTAAACAGTGTTATGAGAATGGAAGCTTGAAATGTTACCTTATTAAATTAGTTCCGCGTACAATGACATAATCTAGTTTTTCAATCATGAAGGCCTGCGATGGGAAAATGAAGCCAAGCATCTTATTGGGTAGTAGCTGGTCCACTGATAATCGACAGAATGTGAAGTGTTTTCCATTTAAACTCTCATCTAATTCTGTTCGCTAAGGCAGTACCGGACGCACGACTTGAAACATTTATTTAAATTCATATGCAGAGCATTTGGGACAAACATTATATTGCTTAGTTATAAGCTTAATATGAATGACAATAAATTGTTGGGTGAAGTTTTTTTTAGATGTACAGAAAGAGATATTCCTATCGGACATGTCTATCCGACATAATTGCCGTTCGCTCCGACCATGGCTTTAGTTCCAGAACGAAATTGCCCTTAAATTATTCTCAAAAATGTCTCCTCTGAATCGCAAATAAGAACCTTAGCAAATTATATACCGGAATAGGAAATTGTATTGCCTTTAACTTGGTCAGATACTGCAACCATAGTAACTTTACTTGCGTATTGCTCTTGTAAACTTTCCACGTAAAGTAATATAGTAGCTACGCGTCGATTTCAAATAGTGTAGAAGTTAGGACTATCAGTTATTCCAGGATATAACACGCAAATGCCTATCTCCGTCTAACTTGTGTGTTCTGCAAAAACAATTGGATCGCAGTAAATATATGAACTCATATATTGGCCATTCGAGACAACGTTATATGTAGACGCTAGTAAGGTGCACCAGAACTCGTCAAATGCCATCTGATAGTTCCACTATATTTTAAGCAAAGATGCATCTAAATTGGCAGCGCGATGTCTGGCCGACAAACGCTGCATTGAATCCATTGCGTTCTTGTCAAATTTTGACCACGTAAGGATGTTATTGTTTTTAAAGTGAGTAGGGAGGTGCTTCATGTCCTACTCGACGAGAATTTGGCAGGCCTGCGTAGCGAAGCGAGATTTTTCGAATATAAAATTCATGCATGTGCATGGCTACTTCTATCTGTTGGAACGGTACCATGGCACATTTGGAGAAGATCTAGCTAATGACAATCTATATGCTATGAAAGAGTAAAAAAGCGTTTTTTTTTTTTTCTAGACGTCTAGACCGCAGTGAGTTTTCCTTTTAGCAGTAGTAGTGTTTCACGCGTTTTGCAAAAAGATGTGTGCACGTACATTCATGCACCGGCATGGAGTGGGCAGTGATAGTTTAAGTCAAACGTAGAAACTCTGAGTGTTTTATCAGCAGCGTTCATTTTTAGGTATCTACCGTATTCGTACTTCTGAATTATGTATATACGTTGATTTATCTGTAGGCTCTGGTTATAACTGGATATGATTGGAGATGACTCAACGCCGTTTAGTAACTCGGAAATAACGAAACACACAAAATACACTGAGAGCCAGTGACGGGCTCGACAACAGGAATTGCTTTTATCAGCCATACCGAATGTCTGAAACACTAAAAGTTAATATGGCGTTTAAGCCAAATAGATCTGATAAAAGTGGATGGTAACCCGTTAACTGACAGCAGATGAGACGTGGCACTGCGAGTTTCTGCGCTTTTCAGAACTAGCGTTAGCTTGCTTTAAGGCTGACGCTGAACGCTGGCCTTCAGGTCATCACAGATTCTATTCAGATATTGGCTTTTGGCCCTTCGATCTCTTGACGTTCATTTTACTCGCTTGCTTGGCTTGCTCCGGCCCTCCAGAACTGAGTTCGTCTTGCGCTCGCCCAGGTTCCCTTGTTCCCTTCTGCTTGCACAGTGGGTACATGTATAAGTAAGCGCGAAATGAAAAACTCCGCGAGCAAAAGCAGGATGAAAAAGAGGCAGAGGCAAGATGAGAGAATTTAGATGTATCTGGCCTTCGTACTTTTACCGGGCCTATTTCTCCGCGTTCCTTTTTTGGACAAGAACTGGCCAGTTTCCTCGCAGCCTAACTCCCGTTTAGTCGGCCTTAACGACGTGGTCCGAGTAAAGAACGTGGTGATAGAAGCAAGGTCTAAACGAAAGAAAGAATGAGGCGCAAAGTAGAAAAAAGCGCGAAGCAAGGGTACTATAGATACATTTGATAAATGGCACTATTTCCACATAGGCCACTGCCTGCAGCCATCTGTCGCCGGAATCTTACATACATTGAGTACAACAACCCGTAGAGGGTCTCGTCGCGTTTGGCTGAACTCCATACCTCGGACCACCGCTTAGCCTAACCCAACAGGCCTTTATAACAACAGCGCTTCTACGGCAAAAAAAACTTATTTTAGTACAGTTCGCACAACGAGCTTACGAAGCTCACTGAGTCAATCCTGAGTTGCTCTCCTAGTCGGCCGCCCGCCCGCCCGCCCGCCCGCCCGCTCGCTCGAACTGCTTACCCTTAATAGTGGCTTCTAGGGGAAGCCAACGATAGAACACTATAAGAGGGCGTTTAGAGCAAAGGATGAGACGAACTGACATTAGAAAGGGATCAGCTCGTTGATGACCTAGATTTGTAGGTATCATCTCAGGGCGCAGGCAGTGGCAATGGCAATGGTTGCCGTTTACGTTCGTCTACATGAGATGGACGAGTCCTCTCTGACGATCCTTGTATACGATTCGGTCGCACCGGTCCTTGTTAAGTCACTTCGTCTGTCGAGGGACTGACTGTTCAACGACCCGATGCCGTCAAGTAGAATCGTAGGACACGCCCGAAAAAACACTCTACACTTGATACATATGCGAGACAATCATCGTCTAATCTGAGAAATAAAATATGAATACTATTTTTACGCTATGTAAATACACGACGAAAATGGTGAAAATCCAAGTTAAATCATGCATTTTTGCCTTAATGCTTTAGGAGAAGCGAGAACAAACGCTAAAAAATGGAAAGGGTCTGGATAGTTCAAATTTAGTTCTAATAGTACGTAGATCGGTTCGATCTTAACTCGATAAAGTGAACTTTGCGTTGAAAACAGGGAAAATTAATTTAAAGATGAAATGAAGCGTTAGAACATTTGTTCGCCAATATTAAATGCCCAAGCTGCTCGGATCGATGAAATTCGTTAACGGGAACTATTGCTCATAAATGGCATGATGAGAGAGGTTTAACACCAAAGCTTTTGACACTTCTCGTATGGCTAATGATTGAAAAAAATCATTATTTTTATAATTAAGGACAAATCTTAGCCAGTTTATTGTCGGATGAATTAGTAGATAAACATTTCTCATAAAATAACAAAAGTCAGTTTATGTAAAAACTATGTTATGAAAAGACTGTTACATCGAAAAGCAGTAGTTGCTTCAGTGTACGATATC
Source organism: Varroa destructor (assembly GCF_002443255.2). Taxonomy (NCBI): domain Eukaryota; kingdom Metazoa; phylum Arthropoda; class Arachnida; order Mesostigmata; family Varroidae; genus Varroa; species Varroa destructor. The sequence goes on from NW_019211457.1 coordinate 36,554,634, forward strand.
ATAGAGTTTCACTTTGTATTACTTATGTTGCACAATATACGGTTCATCCTTGCTTTTGACATTTATCTAAGTCAAACAGTTCACTCGGCACCTCGATTAGGATTCCATTGTGATTTCGCTAGTGGCTTTATGGTTTGGCACTATCACTGCACGTAAGGATATCAAATGATGGAATACCAAAATACGTATCGGTTTCTGTTACCTCACACGGAAACTGTTCGATGTATCCCTCAAAAGCCTTACCTCAAAAGACCTTAACAATTTTAGACTGAGTGTTGTCGGTAGTGGTGACGGTGCAAAATAAGATTCAATATTGTTGTCCCGGATCAACCAAGAGATTAATAGGTGCGGCATATGAAGCCCATTCTTCTTTTTGTTCCTCTCTAGAATTTCTCTTCTTGTGGACTCAGAAGCTGGATCGTCAATTTGAATGATGACTTGCAGAAAAGTCATGAAATTACTCCCGTAAAAGATAGATCCATGGGGCAGATAGCAGCACAAGAAATAGGTGTACACTGATCTGACATGAAATCTAGCCACATATGGTGTGACATAGTCTAGAAAAAAAGGGGTAACCCAAATAGCCGCCTTTAATAACGAAAATTTCAAGAGCGAAACGGATACGTCGTTTTATACATTTACCAAAAAAAAGAAAAAAAAAACTTACATATATTTTGCGTCGCTAAACATTAAGGAACTTGCCAGATAGATTCAGTTTTGACGGCAGTGGCATACAAGTAATTATAGAGAATATATCTCTTACGCACTTTTGAACATATTTTTATACCATAGAAGCTTATTCGTTAAACCTAAGTGTCATTATATTTGTCTGTCTTAAACTTTATGCGTTTATGTGTGGTTTCTAGATGTCTAGTGATATGGTTCCTATTATAATATTGCGTGGCATGAATACAAGCATGATTTTCCCGCATTAGAAAATGGTCATACTGAGCATCCAACGTGTATTCTTTTTCGCAGAAAATCTCATAAGGTACTTCTTATTCATTCTAACTTGTTACGAAACTCCCTCGTTAAGCTGCAGGCACTACTGTGTACAAAGGACAGCCGTCCTTTGTTGATTAAAAACAATACGCCCTATGTATATTTGTAAGTTTTTTGCTATTTTATCGCATTATCATTTGTTAACATAGACTTCATTAAAACATGGCAACTATTTCCTTTTTTTTTGCTAAAGGATAGTAATAGAGGCTAAAGTTGTTTTTGTGTGATACAAGCAGTAAAACTTAAAGATACTAATCACACCCCCTGCCACCTCCACTCTTACGTTTGCCGTTCTTGTAGCGTTCGCGACTAGCTTGAAGCTTTTGATAAGTTATATTTTTTAGTCCCACAGGTATACAGCGTCGAACATTTTTTTTCTGGTTTGACATTGCAGACACGTCGAACGAAGTAGCATAGTGTTCATTACAACCTATTGGATGATATTACAAAGCCTCTTTTTTCTCACGCTGAGGCTCAAACTTATAAGCAGTATATCTGGACCCTTTACGACTGTCGCATAGCGCTGATTTGTCAAGCCGTAGCAAAAACGATTTTTAAAAAGAAGTACTTTTTAGACGTTTGCTCGTGAATTACATCTGAAAGAGTTCCATAACCCCTAATAATGAGGATCTTCTACTGAAGATATATTCGAAGAGACAACTAGCTTTCTGTTGATACAAATGCTTCTTTTTTTTTTCTTCACTTACTTATAACTATTTGATTCGCGGTACGCAAGAACATTTTGCCAAGTCAACCATTTTCATTTGCTTGTTCCATGATTGGTTCAACTTTCAGTGGCGAACTTACCTAAAGTACAAAAGTTAAAACTGATTATATATGTTATAGTTGCAAAAATATTAATTAGATACAGCGCAAGCGTTTTGACCAGGAGTATGAATAATTTTTTTTTTGACAAAAGACGAATTGACAGGTACTCAAGCATTATCTGGTTTTTAGTGAAATTAATTAAATACCGAAATCGTATAGCAAATAGAAAAAAATTATTATATATAAATATAATTGACAGCGGCTGGGTCAGTTACGTGGGCTTTTCAGTTATTAATTTAACTAATATGTTTACACATTAAAGACATACGTGTAAAGATAGTATTTATTGTATTATCTATCCAATTTATATTATTAATACATTTTATTAGGTAAACACTTAGTAGATAATAACGTATAATTATTTAATATTTATTACAATTATCGCTGTTATTATGTAATATCAAGTCTGTCGGAAAACAAATCTAGGTTTCCCCATAGTCATATCTATAGTGATCGTCCTGAAATCCTTTGCTTTGAAAATAATGGAATTTTCTTTGTTTGCTCGCGCACTCTAGAGAGCGTGAACGGTTATTTGCCCTGTCTATACCTATATATATATATATATATATATATATGTGTCGATGTATTTCTTCATCATTTTTTGTCAGTATAATTCAGCGTTTATCGACAAACATTGAGGACTTATTAGGCATCAGACCAACAATAGAAGCTTCTGCAGCTTTTTTAGAATAACCTCCTGCCGGTGCAGTTATTTCCACCAACTAATATTGCAGAGTATCTATTTTCATCACATGTCCCAATTAGGTATAAGAGTGAGTCATTGTGGTAACGTGAGGGCAAAAAACGTCTCGTGTGTTCAATCCCTAATCGCAGAAGGCGGCACTCGTCCTTCTTAACTCACTAATCTAACCTAAATAAATAAGTGTGGTGTTTTTATATATACCAAATCTGAGTGCCAATACCGGTGATCCTTTAGGTGGGTCGACTTCTCTCGGATCTTTCTGACTCCTCGTTATTGATATTTCGAGCTTAAAAATCCCCTTTTCGGAATCTTTTTCCTCACAGTGTTTTCCGTTGGTATGTCTTTCAGTTTGTTTCTAACTTTTACCGGATACAACGTCCACATGGCTAACAAACACTTAGCCGTTATAATTCCGATATAAAGCTTATATTAACAAATCAGGCGATTTTTTTAAAATTCTCTTTAGATCACCGCATTCGTTTGCTAAAGGCTCCGTTGACGATATTCGAGTGAACGATTTTAGATTCCGAAGAGTAGAAATGCATCTTGAATATAAAAAATACCGCTATTTTGTGTCACCTTGTTATAGCATAGCGATGTCTTAAAGTATGACTCATGAAATATGAATCATGTCTGCCAGCCTTTAAATAACAAATCAGTCTATGCCCTAAGCTGTTTTGGCATTGACCTAAGCGTATTTTTTGCTCGTATATTCGAACATAAAATTTGAGGGTCAAGCTTATATTTATGAGGACCGGGCATCTGGTTGTCATCCTGTTTAGCCCAGCCAGCCACTCTTCAGTTCCTCAAGCTATCCTGCCAAAACGCCAATTTCTAGACAAGTTTTGCCGTCGTTCTAGCGAATTCCTCCGAATTTGGTAAACCAGTCCTTATTTTTCCTCACCCCCCAGAGTAGAGTGTTAGCACAGGTTTTCCTTCACTCTGGGGCGCCTGATCGCGACGATTGCCGCCGGGGTTAGATCCGGGCGTGGCAGCGGCAAAGTCAAATGCACCGGCAATAGCAGCAACAAGAACAGCGCTGGCAAGCTGAGCCTTCAGTTGGGAAGAAGTTGTTTCGAGCGATCTCTGATAATGGTTCGCTCACAGAAGCAGTGCAGCCAGTAAAGTCGTAGATGTGCTGAAAAAACTGAAAGAGCCTTGGGAAAGATGTCACGCTACCGGCTGCTGCTACACGCACATGGGCTCTCTCGAGCATTCAGACTGTTAGCACAACCGTTACAGTCGAACTGCTAATACTATGGACAATAGTGTTAGTCTGACCCAAAACACTTCCCCACATTCGAACACCATAGATATAGATGTCTTTCATCTATAAGTTTTACCAGATCGTTCGATCTACAACACTTTGTATGGAATAGGATAAACGCTAGAGACAAATGTCTAGCCATTGCATAATTTGACAATACGTTTTTAAGCTGCTCGCAGCAGCTGTGCATGTGGGGCATTCGTTCTCCAAGGAAATATTATCTATTTAACTTACTCCTTGCTCCTTTAAGTAGTTTCCCACACAAAACGGTATGGTGAGGATTAAGGGTTACGCGAGATGCGGTTGTAATAATTGTAGACTTTCATAAAATCAACTGGGTTTATACCGTGAAACACTTTACGAAGCTTTTTAATAACTGTAACCTCGCAATCTCTAGTCTGCAAGATCTTCTAGTGTAAAATTTCTCATGTTATTAGGATTTGTGGCCATTTTCATTATTTTAAAGCTTGCTGGGACACTTCAAGGAAATCTAGACCGACATAAGTAATGCAACGTAAAAAATTGCTAGTAACGTCAATCATCAACTATGCAATAAGTATATAGTAATATAGATTGGTTTCTAGATAAATAGGCGATCATGAAACTGCTACATAATCAAATAGAGCCCTGACAAAAATACCTGCCCCCCCCCCCCCCATCGATTATTCAGATCAGACGTTTGTACTAGTAGTAATATATGTGCTCGTAAATTTTCGACCATCGTGAAATATGCAACATCCTCGCGAAGGATTTGTAAATTGCAAAAATTATTTCCCATGGTAATTTCGTTTTCTCCAGATGTCTACCTTTTCTGCTATATGATTACAACTAAAGACCTTCAACTGGCGAAATATCAGCCGTTTCATCCTACATGTATCGCACTAATCATATATAAACATTTAGATTATACCCGATTCTATCGTTTTCAGTAATAGACCCGAATAGAATAGAGGCGTAACGCTCTGTTGATCACAGCTCCAATTGTGTCGGAATCCTCGCCTACTCGAGGTGGTTTTATATGCATAGTGTTCTAGCGAATATAACCCTTTCTGAATAAGCCGAAGTTCGGTAAAATACGCCGCATGTGGAAGACCTATTGCCCCTAAGACCCTGTTTGTCAGACTAACGGCCACATTTAAGACATGAAAGAGCGCGCGGCTTCGGCAGTAAATAGTTGCATATCTAGCTACTTTAAGAGCTTGCCTTCATTTTCCCTTTCTATCTTATCCGCATCGAAACAGTTACTATCACAACCAATATCTACATATATTGTATATTTATTTCGGATAGCTTGCGCATGCTTGACATTTTCTTTCTTCTGCCTCGCCGTTTTACTATATTGCAAGCACTGCACCTCTGCCTGCGGCTCGTCGCTTGCAGTCACCACACGCAAACTCTTCGTCCGGCCCTGACCTGATTCCGTCTAATGCCCTCTCCATTATTTGCGACTGTTCTTGAGTCTATCTCTTCATCCTTTCTGATATCTATTTTTCGTTTTCCATTTCTTTGTCGTCTCTTGTTTTTTTGGCCTTCTTCCACTTTGACGTCTTCCTTTCAATTCGGTTTTCTTCCTTTTTTTCCTTTGCTTCTTTTGGCTTCCTTCATGCACTTTCTTTTCAGATGAAAATGTCGTAGACGTTGCTGCTGCTGCTGCTGCTGCTACTATTGCTATTTTTCCGCGTACAATCGTACCTAGGCTGTGCTAGCGCCACTTGGCGCTCAGTTGCTCTGACGACTTTTCCAGGGCTTCTGGGAACCGCTATCAACGAAGACTGTTACATTTTTTTAAAATTTTTCATCGTCGATTATTTGCTCCTTCTTCTTGATGAAGGAAGACGTCTGTTTATTTGAAGTTCCTATTCGGCTCTGCCCGATCGCGTCGCTGGCCAATCTGTGTCCTTTCGTCAATACGCTGTTTCTATCTCGTCGCCGCCATCTTTTCTATTTTTTGAGGAGTGCTTTGCATTTTGTGTTTACTTTGTTAGTTGCCCTCATTTGAGGGCAAATAGCGGATCATGTAAGAACAATGTTTGAGCCCATAGGTAAGTATACATAGATTCGAATCGATCGATTTTTCGATGGCACCAACGTGCAGTAAAGTGATTAATCTTCCAATTGATACTATCAAACGATTGCGTGCGTTGTTCGTGTCGAAACGTGGGTATGTGAGAAAATATATAACGCCTTTTGTGGGAGATAATATTCCCTCGGTGTTAAAACAACGCTTAAATACGTTACTACACCTCACTAACTCGCTGAGCCTCGTGCGATTCATTATGAAAACGTCATTAGCTGAGAAGTTACGGTCTGCTCCCTGAGAATGGGTGGCACTCCAGTTCAACGCGATTAAATTATTATAACTGAACCATTGCGGGCTACTATGACTACCGCAAATGGTAACTATAACTTAGAAATTCTGAAAAAATTGAAAAATTACGTAGTGTGTCATGCATTTCGAAAGCCTTCTAGTCCAATGATAAGGAAACGCAAATACGATATGCATATCTTTTAGTTTGTTTCAACAAAAATTTAGCATAAATGTCGTTTTTGTGTATTGACAATAACTTTTAAGCATGACTATAGTCTATTTGAAGTAACAGCAGCCAAAACTGTGAAAGGAATGGAACGAGAAAGCGACAGTCAAATGACGCAAGGCGAAGATTACATTAAAATGGGTTAATTTATCTCACCTTAATGAAGCGGAAAAAAAGCTTCTTCCAGGTATTTTCGTACTATATATATATAAATATACTCATTAATACTATATTATATAAATATAGTAATTTCATTCATATTACTATACACGCTATTCTGTTACACAATGCATGCATATATCTAGTCTATTTCCTTCGAGACAAATACGATACTGACTGCATAAAAAAGACCGTCGAGCTCAAACTTCCGCTAAGAAATAATTTTTAACCCAACTTGTTTTTCGATAATATTTTGCCTCTAAATCTTCCATTTAAATGCATTGTAATCTGTCGTCTCATAAGCGGAGTGATTTTCAATAATAAATTTCAATTTTATTTTAGCCGCTATGACGTTTTCATTACACGTAAGAAACTTATCTTTTGGGACGTCGAAGTCCTTTTTGAAAGTTATCTATTGCAAAGTGAAAGTCTCACGAAAAACATCCATTGTACTAAGTAAATAGGTTTCACTGATGGTTGTAACTTGAGGCCAAGTTAGATTGTTGCAAAAAAAACAAGCCATCGAAGTTTCAAGACAGCATTTTTTTCTTCAAACACCAACATTATACCTATTCATTACTAGCACAAGTACTATCTTCCATAGCATAAGTTACTACCAATACCAACTAAGTATTCTGGAATAAAATATTAATCTAATAATAATAGCATGCTTTTATTAGTTTGTTTCATAAATGACTTAATTAATTGGCATTTCCGTATAGCGCGAGTGTCCTACGGTGACTTGTCCGTGATTCATTTAACCGATAAAGACATTTTTTGGGTGGATTCATACGCGACATTTCTGGACAGAATTACGTTCGAGTTGTTCCCTTACAGTGGTAGCGACTCTAACATTTGGCTGTGGTACAGTACCCTTCTAACGCATAGCATATAAAGTGCTCACTGTTGTGTTTGTTCGAGACCCAGAGCCGAAAAAATCAGTCCATAGCTTTGGGTAGGATTACTCCAATAACCCTTTAAGGATGGGAAAAATTCAAGGGCAAGTGATAATTGGTACAGGACTTGATATTTCAAATCCAATACTAGGGTCACCATGGTCATATCCTGCCCGCGAATACTTGACATTTTCTCAGGCATGTGCAAATAGCTTATTTGAACCGATACGTTTTTATAAAACTTCATGGTTTAATGCATGTCGTCAGATCAACTTTATATAATTTTTGCATTGTATGAAGCCTTGACATATTTGAACTATCTCCTTCAAATGTGTTGAAGAATGTTCAAGACCCAAAGCTGGCTTATACTAGATTAAGCACAGCATAATTTATGTTCAAGCCCTTATTCTTGACTGAAATGCTATTGCCAATTTCTAGCCTCCTAACACAGGTTGTCCTTCTCTCAAGTCCTGGGTTCCACTAAGAGTCACTGGACACATCCTCACTACCAGACGGAACTCTACCTTTGAAGAAGGTTAACTCGTCATTCGAGAAAAGATTACTTTTTCAGTCTGTCAACGTGTGAAACCCATCCAGGCCGCTATTTCATTCTTACTTTGACTTTGCCCGGTCCCGTTTTACCTCAGCTGAAGCCCTAACTGCCAACAAAGATTATGCCGTCACCCAAGCTTCATCCTTGCTGACATCTACCCTGATGCTAGCCAAGGCCCACTCGAAGCGCCACTTCTGGATAGGCAAGGCAGGGCAGTGTAGATAGGCTGAAATTCCCCGTGCCTGTCTTGGTCGGTCGTCCCTCGGTCACCGGGCCTCATTGTTCCTTGTAAGACTCGGCAGCAGAAAATCCTCCCTTAAAAGTCACCAAGCCCGGCGAACAAGCAGGGAACCTTATACTCATTCAGCCCCAGCCAAGGCTATTTCCGCATGTCTTCTACAGTTCACCCCCCGCTTTGATTCACATAGCCCCTCTATCTTTCAATTCCTTTTCCCTCTCATGTCTTTTTCTGGCTTTCTTGTTTTGTCCGCAAAAGGTGTTCCATTGCGGCTGCTCAAAATCAAAGAATAATGGCTATGATTTGGGCTGTTGTTGGTGATGCTGCTTATAATGGTGGTACTGTTGGTGTTCTGTGCTCTCTTCCCCTTTGCTTCTCTTCCTTGTTGGCAAAGACGGCTGTTTCTCTTTAAATAGCAGAATTGGCAGACGGGCAGGGCGTGGCCTTTTCTTTATTCTAGCTTTGTTGCCATTGATTGGCTATTCGTAATCACAGGACACTGTCAACTTAAGCGTCAATGCCTCCTCTATTGCTACTGTACTCCGATCAACGCTAATCTTTTTCTCTTCCGCCGTGAAGCGGCGGAAGAGAAAAAGTTCCCGGAGATTCGGTATCTGTACCGTCACTACCCCGACTGGCAGCGCCAGCACCATATTCGACACCATTCTATACCAATATTCTTTTCCAAATCAGTGTGTCTTCGAGGAGATACGCTCCGCGTAGTGGCGCAATTCGTTGTTCCCTTTGCATCCCATCTGCCCCTCTTTCTCTGAGTCCTACATTTCCTCATCGAGTTCTGTAGTCAGTCCACTTGAGAAATAGCTCAGATCCGAATTCCATGTCCGCATCAGCTACTTCCTTGAACCGTTTTCTATCCTCCAAATGCACAACGTCGCCCCACGTGACAATATATGCCTTTCTATTGCTGTTCCGTTTTCCGCTCAAAGCTTTTCGCCTTCACGGCGCCAGCTTCAAACTTTCTGGCTGCCGGCAGCGCGCATGTGCTCAATCGGTTCTTCAAGCTTCGTCTTGCCTATTTCGACTCGCACTACTGCCTGAACGATATGAAGTTGGCTTATGGCGGTGCTATTGGCAACGGCATAGCCATCGTAATAGCAGAACTAGGCAGGCACTAGTCGTAACCGCACCGTAGCCGCAAAACTCAGACAGCAGTCGGTTGCTGTCGATAATAAATAGCTCACAGTCGCGAATGATATCAATATCGATGCAATTCCGATGAAGGTGTTGAGTCACCAATAATAGCTGGTTTAAGTCTCGTCGAGTTTCGAGTTTTCGTCTTTGTCTGCATTCTACTCCTGCTGATCGTGCGCCTGATATTTTCATAATAATTCGGTGTTTACCTGTTTCCTTGCACGCAGTCCTAGCTACATGTTGCGGGTTCCGGCTGCGTCCGCGGCCAACAAAACGTCCTTCACTAGTTTGTGGTACCGGTGGACGCAGCTTGCGAGGTCAGTTCATGTAAATATTTCTCGTTTAACTATTTTCTCTCAGCTTCTAGCTTTCCCCGGTCTCAGCATAGCTTGACAATGATGACGTCAGGAACGTGGCTTTTCTGACATTAGGATGGGAACTAGCGTTGGACTCCCGTCCTGTAATATTTGGTAAGATCGACGCGTGCCTGGTAAACCGACAGGTCTCCATCACCGCTATTTGGTCACTTTAGTTTAGCGAACTTCGTCCGTATTCCTGCATCAGCGCCAAACTGACGGTTTAGCTACGCTGAACGATCGAACGCTTGCATGGAAATTCGCGCATTATGCAAATAGTGACACTGCTTCCACATGCTGTGTCCAGCCTCCCATTACTTGTTCACACCCGGCTTTGGCGGTCGGACAATAACAGCAGCAGTGGTATGTAACTATGGTCCCCATCTTTCCCCATATCTTACGCGTTGCCCCCTTTAGTTCGTTGTCTTGCATACAAGGTCCCTCAGCCCCAATCCCCTACCGTCCGTTCGAGGTCATCATGACCTCGACAAATCGGACGAAAGCAAGGAGCAAACTCGGTTGCTATACCGCAGCCATCAAGCCGGCAAATTGGGATACAACATTATTCCTACACAGAGTTTGACGCAATCTGGAGAAGCTTGTAGGGTTCATATCCGGAATTTCAGAAAAGAAAACTATTGTACAAGGCACCCGAGGTCAGTTGTTGGCCTTACCCAATTCTAGGAAGAATTCAAGCAGTTTAAGTGCTTGTTATGAAGTACTGAAGCTGCCCCCTAAGGAAGATGCAAAATAACGTCGATTTAAGGGGTCTTTATCTATACCATTTTTTTTTTAGGTTATGCCACATCCAAAAACTAAGATGTACTAGATTTCAAAGTGAATTACTGCCACGAAATACCGTCGTAACATTGATCGTAAGCAGTTTTGTCTTCTTTTAGAGATACACAAACAATCTAATCTTACAGTATAAAGATGAACACCTATTTTAGATCAGCCCGAAACATTTTCTATTAATCTGAGCATTACTGGCAAATTGATTAAAACTCGACGAAAAATATATATGATGCCACGGCTGGTGTTGCACAGAATGATTTGAGTCTCAAAGAAGGAACGGCCCGATGCAGTACGGCAGTTAACGAGCGAAATAGCTTTTGCCGTATCACACTGCCATCGGTTGCATGTAAACCGCACTATTTCGAATTTTCGCAAGTCGTATTATCGGCAGCATAAACACTGGAACATCGTTCCATCCTCAGCCGGCCGCCGTCTTAGCGATGGCAGCGCTAGCATTTAAAACGCTGCCAGCTGGCGGCAGAACGCCCCCGCGCGGAGATTACCCACTGTTTGAGGAGATGTGCACCATTAGAGGTAATCACATGTGTCCTAGAAAGGGCACATTACCTTTATTAAATAGCGATATCGAATGATTTTCATTTAATCAAGAACTTTGTAGAGGGGACGCATAATCATAAAACAATTACAATCAATCGTTGGCAATCTGCTGTCAATATAGATCGGCAAACAATCCTCAACCACGAAGAACTAAAGAGATGAATACTTTATGTAGCCACGTGCGACTCGTGAAGACGGCAGAATTGACTATTTGCCAAGATGAGCAATAGTTAGAGAGCTGAGAAGCTGATGCTAACTGCACAAAATATTAACTAGTTAAGTTATGATTCGTGTTTGTAAAAATTTATGATTATTGTTATTATTATTATATGCGTGTTTATGTGCTATACGCTGTTGCTCTTTCCAGTCCACCGAAGACCGTATGGCAGTTGTGTAGCGAAGACCTAAGCATACGAGGACCGATGTCGATTCGTTCTATAAAAAGCGATATACGGATTTGCCAATCACTGGTAAGCAGCAATTCCAAAGTATCGGTCTCACCTTATATATAATTGTGATCTATAACCATTACAGCCGAGTAGCTTTCAGGGTTTTCGGATTGGCGTAGCTACTAATCTGAACCACTGATAATGCGGCGCTGGTTCGGTCATAGAGAAACAACGATATTGTATCCTTTTTGTACGGGCATAATACATCAAAATTTAACTTATGTATGCACCATATAGAAAGGTCGAAGGAATCGTCAACAATTCCTGTTCGTATATAATGTTCGATTTGTCCTAACGAAGCTAAGAGGCGGTAAACGTTAATAAAATATTGGTAACCGTCCGCAAGTGCGTACCGCTTATCTTGGATCCTGAAGTAACTATTCGACAAACGTTGGGCTTTCTCCACCGAACTGTCTACATCTATTTTGAACAACCATGATCCATTCCGATCGTCGACTGACTCATATTCAACTTCCTGTTCCTCCACGCAGGCAGACGCCTTCCGTTCAGGGAATTCGTCGCTTGTTTATACTTAAGTTGGATGAGCAGATATTCATATGATAAAAAAAAAAAAAAAAAAACTTTAAAAAGCAACTGCGTGTCACGCAAGCGCCAAGCCAAGAACAAACAACCGGTAACGAGGGGGATCGCGCAAGCAGATCGCGGACAAAAACAGGAGACGGCATATTTGCGCTTCGAACCGTTATAAAATGTTTGTCATTGAATTCTGCAAGGTTGAAAACACCATCTGCTCGACATATGTTCAATAAATTTGACGAGATGTCTGTCAGAAAGAATATTCACTATCTGCATCGGTGTCAAACGAATTGCTGTTGACTTCAGGTAAAATAGCAGAATATAGCATACAAATTTTTTCGTATTGTACGTAGATACCCTTTATGTGGGGCCAATGGAACTTTCGGTCTATGCCAATTCAGAACACGGTGGCTTCGTTAACTTTTGGAATATCGAAAAGTAAATGCCTTCGATTCGTAACATGCATGGATAAGGGATCCTTCAAAAAGCAGACATGCACGAAAACGTAAACTCCCAGTGAACCATACCGGCTACATACAATAAGTTTAACGTCAGACTCGTAAACAGGGATCATTAAAGGGAGCAAAGGTGTCCTATTGCTGATTTGGCAATACTTTTTCAACTTGCGTTACTATTGTGAGTAAATACATCAGTCATTGTTCACTGCTACTTTGATTAAACCTGTGGAAAGCTATAACGTGCTAACTATGTTAGGTGATAGGCTGTCTACGATTAGATCGACACATCTAATAAAACCTTGGCGTGATTAGGTGTCGTTCAGTGTTTTTGACGATGGCAAATATTGAGTTACCTACCATACACAAGCGCAGTCATTATGGAGTTTGGGGTGAGGTTAGACAGGACAGCGGCAGAAGGGTGCGATGGCTGATGGGATCCGCGAAGGGCAACTTCATTACGGCTATGTCATCATCTGTATTTGCTACTGGTCCTACAAACAGCGCTACGTTAAGCAAGGCTATCGTAGACACTGCTTTGCCCATACATCCACGCAGTTTATGCACGTATGCGGGAAGAGGTCTCTGTGTCTTAATGAATGTTTCGATGCGTATCTAATGCGCGCTTGCTAGGTCGTGTCTGAAGGGAAACAGTGGTCTGTCTCAGCGTGAGTGTCGCTCACCTCCGCAGTTTTCGTCTTTGCAAGTCGCGCTCCCGTACGTCTCATTCAGTGATATGCTGCCGACAACGACGCTCTGCCTCGAGACGATGGCCGACCATTTTTCGTAAACTCGGTCCATCGCAATGCATCCATCCCCATCGCTCGAGCCCATTCTGCTTTTGTTCTTTCGATATATATACATATATATCGAAATCGATAAAAAAAAAAATTCAAACGCTACAGGAAGTGCAAAAATGTAACAGAAATAGAAAGACAATATTGCAAAGAATTTGTCTCTGGATAAAATAATAAGTTTATATACGACGTTCCGGAAGATCAAAAACATCAACAAGCTTCTAGAAAAAGCGCTAAAGAACTATAGCGAACACTCATGAAAACCTGTAAGGCAATCAAGTCATAAGGTTGGCATATTTTGAGACGTTATACTCCAACAATGGAGCATATCATTAAAGGCATAAGATAACCAGGGCGAAAGAAAATAATCCTGTAAATAATGCCTCGAAGGTGTCACCGTTGGGGTGTACGCGAGAACAACATGAATTTGTTAACAGTTACGGTACGGCTTGACAAATCAAGCTGAAGATTGATCAGAGAGGTTTTTATAATGAATGATATCAATTACTTGAGGCTGCTGTGAAATTTCTTTTCACGCGCATTCCGCAGAATCTTAATGAAGAAGGCAGGTTTTATTTTTAATGAGACCAAGCACCTGCCCGCGACAAAAAAGTGTATCTTGAGAAAAACTTGTGCCATAGAATACTTTGCCAGTTTCCCAGGCCTACTGCTAATAGACTTCTTTGTAAGCATATTTCATGTTACAAAACTGGCAAAAATGGAGGATCTAAAAGTCGTAGTTAAAAAAGAGTGCATCGGAGTACCAGACAAAATATTTGGTAAAACTTGTGAATCAATAGGTTATTGTTAGAAGGATAAAAAAATAAATTACACACTAGGTGTATAGCTATTACTTACAACTTAAATGTTGGTGTGCGTGTAAGTAAAGGCTAAAATAATTAGCATTCAAACTGTGTAAAAATTTTTCTAACTTTTTTTCAATAGAAAATAGTTGCAATTTTTCGAAAAATAAATACAGCCTATTATATCCTCGTTATGCAAAACGTAAGTGCACCAAGTTCATAGCGCCGTGTAGAACACGGATTGCTATCGAATTCTATTAGTCAGTACTGGCATTGCCACCTTCAAACATGTTGTACAGAATATGTATGTATTTATTATAATGTTTATAATATAGGATACAGCAGGATTGTAAAGAGACTTGGAACAAACTACTATATCATAAAGCTATTTTTAAGTCAAAGAATATACCGAACTGGGTTCTAACGCGGGCACCTTCAGGACATGTCACAAACGATACGCTGGAATCCATGGCTGGGGCCAGTGTGGGGCAATTCTTCTTTAAGGAAGAAGAGCGCTAGTCCTGTAGGCTTTATAAACAGCTCACAGATGATGTTTAAACTCTTCAAAGCAGAAGTCTTATTAGCTCATGAAGTTTGGCTAATGCCCAACAAAGAGTCTATTAAACAAACGAAATAACACAAAAAAGTATCGTCGATAGGACTGCGAGCAAGCTATGACGATTGCTAAAGACTTTGACTTAACGCAAATTCGTTCCCGGCTGCATGCTGTGAAAGGCACCCTATCTAAGCGAACGACTGAAGACGACGCAGCATTACTGCAATGGTACGTGGAGCACTGGAACGTGTATTGTGCATGCGCAGAGTGCTATCTGCGCTTTGCCCTAAGGAATAAAAACTAGTCAGTCAACAATGGCGAAGGCCATGCGATGGTATAGCACATACAGATATATCACTAGCTAGTTGTCTCTCATGCCGGCTACGTACGTGGGCCTTCCATAGTGACACTGCACTGTCGGAGAAGTCTGCGCGATGGGCGGAAGCTCATGCAGTCCAGTAGGGCGCAAGGTCATCCGATAGGTAAACTCGCTTAGCCTATGCTACTGGGGTTAGGGGACACACTGTCGTGTAATCTCTGTTTTATTCACATGTGGCCTGCTTAGTCCTGACCATGATAAAAAGCCGGACAGCTAGCGCTACATACGCCGTGTCGTAATAACAAACTGGTAAAAGTAGTTTCACACGGAAAATTTATTTATACTATTTCAAATTGCAAATCATTTTATGAGGGATTAGATTGCAAACAATGCTTGATGGATTGCCGCTCCTACATACAAGAGTTCACATACTAACAAATGGACTATTGAAATTCAACTACAACTAAACATATTGAAATAAAATTTCGTCGATGACGATGCTTGTTTATTGTTATTAACATCACGTTTCTTATGGGACTAGTTTAGAACAACCAGGGAGTCTTTGAGTCGAGGTATCAGAAGCACCGACCACAAAAAAGTTGTTTATTGGCTTTTCTGGTAGAAACACTATGGACTTGTATTTTTCTAGACGGATATATATCTATACTATGTGAGAGGCGAGTTTAACTGGATATATTATATAGATTATATATATATATGTAGATAGATATTGCCGTCCAGAAAGGCTGTGTCTGAATAGGGTAAGAAATACGCATATGGGACTGTACAAAAACCAAAGTCTTTAGCTTTCAGTGAACGTCTCTTTTTTATTCGCGATTATTGTGTTTCCAAGTGTATTAAATTTTCTGTATGTTGAAGGATCGATACCTTTTTGATGGTTAGCTTAGTCTTCCTTAATCGAACGTCTTGTAGGATATGTTATGGTGAAGCTTGTGAAACAGTTTTTTAACACCTTGGATCGTACGCGTATATTCCATAGAAATTAGGTGTAATTTTCTCTATCTACAGGTTTGTCAAATGTCTTTAGTCGAAAATGTTTTTTAAATTATGTTTGTGCTAATATAAACTTCATGGTAAAAAAGTGGAAGCTCACTCTATAAAGAACAATACCATATTCCATGTGGAAGCACATGCGTATATTTTCAAAAATCAAAATTAATTTACATTAAACAGGATCGGATCCAATACGGTCCTCATTGTTTTACTTGAAGTACTTTTCCTCTTTGTTTTATTTGTGTGAAAAAAAAATTATACTGAACTATGAGTGAGTTCCGTCACTGAAGCTAAGCATCATCACTTCGATGGTTAACCTTTGTTGATCAGAAGCTCTCTTTTTTCGATTTACACAATGTGTTGCTACAAGTTTACCCTCTTTGGTGGCCCTTACCAGAAAATGTCGTACCTCGATCATTGCGTATCTGCTACTTTTCCCCCGGTCTGAAACCACATTGCCAAGAATGTTATTTTTGTTGAACGAATGTAACTAGGTGGATGCTCAGTACTTTTAGAATCCTACGAAACAAAGTATCTCCTACTATAGTAAGAAAGTACCGAATCTATAAGGAATTTATTGTAATGGCGCTGCGTTTTTCCTGAAAATGGCGGTAAGTGAAAGCATCGCGATTACTTCAAAACAAAATCCGCCGCGCTGAGGATGTTTCGTGATTTTTGCTAAACTATTCGATTAAAGAATTTGGGAAACCGAAATTGAGTAACTGTAGCAGACTAGCGGTTCAGAAAGCCTTTCCTTGTGATGCTCGCGTTCGTTAATAAAATTATCTAAGGTCCTGAAACAGGGCCTGTATATAAACGGGTATTATTTACAGCAACGTTTTCTCTTTTTTTTTTTTTTAAGGGGACAATCGAGCGGTAGCCCTAGCTGCGGAAGAAAAAAAGGCAATGATGGCTCAGTAGGCAGTACAGAGGTGATCGACGAAGTATTTTCACTAAATCCCGCCCACGCTGGCAGTATTCCCAAAATATGCCCTGATGTCTGAGACTCAGATTTGGCCGCACTATAATTGAAATATTTGTTTGCTTAAATGATGACTATTGTTGTAAATGATGATATGATGACATGATATGAAACCGTCAGATATGATAAAATATCCAGCTTAACAAGCACTGGGCACGAGCAAGTTCGTTATCCTCATAGCAACACTGCCGCGCGTTAGGAGCTGCCATGTAATTCGTACATGTATATATAATTATGTAGAACGACGTGGTGGACGGTGAAGAGGGTGGGAACGATGCTGTAGACATTTTATACGGCAGGCATGACACCAATGGGCTAACAACTTTTGAGTGCTGCCCTGCCAAATACAAGCCCATATACCATTCTTCTCAAGTAGGGGCAACGGGAGCGGGTCTTTTGTTGGACTGAACTCTGCAATTGGGCAACACAGGCCTTAAAAACTTGAACAGTCGACTCCAAGCCAACACACACTGGTCCGAGCCTTAACCAGGCTCTAAATTCAGCCCGCTAAACAACCTTCTGTTTACCACTTCAAAATAATCAATCAAACCAGGACCACAGCTAAAAGCAGCTGCAATAAATGCAAAGGTATTTAAAAGTATACTCTAAGACTCTATTTTTACCTATAATGTCAATTTTTTGGCATGAGATTGGCAATGCGCCGCGTTTGATCGACCTTGGTGTACTAGGAACTCTTTTTAACTCACTACTTAATCAATAGTTTATCATGGTGTTGCCATTATCTATAATCGGTCGTGAAGGATATGCGCATTATAAAAAAGAAAGTAGAAGGCGTAGCTCGTAGCATAACCGTGTTCTATTAGGGGCATTATTAGCACAGAACTTTATGCACGCCACGGGTCCCTGAAACCTTTTTCTCGAGAGGATGCTAGAAAAAAGTAAATAACGCCTTTATAATATGAAATAAAGCTTTCCGAAACCCGATGGCTCCCTTCAATTAAGCCCCGGCGCGGCAGTGGGGCGAAACAAAATCAACTCTTTCTATGAACAGACATGCACGCGGACGCGTTTTTTCATATGGAGTTCGTACGTTAACCAGGCATACTCAACACGAATAGCTGAGAACAGCGCAATACACCCTATAGGTGCTACGTTAGAGCCTCCCTTAAATCTAAACGACGGTTTAGACATATATTTTTCAAGCAACTAACACTTGATACTCATATTCGTTATGTCTGCATAAGCAAATATATACTTTGTTCAGAAAACTAGAAAAAAAAGGTCTACGCTTATATATGATGTTGTGTTTCCATATCTTGGCTAAGACTTTTAGCAGCAACAACTTTTCAAACTTTCTTTAAAGGATTTGTGTCAATGGCCTCGGTAATAATGAGTTCCAGACCTTTGTTCTCTATGCGGTTTCCGCTTAGTCGGGAAAGTGCGTCAACCGGTTTGAATGCAATTGCTCTTTGATATTAGACTATAAAGTGGAGCTGTTCTATTAACGCTCAGCCCATGCTTCCTGGTTTAAAACTAGTCAGCCACACTGGACTTAAATGGGTCTCAGCCCAGAGCTTAGCTGATATTGTCAAAACTCCGTTGACAAGCTAAATCGTAAAGTTTGCATGTATCTTTAGTGAACGGCCAGGTCAAGGCAAAGCGTTTAACATAATTTCTCTATAAAAGCTAACCGCCCTTACGAAAGGCCGTATTTACTTCGTTGTTACTGTATGGATCAGTCGAAAATGGAGAATAGCTGCATAGAAAGTAGCTCTACTTGTTATCGCTCAGGATTTACGTCAGGATAATACAGAATAATAAACGGATGTGCCCTTAGGAACGACGCGAGATTTTCAAATAAGCAAGCACAATATGAATATATTATAAGAATAAAGGTAACAGAAATATTTCCTACGCTGTTGATTTTTTTAGTCAGGTCATCCTCAGTTAAGATCAGCTTCAAGATACTAGGATTTTTTCAGCGTAGAGATCATGGTAGTCAGTTATTTAAGCAAAAAAAACAAACACTTCCCCGGTTTCCGGTTAATCGATATTTTTCGAAAGTAGCCAAACATATATCTCTCATGCTATAGTTTTATCGCCTAAAATTTTTTCTTGAAACAGTAGATAAAAAAAACGTCTGAATTATTAACCTAAACAGATAATAAAATTTTAACTGGTGCACCCAATTCCCACTGTATCTATTCTCTATGAAAAAATATTTCCACGTACATACAGAGAGAGAGAGAGAGAGAGAGAGAGAGAGAGAGAGAGAGAGAGAGAGAGAGAGAGAGGAATGATGAGGCTCTAAATGGATCGAGTTTTGCGATGAAAAAAGCTGTCTCACTCAAACAACCGTCAGAAGCGAACTGATGAAGGGAACTACGCCACTGATTGGGACACTTCTCCATTGTTGAGCGACGAAGCTGGTGGATAACAGCGTATATATACTATCAACTCTGGCCAATAGCGACCAAACGCACGCATCACCTATCGGATCCAGTTCATCGTTCCTGCTTATACGTACAAGCTTACGTCGACAACAATCGAAGTTTAACGATTTGAGATAAACGTAAATACAGATAAATACAGAGATACGTAAATACATATTAATAGCAAGAATACAGTGTCGAAAGCGAAAGGTGGGGTTAAACTAGTTCGGTGCTATAACTCATATCCGACAACTCTGAATATTCTGACATCGGTCTTCTGTTTTATTTTGCTTCGTTTTATTCATGTAGAAACATCTTCGTAACGTATCAGACTCTATCTTCGCAGAACACGATAATCTACTGCTATAGCTGTAACCTGTGATAAACGTTCGAGTGGTGATCGAAAACACCACCAACAAAGCTGCAAATCGTTGTGCATGGCCAATGCTCGCCCTCAATAACCAATTTGAATGTCGAAGGCGTGTCTTCGACCCAATATTAATGGCATTATGCGTGAACTTCCCGACAACTACGTCAGAATTAAACTTTACTTCATTTCTAACGTTGACGATCATCGACATTAGCGGACAGCCTTCGTGTCGCGTGCCTTGGCTACGTTCTAAAACCTCATTCGAGGAGGACCTGATTCGGCAAACACTAATACATGATTTTGACTGCACAGGCCGTCGCCATTGAACTGCACTAGATGACGGGAATACTCTAGCGGCGAAGCAAATTCATCATCGTGGACGCCTTCTTTTTGAGATCAGCGAACCGTTCCATATATGAGTTACTACATGGCGACTAGTCAGACTTCGGTACAGTCACGCAAACGATAAAGAGATATTGCCAACAGTAGCCAAAATACCCCCGTCCGCGGTCGTGCAGCGCTCACCGTCCATTATCCGTGCCGAGAGTTATCACTGCAGCGACAGCAGTGGCTCGACAGTCGTAATGTCGAATCACCAACCCATTCTTTTACGATCACGGCGCCATACAACGTAAAGTGGTGACCATTGGCAACACGGTCAAAATGCTCTAACCGGTTCTGTTGTCAGCGTGCTCTCTGCGGCCAGCGTACGAAGTTTTTCTATTATCTCCTGCTGCCATTGTGTTTGCTTTGTTACCGCCAACATGTATAAACACAACAATATGACACGATCACAAGCCAAAGTCTGCATTTGACTGTGTAGGTAAAGGTATTGTCACCTTTCCGTCGATCTCGCCGCTCGCTAGCTGTTCATATTCACGATACTTTCGATGATACAGCCTTCCAGTGCAAGCCCCGCTACACACACACACACTACGCTCTCTCATGCGCCATCGGCGTCGAACACGAGAACCCCAACTTCGGGTCGTTCACGTCGGCGCAATTCACGCTATGCTACCTGCTTCGATACATAGGCGTAGGGACGTGCTTCTGCAGTTCTCTTCTAGCCCACGTCACGCTCTTTCTCCCCCGTACCTTTTTCCCGGTGGGAAAAAACTTTTTTTTATTAATAGCTTTTGTCGGCCTCTGATGAGCAGCCGAGGCTAACGCGGTGCGGCAGTGACGCACACATAGGCTTATACACACTCTCAATTGCCCCAGAGTCCGTACTGTCAGCAACGACCGTTGCGAGACCTGGTGGTATCAGGGGGTCCTTCAGTCCTAGGGCTGGCGGGGAGCCCTAGGAGCGCGTTGTTTTTGCATGCGAGTGAAAACGATATTTCCAATACGCATAATTTCGATATGGCCGATCTGACGACAGCAAGCACCGAATCCAAGCTGCACTATTTTACGTAGTAACAACACCAATGGTTGCAATCTGCAGAGTGCGCGTCGCGCGCCGAACGTACAACAAATAAACAAGGTTAGGGATTTTCTTTGGTGGACTTTATTGTGCCCACTACTAGTAGACTTCATAAAACGAGCGAAAGTTTACCTATGTGCGTTAGCAGACGAACACTTTACCAGTCATTTACTAACAGGGGTTGAATAAATTCAAGATGAAATGTTGTCACATCATCTATTCGGCAAGTTTGACCATTGTTGGCATTTCCCAATGCCTCGTTGTGAAACAGCGCGTGCAGTGACTAGATCTTTGATGGGCTGTTTCCGCTGAACAGTCGCAAACTCTTCTATAAGAGATTTGTATCTTTCGCATACTTCTGTGATGCACAGAGGTCAGGGCAACGATTGGCCTGACACAGATCGCGCCGTTGCCACACACCTAATAGAAGAAATTCAGCCATATCAACTGCCGTAAAGGAGTTAAATTCAATACGATAGATCCGTTACAATACAATGCCATCCAATTCACGGTCGGTTTGATCGAAAATTACGCCATGGTCCATGCTTAGTGTATAAAAAAAAAGAATAGAAATCACGATGTCTCCGTAATACTCTGACAATAGCCGGACAGCAAAAGCAGACATGAGGATGGTCACATTCTAGCTAACGACATTGCGCTTAGGCTATTAGAAAAAATATTGTTGTATAATAGAACCGCAGAAAACTATTCTCACCTACTGTAATGCTCCTACATTATATGGTAATTGCACGCAAACGATAAACTCTCCAGGGTTCTAAGTTAGCCTGGCAAACAGTGGCATCCCGTCGTTGCCCCGTTTTGATAGCAATAGCAACATTCTCACTGCTATGCTAGCTACATCGACCTATGTCACTTTAGGACAACGACAGGGTCCCATTTCCATATATACCTAAGCCGGTCATTGATGTTTCATGTGATGCAGTTTAAATACCACAGTATTGCTTATGTAGCCTCCTACTCATTGTGCATCAAATCATCGATAAATATATGCGTGATCTGGTGCGTACCATTAGGCTAGGACGAAATGCATATTTTATTTGTTTTAATAACGCGAACATACGATGTAGCACGTACAGACGAGGGTAGAATATGAATTACTAGAACAAGATGAGACGACTATTTTGTTCCAGCTGATCGCCTTAGTATTAATGGAAGTGCTGTGAAAAGCGGTCCGTCTATAGTCGTGAAAATGCCGTCAGCAACCGAAAGCGTTAAAGTTGTTTTCAAATCCTCACTGGAGGCGAGCTTTCGGTATAGCTGGGCTCCCACTACCTTTTACTCCCTTTTTGTTAATACTATTCGGCTACGCTGTTTTATCGACTAGTGTGGGGGCAATCTGTTCTTAAAATTTAGGCCCGGAGTGCAGGCTTCTGTGCCTCATGGAGCAGCTCATCACAAGGACATACTCAGTGGCGGCATAGCGCTGATCTCTTGTATGTCGAGCCCATTAGCTTGGAGGCCCAGTTGCGGCTAGGAGCGTTGAATCGTGGCCTACACTGCCGATATTGATTAGCGGTAAATGTATTTCCTACCCTTACTCCCGTCGCTACTGGGTGCTCGCCACTTTAATATTTTTTAGGCCAATATCCCTTCCACAGTTTTTTTTCAGTGCTATCAATCTAGCAGCGTTGTTAGGATAGGAAGCAAGCATTCGAAACCGTTACGGGCCTACACAGGATTCGCGTCGATCGTGAGAACCTCCCTATAGAGAACTCATACGTACTAGTCGTCGTCTACGATGAAAGAAATAAACCTAAATGCGCTCAAAAAGTGTCATCTGTATAGATTACTCTTAATGTATGCATTATGCTCTATATTCGTTGAGTACATTGAACTGTTCAGGACAAAATGCTATCTATACAAAAACCATAGGAGGCAGCGCTAATTTGCTAAGACTCCTCAATATTGCCCCTCAATTCAGCTCACGGCAAAAGAACAACGTCTAGGCTAATTATATCAGTGCAGTGATTTTCCATTGCCTCAGTTGTATCGGTAATTATTACAGCTGATTAGCGCAACATATGTTTGCTATTAACAATACTCAGAAAATGAACTGAGGACGATGTTGAAGGAAACGTAAGGCTTATCTTTAAGGGGCTGAATGATGCTACAAACACTTCGTACGCCGAATTTCACGTTTATTTTCAAAATTGTTATAGGTTTCTTGTCATCAAACTGCTTCTGTATCGGCTCAGAAAGTTCCGCGCGCGTCGGATGCTCAACACTGCCACAAGCTGCCATGACGAGCGTGCAAAAAAATGACCTTGACGAAATGCATAGTACAAGAAAGACGTTACCAGCTGTTGTAAACTTAATATGATATTTTCGAACGGTACTCTCAAAAAAATCGAGCACAGAAAGCATTGTGCATTCGTATGACAACTCGAGTGTCATTTTTTAAAAAAAAGATTTTTTGATTGTGCAGACCTGCACGTGACGTTCAGGCTAGCGTTGGCTGAACGAGGTATATATATATATATATATATATATATATATAGGTAATAACCGTTTAAATAGAGGAGATTCGAGTGATTTGATTTTTGAGCTCAAACGAAAGCTATTTGAATACCTTACAACGAGTCAACGGTCGGCTAAAGTGAGAGGCTATGTGCAGATAGGAACCATTTCCGTTAGTGCCGTACACTATTAGTTCTAACTAGTGAATGGAGGCGGGAGTTAAAACTACGATTGGTGAAGCAGGTGCGTGAGTTCAGAAGCGAGGTTGAAAGAGGGATGTGCCGTGCCTTCGATTTACGTGCCTACCACTGGGTCGAATAAAAACTGGCGGCCCTTAGCAGGGTACCGAAAGACGTTCGAAAACGCGTGTCAGCTCTTCACGCCAAGATCTAAAAACGTAATGACATTATTAGGTTAAGTAAAAAGTTTCCGTTGTCTTTTAGCCATTAGCTTATAGTAAGTGCAAGTGAACACATTTTAGTACGAGTGGTGTCCTTCGCTTCCTACGACTCGCCCATCTTTCTGGCAACCGATTTATCCCGCAAAGTAAAAAGACTTGGTCCTCGAAAACAATCCGTTTGTCGGACTTCAATCTCTGTTCTGAAGTGTTTGTCAGTCCCTTTGAAGGGATTGACCAAAACAAGCGATATTCAAATGGAGCGTTGTCCAAGCCGTACGTCGGGTGTGGCTGAGCTTTTCATTGGAGGTCCGTTAGCGCTAGTTGGGTCCTCAAAGAAGCATGCGGTACAGCGTTGTCATGCAGCGATGTTACTTCGCGTCGTCGAAACTCAGTCCAAGGCCTTTTTCTGTCAATTTCGTAGCTGACACGATTGATTTGTGTAATGAGTTCCTGTAGCTTCTCCTGAGGTTTGAGTGCCTCATCAGTACAACGCTGTCTTGTCATCCCATCAGGTGGAGAACTTCAGCATTTAATCATGAATATCTCTCCGTGACGTCGAATTGGGAGGGAATTTAGATACATCATAAAAGACCAATCTTTCATTGTTGCTTACGATCCTGTATAGAAATGTAATTCATTTCTGTTGTGTAAGCAACCCAAAGCATATTGTCAAACATTTCTTAATCATTATTATTAAGTTCATGGGGATTTCTTCTTTATTTTTCGATCTTTTTCAGTGCAAGTCAACAATGGATCAGTCGTCTAAATCACTCCTAGCTGTGTGGAGAGTTCTTGGATCGATCGCGCTGAACTTCGCTTAATGCAGAATGCCTGCAGTTCATCGTCGTCGTTTGCTTCTTCAGGGCATCTGAAGCGTCATTTGTCGTCTGGAAGCAATTAAACTAAAACTGGCAAGTGGTAGCGCCAGCCGTGGACTTCGAAAAATTCTTTTTGTGTCGGCAGCCTTTTTTCAACACGAAAAAGGCGTTGTACGATATGCATTTTTTCAGTCTCCATGACTAGATGCACTGAACCAACGCTTTTAGTGGTAACAACCTAGCAAAACAAATGTAAACGCCCAACAATCAAAACAGACATCTTGAGAAATATCAGTGATATACGATTGGCCGGTCTGACACTAGCGCCATCTATCGGCTGCAGCGGAGACTTTTCACACAACCCGGTGATCGAATGTTAATTTCATTTGCCTTCAGCTTTATGCATTGAGTTCTATCGTGTTTTTTCCGTCATCGAACTTAACCGTCTCTATTTTGCCCTTACTGTAATCAGACGGGTCGTGCTAGTACTGTTCTACTGTTGCAACCTTCTCATTCAAACACTATGCCCTAAGGCGAAGACATCTTTTATACATATATATGTATATATTTCTACGCTTTTGTAATATATTTCTGAAAAAACATAGGCGCACCTAGCCTGCTCTATTACATATCATGTTATAGCTTTTTCTACGATGACCGATGAATGGATCTTTCTTAGCTTGAACGAACCGTTCTACGGTAGTTATAGATTTACGAAGGAATAGTATCGATTACTTTGCTTTAGAAGACACCAATTGGGCCGTTGTGTTACCGTTCAAATTTGTCCCAAACAGCTTTTATAATATCTATTTAATACGATTTCGTTCTAGTTTCTAATTAAATAACTATGGCTACGTTGATTTTATAATTAGTTTCATAAAATCTAATCAACACCAAATAAAGGAACTAACTAGTAGGCTGTATCGAGCGCATACGATGAGACGTCATTTCTTCTCGAGGACGCATCTTCTCCAATTGACTACGCTCTCTGAGGTACTTTACTGCTAGACGCATACGAGTTATTGTGATGTACAGATGAAGAATACATCGACGCCCGCCAATATCAGGAGATATAATAAAATCGCAGCTTTTGATTAGATGCTCCTACTCACGAGACCAAAGAGAGCTCATTGTGGAACAATAGTATGCACTCTGCAGTTCTTCGTGATTCGAAGATAATGTTGACAAAGGGCCTATGGCCAACAAATAGCTTCCAGTAAGATTTGTTCACACACGTCCTAATCCATATACTATAGAAACCAGCAACCACAAAGCTTTTACACTATCAAAATAGACCATCATTAGTATTATCGAACAACGCTGCAAGATACGGCACAACCGTTATCTATAAGGTAGTGTTTATCCTTAATATTCCAAGTTTAAACATGCGATACCCGTCTGAACACGGCGCTCATATAAACTCCGAATCATTGTAGTGCTGCGTCACCACAGGGGCCAACGAACACTACTGAGAACAGTGATGGCGCTTCGAGCGAAACAAACGAAGATATCTTTGTAGCGGAACGCGAGTTGCCTGTTTCGAAACGACTATGGTCTCTTTAGCCGTGAGTTCGGCACGCATGGCTGAGCCTTGACTACGTTTTCCGCTGAACGGAGCCTTCAACTCTGTGAGTTAATTGGCCACAGAGCATGCAAGGAGGATAGGGGGGTGCAGTGCGCTGAAATGATACACGCGTGCCATCTGGTGAAGAACCTCCGCTTTTGGGCGTATCTCAATGCTCTGAGATCTAACCTTATACGTCCTCATATCAGACCAGGTTCCATATCAACCAGGAACGTTGATGGCCTACTATTACACCGTTCAACTGCAACGGAACACTTCGCGTATTTTATGTGATTCCGTCGCGTTTAGGTACTTCTACCTAACCGAAATTCGTAATCCTTCGCGCAAAGACACATTCAAGAAGTTCATAAGGCAGCGACAAGTAAATTTATTAAGCTTTGTTTGGTTAGCTACAAATTCAGGCTGGGTCTAAAAAATTGCGTTGTTCCCTTTGGGCGAATGCTGTCAATGCCCGCGCGCCGCTGAACAGTTGAACTATAGGATAGGATATAAAGGAGACCAGAGAAGAAAAGCGTGAATATCTGAATTTATCCCTTCGTTGCATCTTTGCATGCAACATATCGTATGCACAGTGGTCTAGTTGCCCCGGTTTGGTCCCATCGTAGTGTCAAGGTTTCCCTATGCGATAAGGCCCCACGATTAAGCTAAATTCTGATCTTATATGCAGTGGAAGCCTTAGGGTGTGTCGAAACAGTTAATTATTACCTTATTAGTGTGGGGTTACGACTGAACAGAAAAGAATGCAGTTACCGATAAATTAGCGTACCCACATATTCCCAACCCCATTATAACTCCCTATATAT
>NW_019211457.1:36581956-36666296 GCF_002443255.2 Varroa destructor
TATATATATATTGTTTTGAGACAATCTACAATTTTTTTAGAGCAGTACTTTGTGATTTTATGGTTATAATTTGTGATACTATTAGTGAAATCCAGTACTGCTACTATGATGATAATTTTCATTGTCTTAGATGGTATTGTGGGGGCTCGTTTAACGACACAGGGATATGTCGCTTCCGATAATTTCAATGGTACTTCGTGTCCGTGTGATTCGATTTGAAATAAGACATAGATTTGTTCGTTTTGTTTTGGAACAGGGTAACTTTTATTAAGTTTAATGCTTTAGCCCTCTCACAGCCTAATCTTCATAAAAGGACTTTAGACACATGATAACCTAACGTACCTAAATATGTTTCTATTTTAATAACAAATATGCCATCCTTAGCTTAACGCAGGTAATTTTTCTACCAACTAGAATAACCTGTACTAGTTGTGCATCAATTCTAGAAACCTGTTTACTTGTGAATAGTTGTTATGTTAAACAAAATTAAACTTGCAGTTTTCACGGATCTGTCAGGACAGTGAGTTGGAGGTATAACAGAAGACTCAAGAAGTTTAGGGTGCCCGTGTTTATGACAGTTTTCAATAGAAGTAAACATTAAAAAAATATTTGGCGAAGATCTTAGAGCTATTACGAAAATAAAGGTAGCTCTCGTTATTTCCTGTAGAGACGTAGCTACATAAATGCCATGCTTTTAAACTAGTCGGGTCAATCTAAGGAATTAACCGGAAGTACGTACGTAGTTTTAAAAAGTACTGAAGTAGAGCCCATTCTAGAAGTTATTTCTACGTAGTAGTGCTTCTGACTATTAAAACCAGTCGCAAGTTCTGAAGCTTCTCATGGTGCCTAACATTTGCAGACCATTTCTTTTGAGAAGGGGAGAGATACAATTTCGTCTTGAGGCCTATCCTGATTCTGGTTGATAAAAAGCCTTGAAAAAGGAGAATGCTGATAATTTGATGGATATCCATTTGTGCATCTATCGTGATAATAAGTCCTCGCGGTGGTCTTACTTAAATTAATAAGGCAAGAATCCCTTTCTTTGTGTATGTAGATATCAAAATAGGTCCTGCATTAAGTAGCACGTACGATTTCTGTCGTTCTGGCTGACCATGTCCAAATCTTGAAAACTTATTTTTCTGGCCTATTTTCTTGAAGCAGTATGTATATATAGCACACATGCCGCAATGACTCATTTGTTTTACATAACTATAAAATGATTGTGAAATCTATAAACAAAAGAACATTTTTTTTTCATAATAGTATCTAGTTAAATAAATTATCCCTAGCTCGGTATAGCTGTTCGAACCGAGTTCGCATGTCAAGTATTGTAATGATTGGTAATACCAGCGTAAAAACCAACATTTAGATTTCCACCTATCCAAAAGGCTTTCATAAACTTTTCTTTCTCACTTTGGTACTGTTTTTGTTAAGGGTAGGTGTGTATACGCGTGTACCTCCCTCCACGTGGGGAGCCTGCAACTTCTGGTTATCTTGCAGGGACCTATTTCCCACTTTACCCCTCGTCATAATGATCATTCGATTGAGCTGATGAAGAGATAACTATTAGCTGTCAAGCGTTATGCCGAGAATATTACATTTTACTACATGTCCATTTACTGATCTAAAAAGAAAGCTTTAGCGCCGCTGTTATTCTGGTGGCTGACGCTGGTGGATAGGATGGTATTAAAATTAAC
Organism: Varroa destructor; assembly: GCF_002443255.2. Taxonomy (NCBI): domain Eukaryota; kingdom Metazoa; phylum Arthropoda; class Arachnida; order Mesostigmata; family Varroidae; genus Varroa; species Varroa destructor. Next base: position 36,583,654 of record NW_019211457.1, read on the forward strand.
GACGCAGCTAAAAACAGAAGAACGCAACTTCCCATATTTTTTTTTTATTTCACCAACGCAATAAAACGTTGCGTCGTTAAGTAAACCAGTCCGATTAAATAGTTATGAACGCCTGTACAATACTGCTACGTCACGTTCTAATGGCCGCTGCCTCTGCCTACGAGGTGACATCATTCAGTTCCCTTTTTTTCGATACGAGTTGTATGTTAAAAGTAATGCTAGGTCATTGGTTACTTCTCGCCGAAGAAAAGCAGACTTCGTGGTAGTACTTTGGCCGCTGGTCGTTTCGGAACGTCAGCTGCTTAAACAAACAGAGAGAGTCTTTTTGGCTGCTGAGAACTTCTTGCTGCTCCTGGGTGTCCTGGTTACAGGTGGTTAAATAAGTGTCTGTGAGGGGAGTGTGTGTGTCTTTTCCATTTTGGCTACGAGTAAGGGGTTCCGACAGACAGCGAAGCGCACATCGAAACAGGGCCGCTCAGTCGCCCTGCGGTCATTCATACACTGTATAATGTAATAGAAAAGCATAATATATCCAGCTAGCAGCTGTCACCACCCGCATGTCGCCTCCTCAACCAATGGCTTCTTAGCCAGTAGTTGCGGTACCGCGGTGGTGCGTCACCGCTTCTATTATCACCATCGTAAAGAGGATGCCAACGAAAAGCAACTCAAATGGCGTGAACTATAAAGAAAGCTTTTGGTTCGGTAGAGGTGACGTGCTTGATGGTCACGATATTATTGGAGTAGGGGTAGTTTTATTAACACGCTGCGCCTCTGATTTCCCTCTTTTCTGGTATCTGCTTAATTGTACTTAGATAACCGTAGACCCCCCAATACCGAACCGTTACTGCGCAGAGCCGACGCATCCCAGAGGCCTCCTATTGCCGCTGCTAGGGTTGCACAAGTACCAGTTGTTCGCAGTCGACACAAGCGACAGCCGCAGACGCAGCCAACGAACGCCGTGTGGAGCGGAAGTTGAAAGCCGGAATCTACTAAGGAGGAAGTGAGAAAACGTCGAACGAAAGACAACGGTGCTCTACTACAACGCGCCCTAATAGCAAGCTTATGTCTACGGTGTGTAAACTTTAAGTCTTTCACCATTTCTATCACAACTGCAATAATTTGTTTTACTACCTATGACTGGCTTACTGGACCTGAACAGTATCAGCGAAAAGCACCATGATGCGATCAAAACGACGAAAATGAACTTTTCGAAGTGCCAGCATTGGGAAAAAGGCTGGGAAACGTTGCAATAAGGAAACCATCGTTCTTCGCTTTTTGTCCAACACCGCAACCATTAGCGCTCGCTCTGCTAAGTGTTCTCACATGGTTAATAGACGAACCCATACACTGCTCAACCTCACTACTGAAGCAGTAGCAAGAAAATCAAAGGCAATGACTGCAATTGAAAAACAACTATGCAAGGAGGCCAGGCGTGTAGGCAAAGCATCGGAGATACGTTTGTTTACCATAATGCAGGAAGTGACCCCATAGTCAAGGAGGAGGAACAGTTTTTGTCCATAATTGTGAAATTTGTTGTGACCTCCCGCAGTAAATCGCGCCTCGTCTCCACTACCAAGATTTACCGTGTACAACGTGCACCATCAATAAGTCTTTAGGCAGTTTCCCATATATATATATATAAACTTTCTTTTTCTTTTAATTCATTCGTTCGCTCGACTGACTAGTGCATTTGTGCACTTGTGTGTACTTGTACACGCTCCTAGATCGTGATGGTGCTTAAACGTCACCTAGCCATTACAGATAGTAGGAACCTTATATGTAAGATTTTGCTTATTTTTCCAATAAAATACCGCCGTAAAATAGCTCATCGGAAATTACATGACGGAGATCGTTTTCTGACGATGGCCAGAATGACATCATTTGGTACAAACAATGTACTCTGTTGGTTCGTTCGTTTGCTGTGCTCAGTCTTAAAATGTTCTCATAGGACCAAGGCGAGCACTCGACATTACTCGAGCCTTCGCATCATCTTCGTTCAGCCAATGATATCTTCCGTAGTTACTGCAATCTTGGGAATGGTTTTTTGGGCAGTGCTTGCTGGAGTCGCGTCATTTTGAATAGAAGTAACGCAAACCGTTTTTTTTACGGCAAAGCTCACTTCCTGTTCGCCTTTACTCTAACTCATCTCAGTATCTCATCTAGAATGGGAATTTTGGCTACCACGGGCCGCATCATTTAAGTTAGGGTACGCGCCACATCCACGGCGATGGCGGCGTCCAGTGTTACAACGTATCAGAATCTTGTACGGCCTTTATGTGATTTCAGTCATAGCAGCAGGCACAAATTGCTGTTTAGCCGCTTCACATTTTGCTGTTTATCGCCGTACAGAGAGAGAATGAGAGAGGGAGAGGTGGAATTTGAAGTTTGAGTGAGCGTAGAAACGGTTGTAACAGTAGCAGCTTTTGCGGCGGTGACCGCTTCGGCCGAAGGTAGCAAAATGGGATTGATATCGAAATTCATGCAATACACCCAAATTAGCTCTTTACGTTAATGTCTTTGTTAAATGTGGTCGCCCCCTTTCACTCGTTGACCAACTAGCGGCGGCTTTGGCAGTAGCTATTTAGACAATGCTTAAAAGCTTGTTTAGGGTCACACAGCCAATCCAAGACCAAAAGCGAGACGCGTACGGTGGCAGCGCTACGAGTGCAGAGTGCAGTTTGAGTGAGGGACCAAGATAGGCAAACCGAAAGTAAGCTGAAACAGCAAGCTGACAGATATTCGTGGCCACTTGAAATATCGCGGGGTTCCATTGTCGTTGACGCTTCACTTGTCCCCATACCTCGTGACCTTTTGTAATCGTTTACCAGATGGTCCATTGCTATCATTTTTGTCGGCCCCAGATCCTAACCAAAACGTCGAAGTCAAGCCATTGCGATGCTAATTTTCAAGCAGCCTCACCTCCAACCTCGATCAAGGAAGATTGACTCAAATATAGAGAGTTCATGACAATTGTGTGTATATGAGGGTTATCGTCATGTAGTTTCACATATCGCATTCTCCTTCTGCTTAAATATATCGGCAAAGCTGAACTCTCTCTCTCGCGCTTTGCGCGGAGAAAAACAAAAGTAACCCCCAAGACAACGTTTTTTCTCTTGCCTATAAAGACGCTTGCTGCTTCCATGCTTAACTCTGTCCGTACGGTACAAAACAAGTGACCCTATTACGTCCCAATTTGCCATCGTACGATTGGCTCTAAAGAAATATTATGAAAGAATTCTGAAGTTCTTTGCGAAGTAACGACCGAGAGACATTTATAAAGTGAGTCGTTTTCAAAAAACGTACACGAAAAGAATCCCAGAGTGTGACGAACATGCCCCTAGAAGCTATAGATTCTTGTATCCAAGAAAAAAAATAGATTTAATTTTCAGTTCTCATTTTTTTTTTCAACTTTTCGAATTCAGGTTTTGAATCAGTACATGAACATTCTGCTAGGAAAATGTCGCCATTTTAGCATATGTAGCTCAATAGAAACTGACAAAGAATAACACGCATTTGTCTTATTTTGCTTTTCATCTACCCAATCAATCCCTCTGTATCTTTTCCGTAAAAATGAAGCAGTCGACCCTAACTTTTTTAGATAGCTGCATTTTGTGATGCACTCATACATCACTATGTGTTACATTTCATTACTATACAAACGTGTAAATTGTGCTTCTTACACACTGTGCAGCATATGTCGGTGGCGGATTTGAACCAGCCACGTGCTTAACTCATAAAACTGGAAGCTTAGCTAAGTTATTCTTCTTCTTCTTACTATTATATAGATTTGTTCGTAGAAAATTGATTTTTACTACTATTGGGTGTACGTTATGGAAATAGAAAGAATATAATTAGGTAAAATCCCATAAAAGGCATACAAAACTATGTATTAAATATTAATCATCATAATATTTGATAATGTTAATTGTTTGACAAATTTTTAAACAGAATTGCCCTAATGGGCTAATAACCATAATAATTTTGACCATAACAGTAAGCCGCTGCCACCCCAAAGTGGCAATACTAATGGAGTAAGTTAGCGAATCACAACAATGTCTCTAGGTGACTCCCCTTATCAAAGGAAAAGCGGCTGCTACGCTATTTGTCCGCAGTACAATTGCACGATTGCCAAGTTAGGGGCACGGAGCCCTCTGGCTAGTTAAGGCTACGGTAGGGTATACAATTGTTAACAGCTTCTCAGGGTAAACAAGGCGCAAGGTTATTATCGAAGAACATATCTGTACGCACAATCTTTCCAAAAAAAAGACCTTTGATATTGCGAACAATATTATGATTTCCGAGGGAACAAGAAATTGTGCAGGCTTTGCATGTTTTTTCAATCCGGTCGACTTTTACCTTCTAGGTTACTTGATCTCCTGCGGTCCGAAGGGACATCCATTAAACTACAGAAGGTTAGAGCAGACGAAAAGCTACTTTGATATACGGTGTTGCTAGTTCATTCTGCGGGCGACACTTAAAATGCTGGTTCGCCACATTTCAGGGTCGACACCTTCAGCCTCGCTTCAGCGTTCGTCGGATCTTCCATCGTGCTTCCCGTTTCGAAGAACTCCACACTTTTTTTAGTACTTCCTTTTCTTTCTTTTATGTCTTCAAAATCATGCTGGTGGCCTTTTCCATCAGATAGCGAGCGGTCGATCGAGGCGATACTGGCCCGCAGTAAACTCGGGCAAGGCAATTTTAGAAATCGACAAGATATCTGCTTTTTCCTCTTTCACATACACACAACTGATGAGACTGCTTGTTGTACATGGATAGGTGTCAGAAACTTTCGAGGAAGGGCCAAAAAGAGGCCGACGCGGGAGTCGGTTCTATGTCTGTAGAGCTTATGTGATTGTGGCCGCAGGTTTTGCTTGTTGCGCTTGTCGCATCTATGAACATGAATCGGCTTTAGTTGGTATGCGCGCACTAGAGGCGGCTAAAGGTGATGATTTGGTGACTGGTGGGAATTTACGGCCATGTATGTAGCGTGCTATGTATGTACTCTTAGAAAGGCGATCCATGACATGTCATAGATGGCCGTTTACGTTGATTCGCTGCTCAGAGCTGTTTGAGAGAAGGGCTACAGAGAAAAGGTTTTCAAGGACAGATAACGCCAAAAAGAAGAAGCAACGAGGACAGTGGGTACAGGAGTCACTGATATGAAACGGGAATGCTACTAATGTCTCCACTTACGACATTCTTAGAGATCTCTGTGCCTCTGTAGGCGGTACTGTTAGAGCGGCACCACAGCAATGAAGTCGTGGATGCTGTGAAACGGCGGCGGTTACCCTCCAAAAAGGAGGAAGACTTCAATTCCGTCGAAGGAGCAATTCGGCCTCTTGCTAGGGTCAGATCCACGAGAGATATAAGCCATACACATTAATAGAACGGTCGACTGCTTGGTCAACGGTAAACCCTTCCAACCTGCGGAACGTCATTCTAGAGTACAACAATCGGGGTATTGCCGATTCTTAGAAATTAATTGTAGTCGTCTCTAGCAACTGCTGTTTGCAAGCAAGAGTCTTTTACGTCTTCTCTGTTTCCGTATGTTTCAAGCGTACCAGTCTTCACGACTGCTTAAGCAGAACAGAATACACAACGCTAGGCTTGCCAAGTTTTCGTTCACTTGCAATAGAACAAAAAGCTGCATCAGGGGGTCTGTATAAATTAAAGTGGGTGCAGCTAACGGATCGGACCTAGCTGCCTACAGAATGACGAAATGGAATCTACTTCTGATAGTATATTTACAGACATATATAGTGTAGTTCAACATGTACTCATACTAGTTTTATAAAATTTTTATAGAAAATTTTATAAAAATTTCTAAAAAAAACACTCATACTAGATTAATAAGAAGGTAACTTTTTTTTTTCCATTATAACCATCGGTTCCTATAGTATTTTGTGTTAGTACAGTTACAGTACGCCCCTCTTAGAGACATTTTTTCTGTGCGAACTGTGTAAATTTAGTGGTCTTCCTCAGAGATATGCCAACAGAAGCAGGTAGCGACGTAACTGTAGGCCAAAAATTGTTTCGTCAGTGTCGTAAGGCTATATTTAATTGCTTTTAATGTCAACGAAGGTCGACAGCGGCCAGAGAACATGAATCCTTCTTGCCTTACTCAACCTGGTCCAATAACCTGAGACAAGTTGCCAATGCCCTCTTCCGTGTGCACGCATTGTTAGTAATAACTATGCTTGAATATTTGCTAATAACACGGAGACAACAATAACCCTGTCTCTTCTCGGGACCAACCGTCGAGTGGTTTCTGGATAGATGTGAAAGAATATTGTTCCTACGAATGTTGGTAGTACAAACTTTTCAACAGACTTTCAACTTTTGGCAGACGAAACAACTGCCATTTGTCATTTGAATGCACGCTCTTCTCCGTTAAAATATGTCAAACTAGCTGACAAAACCTACAAGACCTGCTTACTAGGTTTTCATATATACAAATATATGTATGCACATATGTACATGCGTATAAAGATGAGCTATATATAATAGATGTGAAGCATATCCACACGAGCACCATTTGTCATTAGGAGAACGTCGGAGGCCCTCGATCTACGAGTCTTTGTTCTCCTATGCGCCCTCTCCATATCTCACTTTAGGGCATTACATCGTTTCAGGTCGGTAAATCTACAGTCTAGCCGGGAAAGCTTATGATTCTGAATCAGTTATTTCGATGCTTACGACGATGTCAGTAACTACAGTGTCGACGAATGAAAAACAAGTCGTGTTGATTACAATTGCCGACCTGGAACAGTCAACAGTTATTATCATTTGCTGCTCGCCGGTAGGCAAACCAATTCGAGGTAACGCCGGGCAAGCGATCCACCGCCGCGTCTTGCTTCGAAACGTTTGCGCCGTACGCTTCGCACTTTAGTCTGTTCCAAATCTGTCCCTTTCATTGTTTTTTATTATTCATCGGTTTGGGTAACCCGCATAATGAATGAAATCGCCGTCTTCGATCGCAGCCCACTGCTTCTTTTGGCGTTTGCTCGCTCTGGCTGGCGTTTAGTGACGAATCTGTATTGATTGTTGATATACTACCATATGAAGTACCACTTGTTAGGCAGCAGCCTTACCATGTTACCGCTATGCTTGGAGCCTTTCCAACATAAACGAAACCATTGAGGTACGATGTGCCTGTGTAATATGGGCCGATAACAGAGGTCCCTCCTTCAGCAATCATACGATTTTACGCTTTCTCTGATCGTTACTCTGTTCTGGCAGATATTCATATCTGACAATCACCCTCGAAGCTGATGCGAAAAATCGAGAAGAAGTTTTAGTACAAGTAATTTTGATTAATACTTCAGTATTTTCCTTTTCATTAGTTGTTCACTAATAAACGAGTTCAGAGATATGGATATTTTACACAATATCGCTTATTCCGCGAAAATTGTTATACATTGCAAATAGCCCATTCATGAAACCTCTTTGGGGGAGCTTCGTCGCTTTGGGCATACCTTTGACAAATTGAGAAAAAGATATGCCCCTGATGAGATCGACTAACAATGTGACGACATCTAGTTTAAAGAGCATTGGAAAAATGTTGATTAGATGTGAGCTATCGACACTACGGAAGGCAACGGTTATAATGCCTAGAGCTGATAGTAAATCACTATGGAATCTTGTCACCAGATCGTGCGGCTGCACCAAGAGGATGTGCCCATTGAGTGCTTTACAAAAGTGAATTTGAGTGCGGCAGCTGAACTGGGCGTATGTATCACTACCGCAGATGATGATTTTTCTTTAGACATTATTACTTTAAATAGAGGCTAACGATATAGATCCATAACTACGACAAACTGTATAGACGCATAAGTATTTTTCTACTGTGAATTTTCTTCTGTGGTTTATAGTTCGTTTAAATCTTGTTTGACCAATCCCTTCTTAATTTTACACATTGACAATGTGATTTCAAATGTTCATTTAGCAACTCGACAGCTTTTCAAGGTTTAGTCCTAGGTCCATTTATATTCATCCTTTATATAAATGATGACATATCCCGTGAATCAGAACAGATCGTATGCCATTTGTTTTGTCGAAAACTTTAGTCTCATAGGACAGATTTGAAGATGACCCCCTAAAGCGGATATCTGTAACTTCCGCTAACATAAGCGATTGTGACGCACATGATCCTTCTGTAAGCATTTCGAAGACAACACGTACCCGCTTTAACACTTCCACATGTTTTACCAATATGTCCAGAAGCTCAATCAACTTCGATTTCAACTATATACGCTCCGAGCTTGATATTTGATGGAAAATATTGTAAAAAATAAATTTTCTTAGCTACCAATACCGGTATATTCGGAATCTCTTACAAGCTTTTCCCGTTTACTGGTCAGGGTCTCTAAAATTTGTTGGGCATCACGTGCGCTAATCTTGTGTTGACGCTATTCTGTTGTTATTACGTTCTTGTTAGGTTATATGAAAATATTGGGATAATCTCAGCTTTTTCTAATTGATGACGCTTTTATTCACTGTAAAAGACACTGTTCCTAAAATTGCTTGAGACGTGTTTCCGAATATTTGGTACTTTCCAAGAGTAGCTAGTTCGCATGTATGCACGTGCCTTAAAACGTTTGGCTCCCTCGCCGACAAAGTCCTTTCCTCCTTAAGTGTCAGTCGATGTAAATACATGCGTAAATGAGCATTTGTCAGCGAAGGCTGTCTGGACAACATTCTTTGGTGAATTCACGTTCTGCCGTTCGCGGTCATTGCTTTAGATACAGGAAGCGTTCGAGATAAGGATCTTGTAAGGCAGCAGCGGCACGACGAATGCAAAGTGGAAAATGGAAACTGAAAAAGACAATACAATGGTGCTCGCAAACTAAGTGGGCAAAACCAGATATGTTCGCTCACAGGACCGACTTCGTTCGCTTGCAAAGGCGGTACAGGATTCGGTCGGATCTATCTGATTATCGCCCCTCATCGAGAGGGTCAGATCACAAGGGGGCGAAAGCCACCCGATTTGCTGCTGCTCCTGCTGCTGCTGCCGCTGCCGCTGCCGCCGGCGATATAAATGACAACGACGTCTGGAAGAGGAACCCGAAAGGTAGTGAAAAAAACCATTTAACTTGGGTAAGGTTTGATAGTATTCTGTGGTTAACATGCTATATCGTATTATAATGTAGGTGTTTCTTTGAAATATCACTAAGTTATTTCTGCCGTAGAATCTCTCTAGAGAGCCTGGTATGTTAATCAATCCTTTGAATTGAAGAAGTCCTTGTTATTTAAGAACAAAATCTAATATACGCTTGTCTGCAGAAAAGTAATACATTACTGTATTATTACAATTTATTTATTGGACTTATTGAGATCTTATTAATAAAGAAAACTGTAGTAGAAATTATCTGAGATAAGTTAGGGTATTAGTTGAACAACACACGCACAGTTTCCTAAGGGTCTGTCCAACATGGCGAAATGGTTCCGGGACTATGCTATATCAATCACTTATTCGACTATATCTGTAATTAGAATGCTTAGTTATCATCGGCATTGCGGCTGTATACTATTATGGTCCCACGTTTCGGGAAGACATCATGGGACATCTTAAAGATCTCTCGAAGGACGGAAGTAAGGGCCATGTATTAGTAAAAATGTCTAAAACTCGCCTAAATCTTGTATCGAGGTGCTTTCCCATTTCTTCATTCCTTCAATGCTTTCTCGACCTTTGCCGCATACAGCTACTCCTAGGTAACCCAGTCGCTATCATCGCCCTCGTGGTTTTGAGAGGCTCGAACGTTACAGCAACGTCACCGTGATTACGGCATCCCATCGGCTTTACTATGAGCTGAGACCAACATAGGCGCCGCCAATTGGACGGATTTTAAAAGCTGAAGAATATGTAGGCCAAGAGAACGACTTGTATCGACAACCAGGTCTTTACTCGTCTGATTTGAACGTGCTCAGCTCCTCTCTGACCTGGACTATAGGCTTTTTTCGCTCACAGAAGGGTATGTTCTTCTGATAATAAAGCTTCATCCTCTTGCGTGCAGCTAACCAGAGAGCTAATTTAAAGGCAGACAAGAGACCAAGAGAAGAGGCCAAGAGGAGACGATCACAGGATATAGCGGTGTCATCATTTCGCAAACTTCACCGCACCAATGCTTTGAGGGACTAACCGTCTATGGCGAGAGGGAAAAGAGAACGGGGCAGAAAGGGGTTCACCAGGGACCATTCGTGACAGCAGGAGATTGGTCTCCGCCAGGCGCTGCATATTGAGCAGGAAAGGTGACCGGAAGTGTGTGGTATAACCTCACGTTCGTTCTTACGGCTCACCGTGCCTCCATGGAAGATATTCAGGGGGTCACCGCATACACAAGCAACACTAAGGTTATCCAATGGCTCGGGTGTTAGATCTAGCGTCATGCAGGCTGGATGAAGGCGCGATGGTACTGACCAGCGGGAGATACTGGTGCTGACAGTGATAGCAAGGAGCAAAGTACGCCGGAAGACTTGAAAAATAGCTAGGCTGCATCCCGCTGACAGGTTATGCCGAGCGCTTTTTGTGGTAGCCACCCGTTGCCCACGTGCCGTTTACCACGACGTGCGTATGCATAGTTAGCAAGTACGCTAAACGAAATCGCTATTAAGTACAGGTCCAAAAGTAAACTCATATTAACCTATCTTTGTTGTCGTAATGCACGATAGAATGTGTCGCTTGCTCGACCTCCTTCTTATACACACATTTATTGAGTCACTGACGACTGTTACAGTTTTGCCTCAATTTCTGATCACTCTATCTATCTGTTGAGATTAATAGAGCCTAACTACCGCAAAGCGGAGCCTATTTTCAAGCAAAAGAGCAAGCAAACGTTGGTTAAACTAATAAGACCAATAACGAACCTTTATACATCTATACAACTTAAATGCTACTTTATGAAATTAATTATTATGATGTTGTATCTGTGTAAGCAGCGATTGAACCTGCAAAATCAAGACTACTGCTTGCTCAGCTGTCACTTATGCTGTAATCTAGTACTACGTTTGTATAGAGCATTTATTTAGATAACTTTAAAGTATTCGCCATGTTATTTTGAACCCTTACGTAATGTTTTTTTTGATTAGGCAAACGGCCTCCAATGAGAACACAATAATATACTTTCACTTCAATAATATAACAATAATAACTTCTTCTGAGCTTGCACTCCCTGTTGAAGCACTCGGTTGCAACGATAACTGCGACCCTGCCTTGTATACAGGTAACTATGGAAATATGCCTTCACCCTCTGTCCACCGTCATTCTCGATTTGAGTCGAAAAATTGCAGAAGGAAATACCGCTGTCAAGCTTTTTTTGACAACATCGAATTTTATATTGCTTGAAAAGTCAGGGTTGGTCGGTCCAGGCCCCGCCGATGACATAAGCATACCTACACAATCGGTGTTATTGAATAAGGAAACGTATAGAATTGTACGTGCCGTAGAAAACCGTAGGTCAGATTTATACTGTCGACTTTAACCGTCGTCCTGGCTGTTACGGTAGTCGCTGTAGCTAAAGGTCGCCCGGCCTGCTGTTCCGAAAGTTTTGACGCATTTCAGTATAGAGTGCATGTAGAAGAAATTAGGTAAGGTTTGACCTACCAAACTAGTACCCGACCTCCTTTACATGAATAAAGGTTTTAAGGTTTACGTGCAGCACCGCCGGTAAGCATTTCTTCAGGCGACTGGCTGCCAGTGCTAAACGAAGTGTGCTTACGTCCGGTTTCGAACCTAGACTACTTCAAGCAGCCCTAAGTACAGACAAAAAAATCACTGCACCATCAAGTGGGGACAGACTTTCCTCACTAACCACATCAATTCTAGAGACTACTGTTGACCTGCAAAGGCACCGCAATCGCAGTTAGCACTTTCTTACAGTATCCATACGTGTATATTATGAATGTGTGATCGCAAATGCGCTACTATGCAAAAAAGCAGGAAGTTTATTTGTAAATTAGAGCAAAGGTCAACAATTGACGCAACAACGATATAGCGACATATTATTTCACACCTAAAACATCACTGCATAGATTTTTTTAGAAGTAAATTTAACTTTTTCAATTTTGTGCTTCTCTCTTTTACACAAAGTATGCATAACGTTTTCAGCACCCTTATCTGATAAATCACAGATAAGTTGATGTTAGTAATGACGAAGTATCTGATGTGAAGGTATATGAGTTGATCGGAACGCGAAAAATTCTGTTGTATAGTAATAATCATTCCTTTTCAAGAAACGTGGTCAATGTGGCTCTGAACAAAACCCTAGAAAAGGGTATACCAAATAAGGTTCATAAGCTGGGCGGCGAAATTAGATTTCCCAGTCAAATTACAAATAGTTTAAAAGAAACAGGCTACGTATCCAAATGCACACTTCGTCGTAAAGGTTGTTACTATGGATGAAGTCCATTATGTTGCTTGTTCACCTATCAACGGCCTCATTATGACGGTGAAGCATGTCACGAATATTTGTGAAAAATATATGTTACATAGAAGGTCTCATGTGTTTGGAGCTGTCGCAAATATGTTTTGAGCTACCTTAGGATTGACTTCGTTAGCTACAAAACGGTTCAAGATTTGCACAGCCTTATGTGTTTAAAACAGCTGGAAAGTACGTAAACCTCAACTGAGCGGGGGTAGGGTAACGTGGCGTATTAGAACAATACAGTCGAAAACATTACAAGCTTCAATTTGGTGGAATAATACCATAACCCTTTTAAGGCTTGAAATCCCACAAAAAGACCCACATAGACGAGCACAATTCTGCCCATGGAGGGAAAATTCAGTTCATGGCTTTTGGACGATGGCAGCTTGGACGGCGCAATCTTCTAGGAAGTTGCTAAGGAGACCGACTGACTTTGCAAATGTATCAAGCCTTGAGTTCAGCTACACTAAACATGAGCTCTTCTACATTAGGAAGCGAGCAGTTTGGTAACGAGGCTTCTCTCTAACATCAAGAGCCAACTTAGCAACAGTACCGTAAAGCAGGCTTAGGTACCAAACTCGCCGAATAAAGGAAACGCCAGAAACATAACCAGCTAGAGCATAAATTTTTATTCCGGTTAGTAACAATTGAGATACTGAGAGTTGATGAAAAGGAGTACGCATCCCTTCTTAAAAAACTTGGACATGGGTTTGCGTGTGGATCTGCCTTGAGAAATGTGTGAAAAGTAACTCTTTCAAAGGCTTAGTGTTGAACTTTAAAGGGGAAATGCATCGCCCACAACTACTACCCATTGACTTCATGCCCACAAACGATAGTTCGCCCCGACTACAGTAACCTGATCCAAACGAGGGGTCTTATTGTTTCATTGCTAGGTTAAAAAAAATACTGATTATGTAAATTTGCTGATGAGCTGCATTATGCTATATTTGTATGAACGGCGTGCAAATATTGAAAGCTTAGCGACAGTACGGAGCTCCTTCTAATTTATGCTTCCAGGTAAGTACATGTCATGACACTTGCTGTAATACCTATTCAGTATATCGCATTGTGTTCAGATGTTAACTTACCTGTGCCGGGCAAGAGTGTGTTGAAAATGCCGAGAATGATGGCGAGCGAGGGGTGAAGTAACGGCACAGCCTTCCGGAATCGGCCGTGCCGTTCGCGTATGGAGATGAGCTCGTAGCGCGCTACTGCCTGTCCGTTCTGGATTTCGACACAGTCCGATGGCACCGAGACGACTACCTGACGAACGTCTGGGCGTTGAGGAAACAACCGACCTGGATGATACGAGCCAACCATTCCTCCACTGCTGATTCCACCTCCATAGATGTGTCCGGCCGTCCCATACGAAGAGCCACCATACGACCCAACACCAACGCCAACGCCACCGCCCCCACCCGCGTAGCCGTGGCCCCCGTAGCCACCAATAATCTCCCCTCCGTAACCTCCACCCTCGTAACCTCGTCCAACGCTGCGAGGCCCGAACGACGGTCCTCCTGGGGGCAGCCCGCCGTAATACACCGGCTTGCTCAGGTGGTTCATAAACCCGCTGTAGTCTTGGTAGCCGCCCCTGCCAGCGCCCACGCCATAGCCACCTGTCGACGAGTAAGAAGAATTAAAATGCAAGTGAGAAAGGTTGGGTATCGAATGTTAAGACATCATAAAAATTTAATAATGACCACACTAAAAATGAATATACCTGCAGCGTTAGTTGTGTCTACAAAGGTTATTGATACAAACTAATATAATGAAAAAAAATCCACTTTAATACCGGACATCAGGGATCACGAATGACCACATCGAGAAACAATTCATGAACCTTACCAATGGTCTTCAGTAAAACAACAGCTTATCATTTTAGTAATGTCGTAAATCCTACGATCTTGTCTCATGGTAGTAGAGATAATTACTGTAATCCAAAAAAATGAAAATCGAAATCTGCATAAATAATACATTGTGTAAGGATAATTTGCGGCCCCTCAGTGTAAAAGGAATGTACACAAGCAATCAAAACCACAGAATATTAGATAGAACTGTTTTATAAGCAGACTCACAACTACTGCTTTCTCCTATGCTATGACTGAGCCGCAGGCCTCTTGTAAATATGGCGGAACGTTATATGATAGTTTTCGCACAAAGCGAATTTTCTATTTCCATTGGTGATGATACTCTATCATTTTCAAGCAGTTCGGTCCAGCTATGTGGCGTACTTAATAGTAAACCACACTTATGCTCTTGTATATACTTTGTCTGTAATAAACTAGAAATATAGCTATATCAGAACAATGTCACAACTTAAATGAGTTTAACAAAGTCTAAGGCACGTTGCTTCGTTGCAAGCAAACGAATCGAGGACTCTCTTGCAACCCTGTTAAGAAGCATCACCTGCCGTATTGAGACGTTCAAAGACACGTTGAGACGACGTTCCGTTGACTAACTGACCACCTGCGCCGCACCAGTACGGTACACTCCACCTCACGATTCGGCGATTTAATATACGTACATTCACTACCTCACGGTTTTCCTTACTCAAGGTCTGTTCCGCACTTATTCAAAATCACGGAAGGTTTATCCTATTATAGAAGCCCCTAATGGTCCGTCTTAGAAAACAGTAAACTCGAAAAGGACGTAGGGCTATGAGGCACGACTTCGGTAACGTCGGAAGCGGTTGGGCTAATTTTTATCGGCCTTCGACTGGTGACAACCCCCTATAGACCCCCTGGGCGAACCGATTTATCTCTCGTACACCCCATTCCACTGTTAAATTGGCGAATTAAGCTCGTAGAGAACGGGGTGGACAGGGCGACGATAGACGATTTTCGACGAGTAACGTCTACCGATGTCCACACAGAATGGCTGATTTTTTCCGGCCCTGCCACCCGCTTCTCATCCTTTAAGTAGTAGAGCTTCATCGCCGCCTGTTCGGTTGATCAACGAGGGACTGCTCTGAAGGTAGGAAGCAGCACGAACGAATAGTCAGTGACCCTTCAAAGCCGGGTAACACCGCGCAGAACAGGGAGTGAAAGAAGTTTTCAATTGCGGCTGATGTTGCCTGGCTTGGGGAAAGGACGATCCCAAGCGCCTATAGGAACTGAGTCGCCTTCCCTTGCGGCCAGCGAAGATTTATTAAAGTCTAAATTGAGACTCCCCATAGAGGCGGCCGTAGTGGACCTTCCCCCCGCTTGACTAAGTTAGGCAAGAGAACCTTTCTTCATAGCCGCAATTGACCCTTAGCAGGAAGAATGGTTGGTGCAAAGGCGGACGTATTTTTTCTCGCTTCACCCTTTAAACCTCTTTTATCTGTCTCGAAAAAATGGAAACCAAAAAAAAAATGCCGCGGCGCTCAAAACAAAAAAAGGGCTCTACGTCCACATTATCGACCCTACACGTACTATGATAGGCATGTAACGGTGGACAAAAAGAACGTGAAACGTATATTTGTCGCGTCGAATAAAACACATAAATGGGTATTTGACATGTTCGACAAAAACCATACCAATACATCCCTGTTACGTCCAGCTCAGTTTAATAAGAAGCTCAGTATTGAGTAGGCAATCGAACTGTAATATATATCTTGAATTGAAAGTTGTTAAAATGGTAAAATCCAGCAGACTCAAAATCTGAGCATGGCCATGTGTTTACTTGGAACAAAATGTATGTAGGATACCCAGCGGAAACAACAGCTAATGATCCCACACACGAACTACGCGTATGTTTACCCTAGAATATGGATAGCATCATATCTTCACGTGGTCTTCTCTGTTGAAAAACGAATATGTTTCTATTTGAGCACTTCAGCCAAAGACAACCCATAGAAAACAGTTTCACGTTAGTCGATCAGCTTCGAATCGGATCGAAATTGACTACTTCATCTCTGATAACTCTCTCATTCGGATATTGCTTACTAAACACTATGATGACAAGAAAACACGTTTTTTTTATTTCTTGCAGCCAATGGTTGGTGAGCGGTGGGTACCTGTCTTTGTCTTTACGAAGGTCATGGATTTAGAAAACACTAAGGAACCATCCCAATTATATCCCGCAATTCCATGATATCAAATCGATATTAATTTATTTATGATGCTACCAGTAAGATCAATTTGGACGACAACAAACCTTAGAGACATCACGAAACGAGGAGGTTAGTAATGGTGATCGTAGCACTAGCCGCAGCAGCGATGGCAAGACTGTCGGAAAAGCAGGTTACTGCTGTCCTATAGATCGTTCGATATAATTCAAGCTCTATACGGGCTAAGCCGTGTGTATTCGAGTTGCATACGTCGAGTTTCTGAGCATTGCTTTTAACTCATTAACCTGTTAACCGGTTTAACAACCTGGGCGGTTGGAGACAAACGGTACACTATGTGTCATAAAAAGTTGTTTGCGATTTCAGTTTCGACCCAGTCCCTTCTCCCGGTACAACTCTGTTTTCTTCGCGACATGAACCGACGGAACGAACTGGGCAGATGATGAGGATCATTCCGAAGAATAAGAGCCCATTTTTCAGGATTGACGCAAAGCAGGATTGGTTGAAGGAACAACTGCGGTATCTGCGACAGCAACAGCAGGAGCAATGATTTCCTCAGATGTTTAGTTGGAGAGAGATTGGTAGAATTCAGATATAGAAAGCAGGGCCAGGAGGAAATATCAAATTCTAACTGAACAGCTGAGCTGAAACATTTCTGAAAATGAAGAGTCTATCGCCGACCCACCAGTAAAAGCATCTAACTAGGAAGTGAATAAAGCGCTTACATATATGAGACACAAATTGTAGGATAAAGGGTTGTTGGACGCGTTTTAGGAGCACTGAAACAAAAATTTGCCGACAAGCTCGTCGGACCTCAGATATTATTAGATAGACCCGCATAGCTGCTACAAACGTTCATGTTAGATAGGATAGATTTTATCTAGAAAAATAAAGCGGCTGGCGGGTAAAAAAGGATTAGAAAAAGGAAATGCAATAAATTGAAAACTCTACGACGGTAAGCGACTACCTTTATGAGGCCCATTGAGATTTCAGAGCGTAGACATTTTTTGATTGCCCATTACGTACGGAACTGTAAAAGCAGCCGACTCAGCTTGTTGGCCTTCTGGCCTGCAACTATAACTGCTCGAACAACAACAACAACGACGACAACGACGACAGCACTCTAAAGCCAACAATCGACTAGACTAATTAGATAATAACAA
Organism: Varroa destructor; assembly: GCF_002443255.2. Taxonomy (NCBI): domain Eukaryota; kingdom Metazoa; phylum Arthropoda; class Arachnida; order Mesostigmata; family Varroidae; genus Varroa; species Varroa destructor. The sequence continues at coordinate 36,601,284 of NW_019211457.1, forward strand.
TAATTATAACTGGTGTAATTTATTCATTAAGTCAGCTTTTCCTTCTCGGTGAAGTAAAAGTAGCTGTCTTTAGCCAAGGCACACGAGCGTGCCGTTGTTAATTGGGAGAGCTATTGAGTTTGGAGCGGTTCTCTGCGATCGCCTCGAGTTCTTCTCCATACGTTTCAGCAAAGTTCCATTGATGGCTGGACCTCTCTGCCGATCAGGTCATACGGTTCTAGCAATAACATATGTACGTTGCTTGTATGAAGATAAACTAGTAATGCACCCTACTAATAGATTTAAAATTTCGATAAATGATATTCGCTTATGCATGCGCAGCACTATAGATCCTATTGTAGACCACTTTCATTTTGCAATATATACAACTATGAACCATTTTTTTGACTATAACTAACAGGCCACAACGGCTCAAGCAGGAGACATTACTACTCACCTTTACTAACTCTGTGATCTAGATTTGAGCACGACTAGACGAGGAAGGTTACTGAGAGTAGGTTGCATAGTGGAGCACGGATATGAATTTCTTCTGATCGAAATCTGCTGTACTTTAGCTTATACTAGATCTGTTTTCTCGCTAGTTCGTTAAATCAGTAGAATTTCCGGAAACGAGAGTGCATAACCTAGCCAATTGAAAAACAACAATGTATTAACTGAATTCAGCTGTGGTTAGTGTCCTGAGAAAACGCTGTAAGGTCAGAGAACTTCGCAGGCCAATGAACGTGTTCAGCTCACTTTCGTTTCAAGTAGGGCACGACGTCTTTGATTTTGACTCTTCCACCATGAATTACCATTATTGGTAGAGGTCACCTCAGATAAGATGCCATTTGCTCAAGCAACTGACGTAGTCTCTGCGTCGTTCAGGGTTACCGAGAGCTTGTTCACAGGGAAATACCTGTTATCTTACCCACTATACATTAATCATTGTGTTAATTCCATTGGGAATTGTTATCGAATAGAGCATTATACTTTTGGACGGTGGAAAGCGAAAAGTCACCGCTGCTAGAGAAGCCCTCCAGACTGGTCAGGATTCTTAACCTGCTATAACAAACACAAACGTAAATTATCCCGATGACTGACGAATGTTAATCGATATCTTCAAATACACTATTCATGGCCACAGCAATGGCGATAGTCTAATCTGTAGAAAATAGAACAAAGCCATCTCTGTTTTCACGACTCGGCAGCCTCGCCGCTTTGACCTCATCGGTTTGTTTAATTAAAACGAGCTCTTGTTTTCCCCTACCTCCAGCACTGGAAATAGGTTCACGCTTTTGAAGCCAGTAACAGCAGAGTTCGACATAAGACTAATCGAAATCAGCAGCATGTGCGTTTTCTATGTCATGATTGACGTCACTGGATGGTAATCGGCAATTTCTAATAGTACAATGATGTTCCGTATGCAAGATATTCGCTCACTTTCACTTCAGCTAAGTGGCAGGAGAACCCGTGCTCGTTAAACGACATATACTTCCCCACTCTACCAACGAAACTGTACAGACGAATTTATGTACACTGTGAATATGTGACAAGACACTGATACCCGGTGCTATGTTAGAAGAACATCACAGGCTCACTTCAGCGAAACAATAATGGCCTTTGAAAATAAGGCCACAGGAAAACTCTGGAAGCACATAGAAAGGAACAACATGGAAGTATACTTATTCCGCTGCCTTCAATTTTTTCCTCAAAACGATTAACGTCAAAACAAAAAAGAATATCATTAGCGTGGTCTTTTTGTCTCAGCTAGATGGTTTTCTCTATACACTTCGGTACGATAAAATCATGCTTATGTGGCATCGTAGTGTAAAATATTAGAGCACTGCATGCATGTCCGGCGTATCGCTAACAGGCAACATTTGATTGATCGATACTGCAATCCTCACTCCAGGTGAAAAGAGTTCAGAAGAAAAAATATTTTTTAGCTTCAAAAATCAGAGTTCACTCGTATATCATAGCGCTACGGAAATTGGATTGGGTAAGACATTAGCCAAGGAGGCTTTAAGCGAAATCACAGTACGTAAATGATGGCAACGATTCAAGGACCGGCATTGGACTACTGAAGACAAGCGACGAGGTGGTCAGATTTTGAAGGACAGAACGCATTGCCGCAATCAAAGAGGCTTCTCACAGCTTGAAGTCTAAGGGCTCTGTCGACTATAAGAGCATTTTTACGGAACTACAAGCCATATGCTATAAATGCGAAAATCGGGTGAATCCCCGCTAATTGAACTGAAAGGTGTGCTCCCTCGTGCGATTTGGGAAACTTAAGTCAACAAAAAAAAAGCATACGAAACATGGAGTGTAGTTATTTAACGACAACGCTACAGCTTATCACTAGGCCTCAATTATTTTCTGGATTAAGCAAAAATATTTAACTTTGGCTTCTATCGGCTTATTTTCCCCATCCAACTCCGAATCATTACGGGATTCTCTAAGCCCAAAAAAAGCAATCGATGAGCAAACATATCCCACTACCGCTTTATTTTGAAAAAGAAAAAGGGTAACCGGGTATGGGACGCGAATGATCAATGCCTAGAGGCTGTCAGAGGTCTATGTAATCTATAAAGGCAAGTACCTATAAAACATGTTAAAAGATCTTCATTCTAGCTAAACATTATTTGATCACAAAATCTGCTGGATTTGCTTGTAACAGCCTAATAAATGCATATTTCATGTTTTAATTGTTATTTTCGGCATTAATTAAAAGCGTATTGTTGACGATTATCTCACCTTTGAAGCTATGGCGTACAAGGCCTCTCTTACTTATTGCTTCTCCCATTGAGTGACGTATTTGTGGGTTTGCCATCCTACAATCTAAAAAAGTTTAATTTGAGGGTCAGATCAACGTGTTGATTCGCCGTTGCGGCCTCGAGCCTGGGATAACGCTAACATTAAGTATTAGGCCGCCTAACTGGTAAGTGCTTACATTGTTAACGAGTTTGTTATCCAACACCCTAACAGTCGACGTCGGCAAAATATCAACGATGTGCTCTTATCTTCACAAGATCCCGTGAATTTTAAGCTTACATCTTCCCTTTGGCAACGCAATGATGGATTTATCCTTTGCACTCTTACTTCTTTGGCACCTGCCGGTGTTGCTTCTCTGTCGAGGAGATCATCAAGAAAATAGGACTCGGGTGCTATTGTAGTCACTATACAAAATACGAGTAAACTTAGGCTCCGCCGACTTTTTTTTCGAGCGGATGAGTAGACAGCGAAGGGACGAGTGAAAGAGGCTACACACAAAATCCCTTATATGGTTACTTTGTAAGTAAATAACATGTCGAAATCTTATGTACTTCATAATCGCTTCTTTTACCTGCTTTGGGTCTTATCTGAGCTGGCTTCTGTAGCCCGACCTGATGTGGGACCCGAGAACCTTCAAGTCGTTTAACACACTTGAACAATTCACGCTTCCAGATGTGCTACATGACCGAGCGCATATCAAAGTCAAATCGAAACATGCGAGAATCAGTCACATAAAACATGAAAATTTCAGTCACAACCTGGAACAGACGAGTTCGAAGTTGCTTAAGAGCCAAAAAAAAAACTTTTATAATTATCCGAATATAAATCGTTGAGCTTCCATGCCTCTTAACCAGCCGAAAATTTTTTGAGCATTCTTCAGTAGGTGTTGATCCTTATTTACAGCTAACAAAGTGTGCATTCTTGCCGGCCTATCATTTTCTTGTTGCTTCCTCGTTTGCCCCCATCGAAGGCTTTGAATGACCAGCATTGTGCTTTCGTTCTCCAGTAATGGAGTGACCGAGGTTGCCATAACGACTGACAAATGAAAAACGAGGGCACACACACAGCGCGTCAAACTACGTGTCTGTTGACTATATCCGTTGTAACTACTAAAGACCATTTTCTCACTTGGAATACCGTTAGGCTTCGTTTTTGCATCGTGGCCACCATTACTATTGTTGTCTATCTAATTTGTAATCCTACAAAGACGGTAGCAATAAGTAAAATAAATAAATATACCTTCAGCACGATCCACATACAAGGGGTGGACGTGTTAAGACGCAGAATCTATGCTTGCTCAGTTACATCCGCCCCAGTCCGAACAATTTTAATCATCTTGGCCGCTGCCTATTATTAGTGCCTACTAATGGCAGTCCGTAATCATGACGCTGATAAAATCAGGCCTTGTCAGCTTTGTAGGCTGGCCTGGTTTGCAGCGCCACCCCATAGTCTTTTTCCTCTATCACTGTAAGCTTATCTTGTGTCTACTGGTATTATGGGAAGTGACGCTTTTAAGACCGGATAAAGAAAAAGAAGGCTAATAATGGTGCCTTTAGCTGTCGCTGAGTAAATGAATGTCGTTTCGCTCGGCGTTAGTTCGGCCCTCAAACTGTTTACTCTCAAATGTATTAGTGCGCAGTAGTGGTCGTAGTGGCAAAAACCGAACACGACTATTTTAAGAGTCACACACAGGCTAACGGTGCAGTATAATGGGAGTTCAGAAGCTGGGTTAGAAGAAGCGCTCAGATGCAAAACAGTACCTGCTGATGGCGTTCGTCCTGCGATTTAACTCCGATGCTGGAGTTATGTCTGCTGGATTTCCTGTTGGTCAAATCCACCCGCCGCCCCAACAAGCCGAACAGCACAAACAGACACAGATATCACCGCAGCCTCCGCGACAACTGCCATTGCTGCCTCGTTGCTTGGCCGGGTATAAGAGAAATGTACCCTGCTTCTATCACAGTAGACAAAAAGGCTTCTCGCCTTGTTCATCCTGTTGCCCTCTATGTGTTTTCTCAATCTGCCTCTATTTTCAGATTTTTTTTTCATTATTCGATCTTGACACAAGCTAGCCGGCAGCTGCTAGTCTGCTTGTTGTCGGGGTGTTAATTGTCCTGGACATACTTGTCCTATCTTGTGCTGTACCCTGTATTCCCTTAGTATGCTAAGCTCTACTCTTCTCTGTATGTACGTGTCGTCTTCTATAGTATCAGTTCCAGCGGCTAGTTGCTACAAACAAAGGCTGCCACTACGACGAAGGACGACCGCAGGCTGCATCAGTTTTTCTACGTGTGACTGATGCCAGTGGTACGGCTGCTACGTGAGGCCGCTGTAGCGCCGTTACCATGGCTCTTCTTGTGCCATTTATTGCTATCCATGTTATCTCCTCCGCCGTTGTCATGGCTAGCCAGCCAGTCGACCAACCGGACAGGCATCATCGTCGTCAACTTGTCTCGGTTCTTGGTTCGGCTGCACGACCGCCCACTCCTTCATGTACTCCCTCTTCCATGCTATTCTTCTTTTTCTGCTACTCGTTAGGAGAATCAGAAAAGCCAGAGATGAAGAACAACGAGCTTCATTCTTTCGTCGTCGCCCGGACTCGTGTGCCCCACCTCCGCTTCCCTACCGGAACGCAACGAGCCGTTGTCTAGAAGCAAAAGCTACTGCATTACATTAGACAAAGTCAAACGCAATGCCGATCAGACTGAAACGCTACCAAATAGAGTAGTTTTTTTTCCAAGCCCCGCATCGTGCTGGTAGAGATGCCGTCAGGTGCGGACAGCAAATGGCCATAGTGGTCGAAAAACTTTGTGAACACAAGACGGAAAGACCAAAGAATTTATGACTACAAGCCAATGTACATGCACTTGTAGTTAGATATATAAATGACCACCCGGAGTAGGCTAAGCTTGCTCGCAAATGAGCGGGACTATGAAGAATTCATCCAAAAGCCGTGTCGATAAGCTGGCAAAATAATTCCTCTTTTTTTTTCTTCTATTAATTCTTCTACTCGTTCTGATATTAAGAGGTAGTTATTTGTCTTTTTATCCTTCGTGAGACAGAGCGCCTGGTCAAGCTCATCCATAAATCCGCCCACATGGATCGTAAAGGTGAACTCCGCCTTGAATTTTTACCTTCCCAGAGTGCTGCATCTGGCAAAGAGACTGGGAACTATTGAAGCTATCAAGTCACTTAAAAAGGTGCCATAGGTACAACTATAAATATACAGTATTTGGGCATAATTTAGTTTCACAGTATCATATTAAATCCTCACTGCTTGCCTGTTAAGGTGTTATATAGATTTCTCTGTCCGATTGTGCATCGTATGCATGCGGTTTTGTGATATGTGAGCGACGTATTCCTATTGACAAATGCTTCAAAATTCAAAGAATAATCTGAGTTTTTTTTCTATTCGCGCAACATTGGCTGCCTCTTCATTTTCTTAATTAAATACTTATCAAGTTCTTTTCATATCAGACGTCTGCTGTCTTACGTCGCTCCTTCCGCGGCCTAACTTAATTTATCTCGATCGACGCTCGCGGGCGCCTAATGCAGCTCATTAAAGTAAAGAAGGCTTAACAACCGCATGGAAATGGAGAATCCGCAGGCTGGAGCAGAAAGGAGTGTTCGAGCAAGTGGTTGTGCCGGTGAGAAGATGGCCTGCGGTCAAAATCAGGGGCACGGGAAAACGTCCATGTAGTCAAGGCATATCACGAGGAAAATGGCAATAAACGCTAATGTGGGGCCTGAAGCGATTTCGTAACAAAAAGACTGAATATATAGGGAAGCCGTCAGGTACGTAAAGTTCACGGTAACATTTGAGAAAGAATGCTTAAAGCATCGATAAGGTGTGCAACGAATTAGCAATTTTCACATAATAGCCAAAAATAAAAAGAATTATAGTTAGAATAGTAGATAAAAAGGTCAAAGTTCGCGTAATGACACAATGAGCCAATGGATGAATTTTAATACGTTTCACATTTTGAAACTCAATGTCTCTAAGTGTAAGCAATAGCGTATAGAACTTGATGCCAAATGTCTGGGATCATAAAACGGCGGGCAGTCTTCCTCTTTTTCTGATGCAATGCTTAATGCAGCTCAGAATTTCAAACTGTGTAAGAAATATATTTCTACTATTCATCGTCTCAAAAATAAGTATTAGGGTTGTTTATTATTTACAGTGTTACAACGAAGTGAAACGAAACCTTCAAGGCCCCGTTTTCTGCCACGTAGCCTACATATCGAAAGTCAACTAACAATACTATCTAGATAGAATTCATCGAAACGCTTCAACGAAATGCACAGACATTGGGTAAAATACTCAAGGTCGGTATTAAAACTTCTACAAAATGGCAGCCACCTCACAATTAAGAGCTAAGTGAAACGATCAGCATACATCTGACTCCAAACGCCCAGAATGTATGGAAGTCTTCTCTGATATATTACAGACGAATGATGTCGACTTGTTCTCAAAATTGGCCGCAAGGTGCCAAAAATGGTAAAACTATAAAGGTACGCAAAATGCGCATCAAGGTCTTCGATTGAAGTGTCCGTATCCTGCTCCCGTATACTGCATATTTATTATATTCGGTCATAGAAACGATATGTGTAAACGAACTTTGTCCATGGACGAAACTATGCACTAGCTGAATCGATACGCAGTATCATTAGGGGCATTAAGTACAACTAGACGACAAAGGAAGCACTAGCTTTGGTCCAGACTTATTTACGAAACTCAGTTAATCACTATCTTATATGGCCGCGTTTCTTGTTTTAATATTAACCACCGTATTATCGAACGATTTTGGCGTCGCTAAGCGGAAGCGGGGACATCTTGATTACGAGTGGAGTTGATCACCAAAAGACGGAAGCCAGGGCCAGCCGGTGCCTGTACCGCGACCTAGCTCGTTTGTCCATCTAGGGCTCGTGAGCTTTTTGTTGAAATTTTCGTAATCGGTCGCTTGGTTGGCCTAACATGATCATACAAACCCCACAGGAATTAATTATCTATCCCGACGCCGTAATCGGATTTGATAAGTATAGAGACGCGTCAGCTCCAAACATCTCAAATGCGTCGTTCGCTAAATGTGGCGAGTTACCTGGCTGTGTTTTTATTTTATTTATTATTTTATTAAATAATATTATTATTAACAAAACTTACGCTAGCAGAGAGGAGGTATATGGAAGCACAGCGGCCGCGGAGATTCCTTTGTATCGTTTAATCAAGTATTTGTAGAAAATAAGCCCATCTTATTTTCGATGTTTCCCTTTTTCTCTCTCTTTTAGCCTTTCTTAGTAAAGAAACACCAACATTAACATGCCGCAATATTTTTTAGCTTTTATTATAAGTTAACGTTAAACGCACTGCCAGGCGCTTTATTCGTATTGTCAGCGTTTAAATCAATTTCTCGTGTTTCCGCCGTCGACATTGCCACGATTAACTATGGGAAAATGGGACAAAATTAGGTCACTAGAGTCGTTACCTTTCGTTATGCAGACTTTCCCTTGTTTTTCGCCGTGTTCAAACCTTGCCTCGTGGGGTTTCTTACAGCAGTTTGCCTGCAAACGATCTAGAAATGCATACCCAGATATATTGAATTCGACCTTTGTTTCCATAAAGAGCACATTAAAAAACAATTAACGGTCAGCTTATGCAAGCAAAATGATCAATATCGATATATATAAAAAAAATCGGAAAAAATAATACTCATTGTCCACCTTATTATGCCTTACGTATATATATTATCGGTAAGTTCAGTCTTCGCAGTAGTAATAAACGTCTACCGCTCTGATTATCTAATCTAGTTAAGTGTCTTGAGCTTGTAGAGCCGATAACGCCTTTTGGGCACTGCTTTAGGTAGATGATTTTATCTGGGCTCGGAAGGGTGTCCAGCAAAACTGGACTCCTGCAGTTGGCTCAGAACTCAATCGTTCTAGCGATTTGTAGATAGTGACACGATCAGAAATACAAGCGCGGCGTTGTTAGCGAAGAAACGGAGCCACTGAGGACACACTTATTTACATTTCCTTTATTTAGTAGTGGGGCTCTCGCATACGAGGGCAAGAGAGAGGAAGAAAAAATGAACGATTTGCACAAACGAATCTAAGCATCAATATCTTCGGTGACAAAATATTTAGAAACTGCGTTAGCCAGTATGGGTGTATGTGCATTTGACTAAATATACCGTATGCTAGTATAAACCCATCTAAACGAGGACTTGTACATCCCACTTACGTTCGGTAAGTGGGGGGTTACAGGTACGATCGGTAAATTAACTTCCCTAATTTTTTTAATTTGGCTCATCTGCGCAAAGATCTCACCATTTGTCATTTCCTGTTTCCACGTGGTTTGTCATACGCTCGAAATGAACGGAGCTATATGAATTGAAAATCTTGGCACTTATAGCCATGCCTAGAGTTCACGCTAGAACGATTAGAAAATGTGCTTATTTTCAAAAAAAAAAAGGGGCAGTTCGTATCACTGACAAAAATACGTTTCATATAAATGGTACGTGCTCTCAAGATGAGGCTGTCCAGGGTTGATTATTTTTGTCGTCGGTGAGATACTTTAGGCAGTTTTAGTTTGGGAATGGACCGGAGCTACCTAATAGAAGGAAAAACTTAACAGAGGCAGAATGACAATATTTTAATGTACTGGTATCATAATAGAAATTTGACGTTTGTCTAATAAAATCAGGTGAAAAATTTTAACGCTGAAAGGAGCACGGCACAACACTGAAAAACCTAGCGTCTTAGCTTGTCGGCAACACTTGAGTGGTATAGCAGCGATCAAACTAAATCAGAAAAAATAAAGGGCAAAGCGCGACTACAAAAATCGCTAGATACCCTAAATTCGGCATCGCATTTTAAAAGCAAACGCTAAACAGCTACATATGTTCATACATATTTGGCGCTACTATACACACACTTATATAATATTTACACTTTACAAGATTTAATGCAAAAATTGCTACACAATTTAACTTCACGAAGGAAATAAGCACTCTGTCTGGTCGATCCAACATAGACTTAACCATATATATATATATATAAAGTAAAAAATACCTTTTTTTTTCCTAACTCTGTACACCGTTTGAAAGAGCTCTCTCTTGAGATTCTGTGGTGTGGTGAACCAAATTTTAAGGGCGAGTTGAAGCTCTAAAGATGAAGATTCTATGCAAAACAACTGTTTATTTACTCTATCTTGCCTTTCATCGAAATAGAAAGCTCATTAAAGACTCTGTAATCTAGAAAACTGTTCGAAGAGACCAGTTAAGCTTAAAGATGGAATCTAAGAAAGAAGCACCCCACTCCGGTAGGCTATATGAAGTACTCGAATGGCAATCATTTCAAGAGGTAAGCTGCGAAGACCAGACTGCTGTTGGACATCTTGACTGTATGGAATTTTATTAAGAACTAGGTCTCGAAGTGCCTCAGGGAATAGGTAGACAAGAAAAATATGGCACCAAACAACGAACAACCACAATGATAGACTTTTACACACAAGTGTTACGGGTGACGAGAAGCGGAGTCTTTCCGTTTGTATGCGACAGAGAAGTAAATGGCTAACTCGAGGAGAAACGTCTAGGTCTAAAGGTAAGCCGGATCTCTATCCTGAGAAGACTACAATTTGCGCCGGGTAGGATTGGAAGTGCTCGAGGGAACAAATCGGTTAAAAAGCATTTGTATATGGCTCAGTTACATCAATTGAATGAGGCTATCCAAGAGAAAAGACCCGATTGATGAGGCTTTTTGCCCTATTACAATGCTAAGCCGCACCTGGCAAACTCTGCAAAAGCTGACCTGAAAGAGCTTAAGTGGTAGGTTTTTTACATCCACTATATTTTTTAAATCCTGCCCCCTACGAATTTTCATCTTCTCTGGTTACTGGTAAATTAAGTTAAAAGTCGCGCCTTTGACAATGAAAGGACTCCTAAGGAGTTCTTCACAATCAGATTTGAGAATTTCTGTCACAATGGGATGCATAAATTGGTTGATAGATAAGATATATATATATATATATATATATATATATATTTACTTGCCCCAGCTGTTAGATGCAAGTACGGCTGATCTCATAGGACTTTGGTCCTGTACGTGTGTATGTGTGTGTGTGTGTGTGTGTCTATTTTCAAATTATTACCAACGCACACTGACTCCTTCTATATGGCATGTTTTATTCTACATTAGAGGGATTCACTTGGTAGAAGTCCACGTGCGAGGATGTAAGTTCCGTTAGGCTTAATTCAATACCAGCAGATGTATCGTCACTATAAATTGACGCCTGTATCGCCTCACCTTCTGCCTTCAAAACTGAATGCATTTCGTTACCAAATATTCTGCGCGAGGTTTTCTCGTCTTCCGCACCTCATTAACGACGTCATACTATGGAATGTATAGAATTCTAGTCAGAATATTCCATTTCCATTAAACACAATAATGCTAATGAACGGTAAACAGATAACCCACCCCGTTTATTGTATGTAGATCTATTGAAGTTGATTAAGCTTGACAATTTAATTCCGTATGCAGTGTCATGATACACAGTGCATAGAAGAGTGTGTGAAGAACCAGCCATCTTCAGCAATGTTTTAAACAAAGTGTAGTGTGCAATAACGTATTAAATATGGTATAACCATTGAATATAAATATCCGTTATACGGCATATATTAAAGGGCCGATGATACACCCTTTGATAATTTAAAAATTTTATTTTAATTTCTGCTTTATGAAGAACATTAACAAATCGGATCTACCCGCAAAACTTAAATATATAAACATCCCACAGAGTCCATAACGATATTTATGTTTGAGATGTCAATGTACCTTTTTTCTGTTTACTTATCATCTGCTACGCGTCAGGCAGAAGCAGGCGAGCGGGAAAAAAGCGTCGAACAGAAATTAAGGACATCAAAATTTAGATAGGGGCAAAAGTCAGATGTGCCTTCCTGCTAACTAGTATAGTTGTAATAGGGATGGCTATGAATAATGAACAATCACACAAAAGAACTTTTCTGCCGCCGCTATTTTTACTGCCGAAGACGTTACCGACGCTCATTCGATGCCTCTTTTCGTTTGAAGACAAACCTTTAGTTATTTGGATTTCGGAGACCGATGTTTAAAAAATTCTGCGCGTTCGACGCATCGCGAATCTAGTTGTCGAACAATGGCCATAGTGTGCCCTCTTTCCTTGGAAGCGTTCGGTAGTACTTCTGTCTGCCTTTCCCAGTCAGGCAGCTTTCTCATACAGCTCCCGCCACAGCTTTCTATCGCCCTGCCTATAACAACAGCAATATCAGTATCGTTTAGCAGTGATTGCAATCATTGCTTTCTTGTCGTCCGATTCGCGGCGATTCGGCCAACGCCATTGCCGCAATGGGCGCACATGTGGGTGCGCTTCTGTCTTTTACGATTCTCATGTCCTATATCTACCGTCGCTGGCTCAACGAGACAACTGTCACTGCTGCCGCTACTGCAGCAGTACTCATTCAGCTACAACTGAAGATAAACGATTAACCACTTTAGATTTGTTGACTAATAAACTGGCGACGAAGAAGGAACGGAGGCGTTATTCCGAAATCGTAAACACTAGCTTTGCTTTTGGTTCCTTAGGCTGTCCTTGAAAAATCGAAGCCATTTTCGCGGGGGTTTACCGCTGCACGCATACGAGATGGCCGTGTGTTACGTTGTCGACAGGACAAAGGCCGAGTGAGTGTCGCAAGTCATTGCGAACATGCATCTCTATTGTTAATGTCGTGCAATAGAAACTGTATTGCCACGCCCGGGTTCGGTAAACGGTGCATCGCATCATAAATTCTTGACAAGGACACGGTTATTATCAGTGTGAAGAGCTAAAGATAGTAAGAGCATCAGTGTCAGTGGCAGCCATAGTGCCTATGACAGCATCCAAGCCTGTCACGTGATTAAGAGCAAATTAAGGCCACTATTGCAGGGCCATTATTGACGAAATTGTTCTATTTTTTAGCGTTGTATCTATTCTACAGGGTTTTGCTCAGATTTACAGTAGACAAACCGTACGTAGTGATACAGACTACTACGCTACAAGTATACGAACCACGTTAGCTTGCAACCTGTCTCTCACCATGCAAAATAAGTGCTCGCAGTTAATATTGAATTGTTTATTCATTTGTCTCGCATTATATTCCCGCTATAATAGGACCGGGATCTCATTCCGCTTTTGCTGAGAGCTCCTAGCGTTGTTTTTTTTCTAAATAATGCTTTTAAAATTACCTGTAGTAGCAACTGGATACACGTACTTGCTTCCGCATATAAAAATTATGATTTTTAACGATTAAGTTTCGATATTGGTAGTTATTACCGTTATACTACATACTACGAACGACCGGAAAACAACTAGTTGTGAACATGACCTTGCTTGGCTTTCTGTATATTATAAATACAGTAGATATATATTCAACGGTTCGGCTTCATAGCGTCATATATTCGTTTTATGCTCCGTAATGGGCTTGCAGTATTTTCCTTGCTACAAGCGTTCAAAGCCCACTCGATAGTATTAATAAAATCCGCTTAAATAAAAATCGACCATCGCTTGTTGACTGTACTGGTGTAAATCTCATTATTGCTATGAAACCTCAATGGGAATTTTACCTCGCAGAAACAAACATTCTGAACACTTGAAAAGTCCCAGTAATTAGCCCGTGTTAACTGCAATTGAGTGACCGATGGGCTTATTTATTGGCTGATTTAAAAATACTGAAAATCATCTAAATAAAATGATCAAAGGCAAATAAGATAGATTACCGTGCTTAATTTATGATACGTCCTAACGATTTCTGGATGCAAGTTGTTGCGGTAGAAATTCACAAGCCAGCTAATTGTCGTCTCCAATTAAAACGCAGTGTTCCTAACAGAGACCCAACGGCCCTCGTCCTCTTTGGCAAAATCCCCGCTCAGTATTCTGTTCGCACAAGACTGAAAGCCATTAGCCTTGACACCAGCACAAGGTTGTCATAAGCGGATGGATTTAGCTGGATTTTTCTCTAGCAAACCATTGAGGCGTGTGTGTGTTATGGTTCTTAGCTCTAATCTCATACGACATACTAATTATATTAATCAACCGATGGAGAATAACTCTTAAATATACATACTCGACATATGAATTATTATAGCCTTCAGTATATTTCAGTGAAGGTCGAACGAGGAATTGCAGCGGACACCATAATTATATTAACGAAATAGGACATCAGAATCCATACATCCGCCTTCCGGTACCGTACGTTTTGCTATTATATAGCTTCGCATACGCAAGAACTTCTAAGCGAGAATATATCTTGTAGCGCCTACGTGATTTATCTAGTGACATGGCCGACGCTCATACACTGCATTACTTCGTTCAAATATCAGAAAATTTCAAAAACCCATATCGATCGGGTGATGACCGCAAGCCATGTTACGCAGTCTCTACGCGTTGATCAGCTATAAAGACGACGATTTAATAGCTGCAATAAGTACACAGTAGAACTATCCAACACGGTATCACATATTGTTATTTCACATGCCCATTATTGCTATATAATGTTAGAACAACCAACATCTGCTGTCCCCCTGACTACTGCTATGAATGCGTAACGTGTAAACATGTTTTTTATTAACCAGATATTGGTTTCGCTGTTAGGACTTCAAAGATAACTTGAAATTGATTGGTGATAATGTAGTCGATTTTTTAGTTTCAGCTAAATCCTATAGGTTCTTTCTATACAAGAGGATTCCTCTTTAGATACCTCTTCTGATTCTTCAAGACGACTTATTCTTTATGTATCATATAGAATTATTACTATTTTTATTCGAGAGTTTCTTCTACATACGGCAAACGTATATTGCAACACATACAAAGGCTAGAAAGTGGCCACGGTTTCACTAAGTGCACTTATGTTACACAAGACTATTGAGATTAAGCATAAGGCCGAGTCCTTTTTGAAAATAAAGCAGTTGTATATGATAATAATAATGGGCATTTCTATTTAGTTTACTATTTTCTGAAGAAGGAAAAGGCCCTAAAGATATCGGTTCCGAAAATGCCTTTTCAAGACAGGACGCCCGAAATGGCTTATTACATAGCCTATCAGATAACCCCGCATCACATTTAATAGGCAGATGAATTTCAGCAAGGGGTATATACTTACTGTATAATACTGACGATACTGTAGATACTCACTGACAATAGCTACTCACTTTCGTTCTCTCAGTATAATAGTCGCAAATCAACTTTCGTACCTACTTTTACCCCAAAAAGTTTTTTTCCTACCCCTAAAACTGTGTACAGAACGCATAAATCAGCGTCACTTCAATCATTAAAGGCTAAATTAAAGCATGAACTTCTAAGGGCGACGAAATGATTTGGTGCCGGCTATTTA
Organism: Varroa destructor; assembly: GCF_002443255.2. NCBI lineage: Eukaryota > Metazoa > Arthropoda > Arachnida > Mesostigmata > Varroidae > Varroa > Varroa destructor. The sequence goes on from NW_019211457.1 coordinate 36,616,430, forward strand.
AATAACCACGTTGCTCGGCCTTGTCTTGCCTAGCATAATACAAAATTTGCTCAGATTTTATTGTTTCAATTTCAGGGTCCATGAGATCTATCTAACGTCATTATATAGGTCCAACCAAATAGAATGATATGTATTTCGGAATAGTCTATATCGATAGCTATACACATATCAGCAGGAGCCTTGCGGCTGTCAATCGTTCGCTCCTGATAAACTTCGAACAGGTAGGTAAGTTCATCTGGGAGCGGTGGGATGGCGGTGGGCAAGTTATGAGTCACTGCCACGGCTTGCTGTGCGCGAAAGTAGTTAGTTTGCAAGTCAGATAGTACCCCGGAAACAACCATACCTGATATTGGAACAGGTCCACATGTAGAACGACTCTGAGGTTGCAAGCGTCGAGAACTTCAAAAGCGAGGGCTTTCGGGCGCTTTTCTAAAGAAGGGGAAAACAGGCCCACCTTGTGTCGTACTGTAAATGAAATGGGAGCCCTTTGAAGAGTTCGCACGGCTAAGAAAAGCATTGCCATACGAATTGAAACTGCGGCAAGATCTGCATCAAACTTTTCTACTTTCGTCAAGAAGGCTGTATAAATATTTCGACTGAGCTCATCAGGATTCCGGAGCTTCTACCTTGGATCCGCCTAACACTAAAATCGATAAACATGCCCCTCCAGCCAAGCAGAATATTTGTAGCCGTTACCGCTACGAATGCCGAGGCGCCATCTTAGTAACAAACGTCAGCTTATTCAAAGAACAAACAGGTTTAAAAAAAAAGGTAAACCGCCATGTGGGCACGTGCGTGATTGCCTAGTGGGCAAAGAAAGCTGAGGGAGCTGCCATTGACTTCTGACTAATGCATCATCGACGCCGACGTGCGATAAAGAGCAACTTCGAATGTATTAAATGTAGCAGCTCTCTAGGGTACGGCGGGGATACATACTGCAGATGAACGAACACAGCGGTGTACGATGGTAAACAAAACATGCAGGCTAGGCAAAAGCACTTCGCCTAAAATAAAAACAATCCATTTTTGAAACCTGTCTGAAGAGTCACAATTCAAATCAAATGTATGATATTTTACAAGCCATTGATCCTAATAATTTAATAGGTAGAGGCCCAGCGGTACATTTCCCCGCCCCATAAGTACTGAACAAACGTTTTACCTGTCGGTCAGCAAGTAAATGTAATGAGGCTTATTGTTAACCAAAAACGTTGTTTCTTTCCATCAGCCATTTTGAATCGTATTTTGTTACTCTACGAACCGACGCAGATATAAATATAAAAATAGTTAAATCGCTGTCCTGGTCTTAATCAATTATGCTTCTTAATACGAAATGTAGGCTACGTATATAGGCCATATTCTTAATAGCGTTTTTGACAGGAAATAGCACCGATCCATGCAGATAATATATCTACTGACAGAGTACGATACGGACCACGAAATAGTGCTGAAATCATTTAGGCGACAGAGAATTAATTGAAAACAAGCGATAAAACAACAATCTTCATGAAATTACATAAAAGGGAGATAAAATGCCAGTTATGTGAATTCAATCGTCTCTAATTGAACAAGTTTCTGTACAACCACTGAAGGAAGAACTGAATACCTATAACTTGCACAATTTAGATGTATCAGATGTACAAACATACGGAAAGGTCTTCAATAGCGCACTGAGCCCAGAGCTTTATAATATCGTCCATACTATATATCGTGCGAGTATATCGACAATGGTGCATCAACGGCTTGCACCACGCATCTACATGTATTACAGCTACATAAGTGACGTTTTTGTGCTTTTCGGGTCAGAATAGTCAAACTAAACGCTAAAATACGCACTGAGGAACTACGAAATCTGCAAGAAATAAAGAGTAAACTGCGGCCAGAAGTAGAGTGCAGATGAACGTTTGACGAGACAATACCAAAATAATATTAATCGCAGATCTGTCCTAACTTTTAACAATTTAATAATGATAGTAATCATGAAGACGATCACATCATAAAAAACTTAACAAATTTTAGCCATTCTATAATATTTGCTTGCAATCCAATATATTAAGTATGTATGACGGTCGTTTTCCTTTTACTTTATTTTCATTTGAACATGTTTTTTTGATATCCAGCTAAGTTAAGTATGTTTTGGACACGTAAAGTCCCAACAAAAAAACCCGCCCGTAAATAAAACCCTGTCTTCTATTTGTGTAAACTGCTATCCTTCAACTTCAGTAGTGCACCGCCATTCAAAGAGGACCATAATGTTTTTGAATAGAGATTTGATAGGACGGCCCTTCTTCATATAAACGTGTATAAGCATTTCTTCTATGCATGATGTGGCTTCCTGTCCAATTATTTCCTTAAGTAAGGTACGTTAGTTTAGATACTTGACATGATTTGGGTTATTAGGTACTGCGCAAATGGGCACAAGTGAGGCGCCTTTGCTCTATGGGTGGCTAATGTTTATTTTGCCCAGATACTGGGCAAACCGGGACAATATGGTTCCAATCGCAGCATATGTGTGTAAGCTACGATCGTCTAAAAGTAGTCTTGTGATGGATTTTGTATTGTTATTTTATGCTATTAAATATCTTGTTATGATTGAGTAAGAAGAGAATCATTCTATTGATCATCAATCAAAATGACATATTGAATACTCTATGATAAACGTCCTATAAGCGAGATAAAGGTGACTTCGCTAGTGACCGCAAATGTCAAGCCGCTTGAGATCTCCAAACGTATGTTATACACCCTATTAAAACTGATAACATATAATAGAAACACATTTCTCGTAAAACAGTGACATCTATAATAATCAAAATAACTTTAATAATTCGTCGTTGCTGAACGCGCGTCTGATTACCGTGCTGATCTGGGGTCAGATACGAAATCATATCGCGACCGTGAACAGGTTGGATTAAATGTGACTTATATATATTTTTTTTTCTTGTTTCTTAAAACCGTGGAGTAATAGCGTCTAATAGATTTAGACAAATCATATCGGGTGCGAGCTTTAGGCTTAACATTAGTAAGTACAATGCGGCAATTTGTCGTTCTGTTACGCCTTGTACAGATGCAAAAACGGTGCTTAAAGCAGTGCTTAAAGCACGCACTTCTAGTTACCGGTGCTTGAATACAAACAATAATTATGATTCCTGTATTACCAAAGAAAAGCTTTCTTAAAAGATAATTTAGGTCATTCAAATAAATGATCGACTAAGCAAATGTAATTCGTACTCTTCTGATCGGGAAATAGGATTCTTTACCAGGATTCTTTATATTTTCTGCAAAGAAGAATACAAACAATATGGCCAACGTGAATTCTGCTAGTCTTGTTAGTTCTTCGCAAGCCAAATGGATCAGAGCCAAACATATAACGACCTGTCTTTTTTAACGTAGGACTTCTTTTGTAGGCTCATAGAAACATATAGCATGTAAGGTGACAAGAAATTATTGTAATATGTAATATTACTGCTTACCATACCTATTACACAAGCGCCTAAACATTAACCTAACGCCTTTCTTCGTTTTTCCTTCTGGAGTATCGATGGCCCTCTTTAAATTGACCCGGCATTGTATGCAGCTAGAATTTGTCGTAAATGTTCTAAAGCGTTTTAGCAGATTCGAAAGTAAGACGGCCGCATAGCGTACGTATAGGAAGAGTGGACGATTAAGCGCCATAAAACTTTGGGTTAAATCCTTATCGCCGTATTTTTCTATTAGTTGAAGTTAGACAAACACACATCGGAGCGAAGGAGCGGGGCCTGACGCTAACACTTCACATAATTCGATCCACTTTGCCGATATCAACTTTGATTACTGGAGCTCTCCTTATCATACGAATCTGACTTGCACTTCTTTGTTAAATATATGAGTCGATGAAGGTCTAGGAAATATTACAGCACTCTCTAACTGACATAGGTAACCTGCACTCTGTCACTCTGTTAATTTTATTACTGGTACTTTATTTTTTCCCTTACACATGCGACCGATGTCATGCAGGCGCAACATGTCGTGCAGGCATCATTTATTGTCCAACCATTTCGCCAGTCAGCTAAATCCTGTGTGAGCGTCCGAAGTTATCCATTGCGGTAACAGAATCGTACAATGCCGATGATTCAACAAATGTATTCATCTCTCACGTTGTCCGGAACCGCAATAGTCGCTGGGCATCGATCGCAACAAGTCCGACGGATAGGCATAGAACTGAAGCGTCAATCTTAATAACACCGTGGCGGAGTTGCGATACTGCATGACCAAAATGTGCGCCGTGGCAACGCTCGGGGCTAACCAAAGGTCCAGGCCAACAGTCACATATAGCATCGCCGCGAGCGTCATATGTCACTGCCAGTTTCGTGTGACATCACACTCACTGGTCATGCGTGATGGCTGGGCCTTTTGGTCGAGTCAGGCTGTGTTTTCAGTCACTATTACTCAGCCCTCTGTAGTGGTCACCTCTACGATACGATCACGTTCTAAGTTAGTTTTATCCTCACGATTATCACAATCAAATATCAATAGCGCCCTGCCAGACAACCGGTCATCATCGGCTGAACCAGGACAGCGCACCTATTGCTATCGCTATCTCGACGTAGCACGATGTATGTCCCATCACGCATTGCAGATAAGCGCTGAACAGCTGCACTAATATGAATTCAACGTGGTTTGTTCGTTCGTCTTTTTGGCGATGAGCCGACCAACCGGCCGTTCGCCGGTCCGTGCAGCAACCGACGGCGCCACGTTGTTTTGGATAGCGGTCGAACTTAGCGGTAACGGCGTGCCGCGCTCACGCTCCTATTTGTCACAGCGTGTCCGTTATATTGTTCTATTGCCCTCTGCGCCCCTCTAACTGAGCCCGAAATGACATGATCACGACAAGGCTATCGCGTTGTCCAGCAAGTCGCTGGTCCGATGACCACTGATGTCCCATATGCCAACGAGACCACTCAGCTCTGACGAACAGTGAGAAAGGACCACCCGAAAATGGGGTCCACTGCTTCTGGCCATATCACTCTGTAACGTTATTATGTACGAAGATGACGGGGATCGGAGGGCACCTCCCTACTAGACTGGCCGTTGCCAACGCTATTACCACTGACATCACGTGGATAGGCACACGAATGACACACGGGCGCCGAGGTCGAGGCAGATACCACCAGTAATAGCTGTGGTTGCTTGCATATATTCACTCAAACAGTCGTTCCTATGTTCCCTTAGGTCAATGTGTATGTGCACGTTTCAGCGTCTATCAGTGAACGTACGCGAGCTTATGTTGTACATTTCGGACAACGGCAGCGCAGCGCTCTGTTCAGCCAGGCAGGCCCAAAGCTATACCTGAATCATCTGCCTGTCACTTGGTTTGCACGCGAATGACGACAGCCGGCGGGTACCCTACCAATCTGTTGGCCAAGGCTGGACCGAGAAATCACCAGAAATATTTCTAGCGACCAGCGATTGCCATCCATCCATCCATCCTGTGTTGTCCACCAGGCCGGTCTCCCCCCCTTTCCCGCCACCGATCCACCCCCAACTCCTGCTGCTAATCGAAGTTGTTTCGGGTCGTCACTAGGCCAAGAGGACCACAGATCTATGGCAGCGGTCCCAAAACAGCCGCAGCAGCTTCAGTGGCGGAAGCAGCAGTCGTAATGGTTCCTTGTCTTAATTCCAATCGTATCAGTATCAAGGCTTAATATCGCGCCGCTCGAACTATCGAAGGAACCCCTTTTGGCACTTTGCCTTCGATCCCCCGACGATCCCTAAAGAATTAAATGTCAATGCTTCTCAATAAACTATCAGAGGACTGTGTGCCATGCTTCCAGACAGCCGTATAGATATACAAGTATACAGCGTAGGGACCACACTGCGACGCTATCCCATTGTAGCCTATAACTGCAGCAGCAAGAGGCGGCGATCAATTAGAAAAGTAAAAATGAATAAAGGATAGTCCGAATACCGTCTTGCAGTTCCTGTTACCGTTTTACTCTGCGAAACATCAACGTTTGACCTTTTTTTCCCTTCTTTTCTTTGACCTGTTCTGTTCACTCACTCTCGTTGTCTTATGCCCCTTACCTAAGGACGTCTGAAGATCTTTATCCAAATTCGACGAATATAGAGTCGGTATAGCCTCGATGGTTTCACCTCTTTCATCGGCAGCTGGAATAGGAACTGCAATGTATCTCATTGCCGAGGGATAAGCCAAGAAAGAATTTAGTTGGTCGCTTGTAAAATCGACACGGAGTCTACTGGTACGATTTGGCATTAGTGCGATGCAGATTTTGACTGCTCGCGACGCTTTAGTTAGAAGGAGCCGGCCGAGAACGCACTTCTCTATTCAATCGACGTTTGAAGCTCGGACTGCCTGTGACCCTGTTCACCAGTGCCGTTTCTGCTTTCTATGTCCGCCCATAAATGACCGTAGTTGCTCTATACTACACCGGCTTCGCAGTCTATTCTTACGAAAGGCCGAACGGCAGAAGGCGTGGCTCGCTTTGAACATAGCACCCTAATTGTTTGGCTCTTTTTTGATGCACACACGCGTCTTGCGTATGATAAACAAATTAATTTTTCGCCAGCGGCAACGACATCGATAGCAGACACGAGAGTAGCCTGATAGAAAACTTGCAGTAGTAGATAATGGCGCGTTCAATGCAGAGAAGGCCTGCACGAGATCCATAAGTCGAACTTGGAAGACCGCTCCTCCAATTGACATGAATTTTAAGGTAGTCATCAGGTAAGGGACTGGGCTGTGCCGACGGCAAGTGCATCCGGCGTGTGGTACTACAACAATAATTTATAACGGCAGCAATCGTTAAAGAATGTCGAACCTTAAAGGAATAGTCACATTGATGGTGCATTAAAAGGGGCAGAGCCTATTCAATTCAATATTTGCCCTCTATCACCTTCGGTATTAGAAGTGTCTATCCAGTTACATACACGTATATTCAGACTAGACTAGATTCATTTTTACATGATCCCCTCCCCCCAGTCGGGTGAAGGTTAACCGACTCACTTGAATGGGTTACTTAACCGAGCTGGTTGGATTTTCCTCGTCTTTGTCAATATCACCCAGCCAGCAGCGGCAGGATGCCATTCTGACCAAACAATAAGGACGCTGCTGATGGTGATCATACCTTGCTGACATTTGACGTTAACAACAACGTATGGAAACTCTGATCCAGATTGGCAAACCTCTTACTCAATCATTTTGCAAATTACTAGCAGTGATAAAAAATGTCAAGCTAATACATTGAACTACATGGCTACATGAGTACAGGTAGTTCTTTGATCTGCCCTGTGGGCTTATTGTTTATGGCCTGTCCTTTCTGATCAGCCACGATACGGCGATGCTCACCCTTAAATTTTAACGGCGTCGGGTAAACGCTTATTTCCTCTCATCTCGAAGAGGTGTCCCGTCATTCGTCATGACAATATGGTTTTATTGTTGTGCTCCTTCAAATGGCTGTGAAAGATTCTTGTAACAATAGATTCTGGTCAAGTTTATACAAGCGTCCCTTGTCGTTTTTCGCCAGGACAACTTGAGGTTATCTTGAGCGCCGGTAACAAGTAGCTACGTATAATACATGACAGCGACGGCATGCGCATAATATGACGTCGCACAAGTACCACTATAGAGTGTTGGGTACCGCGGCCCTGTTTCAGTCGGGAAGAAATAAAGCGGCACAAAGAGATAAGAGCAGCAGAGGGACTGCGAGATAAGGTGCTGAGGTGGCAAACTGTACATGTGCCAGAAATGTTGCAAGGGTGTACGACACGAGATAGTTGTAAAGAGGAGAAAAGCGGCCGCTAAAAAAGGAGCCCCAAGATAAAAACTAATGCAGCAGAAGGCAGGCAGTCACCCACCTTCTTCGCGTGTCGCCAGCGATTCGCTTGAGCCACATTAGTATTAGTACTCAGCCCTATATTCACGCCAACATCCTGAGGCCGTCTCCTTCCTCCGGCCTACTCCTTACACTGAAATCCTCATATACTTCTATACAAGAGGTACACAGAGAAGGCTGGTTGGATGCACAGATGTGGGAGAGCCCGCTAATATGACCAATCGACCCGGCAAGCAACAAACTATGCACTCACCTGGTGATGCAACATTGAGATGATAGTATCCGGAAGGGACGACGGTTGTCGCGGCGTGATCGGGCGGCAGTGGGGGTAGGCCTTGATAGGGATTGAGTAGGCTGTGTGACGACGGCAGTAGCGGCGGCGGTGGATAGGCTCCCGATTGTCGAACCTGGTTCTGCTCTCGGGGATGCCGTTGAGACCGATGATGCGGGGGCGATTGCTGGCCTCGTCCGGACGGGCCCGCCCGATCCCTGTCTCTGCCGCCGCGATGATGATCGTCTCTGGCCTCCCTTGTGTCCTGTGAGTGAGTCGGAGGTCCGCCGCCAGATGACTCGTAGTCGCGATCGCCGCCAGACGATAATATCGACAGCTGTGCGTGGTGGTTTGTGTGAGGACGACGATGGTGGTGGTGGTGGTGGTGAGAGGAGGAGGAGGAGGAGTGGTGCGGCGGCGGAGGCAGCAGCAGCGGCGGCGGCGGCAGGCGTGTCGTTGTTGTTGTTGCTGATGGTGGGGGCGACGGTGGGATGGGGGCCTGCGAGTGGAGTGCCAGCTCTGCATGGCAGCGGGGGCAGTACGACAGCAGGGTGGCGGCCGGGGGGACGACCGGGAGGGGCGGTGGCGGCGGCAGCGGTAGCGGCCGGGGGCCCCACCGGCGCGGGCCCGGCTGCACCACCGGCCAGTCGCTCCACACTACGTAGCAGGGCCCGGCCCCGTGGGAGGCGACTTAGACGAGTGTGAAGGCTCCGCAGCCGAACCGCAGCTGGGACAGCCGGCTCGGGCGCCGCTGACGTCGACCGTGACGCCGACCTCGAAGCTGACCGCTGCGACCGTTGCGGCTGCCGCGACCACGACCACCGAATCACGAGTCGGGCACAGACGAAGGCGTTCACGACCAATTCCTGAGCTCGATTCCGACAATAACAGCAATTTATGTTGCTTGTAATTGTTGTCGTAGTGGAGCAAGAACAACAACGAATGGAACGACACGGACGACGAGGCGGAGTGGTGGCGCGGGGCGCGTTTAGCCCGCCGCCCCCGCCGCCGCCCAAGCCGTCGCTCGCCGCGGCCGCGATGGCCGCGATGGCCGCCACTCGATGCTTTACAATGCGCCTTTTCTGATGCTATTGTCGTTAACTGTGGTCGTAGTGGCAACAGCAGTAGTATGAATTGTATTAGCGATATTTGTGGTGTTGGCTGGAGTAGCGGTCTTAGCGATGGCAGCGGTGGGGGCAGAACGCCAAGAGGCAGAAGACGACAAAATGACAGTCGAATCGATAGAAGGGAGAGGATTAGTTGTAGTTGTAATGTAGTTGTTGCTAATGATGTCGCTCTTGAAATCGCTGCTGGGAGTGATGGTGACGATGGTAGTTGCCGTGGTAACGTTCGTATTGCTACAATGGGGCTTTGTGCTGCTGCTGCGCTTCTTCGTGCAGCAGCTGTTGCTGCGTCCGCTGATGATTGCGGTGGATGTCGCCGTATTACTATTGTTATTGTTGTTTTTGCCAGTGCCAAAGCCACGGGCGCCTTGGGCGCTCGGGAGCCTCGGCGGCGGCCACCACAGGTCGCCTGCCGCCACAGCCACCGTCTCACGTGGCGGATGCCGCTGCTGTAAGATGAAATGGCACGACAAGTTTTCCTGGCTTTCCTTTCTCCTGTCTTCTGTCGTCTTTTAAATGAGCCGAGCAGCTCCCTCTGTCTATTGGGCCGCCCTGGGTACTCCACAGCACCACTTGCGGGCAGTCCTGCAGTATGCTGATCACCAGTATCGGCTATAACTCTAAGTGACTCGTCCAGCCAAAGACGGATTCGGACACACACCCACGTTGTGCTCCCAAAAAGCTTCCGCTTATTGCTCACTTAGCGCACCCATCTCACTATATGTGTGATGTTTTTCTTTTGCTGCCGCTCTTTTCGTCGCTGTTTGATCAACCATCACGGGACAAGAAGTTGTAGAGGCGACTTTATGATGTTTGTTTTTTTTAACCTTCGCTATTGCGACTGCTGCGGTTTCACTTGCACTCATAAATCGGTGCAGGTGCCCGTGGCCACTTGCCATTGTAGATGGCTAGCGCGCGTTGATGTTTCGAAACCTAGTCCAGAGGTCGGCACAGAACAGGCGCACTGACTAGAAACGTCATGGGTACTCACCGCCAATAACGAAACCGCCAAGGCCCATCATGATCCCAGTCCGTCCACTGACCCATTGCCTCGGCATAGAACCCAGGCTGCTCTGCTCGCTGTGCAGAGGAGCCTTCGTGTTTTTATTTTGGCTTCTAATTCGCGTTCGTCTTCGTTTTGAATTACTTTGAAATAGATTTACACTTTCACATACACCCATTCACTTGTACAACGCTACTCCCCCGATGGTCGTGCGTCGGCTCCGTCCACGCATACTCTGATCGTCGCACTCTGCCGGGCTTTTTTGCCAGGACGTTGCACTTTTGCTGTTGATTGATGAAAACAATCCAGTGTCGTTAAATGGACGGTGGTATGTCGCATTATCTAAGTGTGATAGAACGAATCTTTCCACTCCGCCTGTCATGTATCCCGGGGAGAGTTAGACGATGGTGGCATTACTATCTCGCAGTTTTATTATTATTATTGTTGGTGTATATATATATATATATATATATATATATATATATATATATATATATATATATATATATATATGCAACTGCGCTAGCAATCCAGGATTCGAACAATCGTTGGGTCGTTGTACACACGGCAACGGCGATGCCAACCCCGGCACTACCTTTCTCTACGCACACACAACTTAGAGACACTTTCAGACATCAGAAAGTTTCTGAAATTGCACATACTGGACAAGTAGTAGCGGTAGCAACGGATTATGATGGCAAGACTGAACCAGACACACTACAATACACACAAACGAGTTTGTTCCACCTTTTACCTGTATTCTTCATCACACGCGAATTGATTGATTGACCTATTGGCAGATTGGATTTAATATTTCTAATAATATTGTTGATATGGCAACTTGATACGGCAGACAACCTGCACAAATTACACCGTGGGGAGGGTACTTGATCCTGATTGATTTTTGATTGCCCCTTACTTATTTCATCCTTTTTGCCATCACTCCGCTTGCCACACACTCGCGCACAACCATTACTGCTCCAGGCATTTCTTCCGAATCATGTAAAGAAGTGTCGCCTTTGCAGCTATTCTCAAAGGGCAAAAAGACGCCTTAAGGAGCCTGCCTCTGGCGTCGTTCGTTAAACCACAATAACAACAGCAGCATTGGCGGACCCGCCACTACCTCTTTCAAGCGCACCGCCGTGGAGCTGATCCGAGGACGCCACTGTTATTCAATATCCACTATCTACTATTGTTAATTGTCCTTCACTAAAATAGTCGCGAATCGAGCTTCCAAGACATACCTCTACCTGGGCTTATTTGCTGCACTGGCGACACTGCTTTGGACATCCTTTTATTTTTCTGCTTAACCCGCGCGCACTTTGATCAATCGTACACGAAAAGCACAAACATTCTTTTACTGAACTCACTTAACGCGCACTCACTCAACACAGATAATCGTCACACGATAAAATCTTCGTTCGGTGATTTCTAGTAGCTGGTCAATCAATCAATCTATCGATCGATCGATCATGAAGCATTGATCGTATGTAGAGATAGATTGATTGGAGGTATGGATCAACGAATATCTGTGTATTTATATAGATATGTATTGACTATAGTTTGTGCCGTAGGACTACCAGGCGCACCTTAGGGAAACGATGCTACTGCCGCCGCTGCTGCTGCTGCTGCTGCTGCCAGTTCGGATGACGATAGATTTCAGCGGCGCTGTACAATTGAATTGCAGCAATGGCGGGACAAGCAGCAGCACCAGTGATATGAACAGTATCAGCAGCGACCAGGGTAGTGACACGTCGTTGCGATTGCATGACCATGACGGCACAGTCTTGGTGCGGCGTGACACCAGTACGTCGTTGCTTCGATAGCAGCGCTGATGACGCTGTTATTGTTGACGATGGCTCATCGCGTCGCATTGCTATTGCTAGTTTGGTAGCTTGCCCTTGGCGTTTGCCGAGTGACCAACTGTAGTTTTGCTGAATCGGTCTTCGGTTGCTGCTGCCGTTGCTGCTGCTGCTCGACACCGCGCTTGACTTCGTTCCGTTATATTGCTACGCTACATTCGCAATCGGCGGGACCCATCTTTGTAACTGTGCTTTCGGCTGCGGCCTAAATACTAGTAGTCATGTATTAGACGCGGCAGCAGTGCTTGGCGTGAGAACGATAAACGCGCTTCACTTTATTTGCAAAAGCACACATCTAGCTTGTCAGATCCGAAAAGACGTCACACTCCGTAGGTTACTCAACGTAAATAGATAGGCAAATAGGTGGATATGATCTCAAACTGCCCTTTAGCACATGAAGTTCACGAAAAGCTGCGCCGGCAGCCGCTTCGCCTAGTGCCTTCGGCAGCTCGCTCCGTTCATCTCTCGCATTCACATTTCGGACCCGCGGAGCCAGACAGGACGAACGCGGGTGGCCACTGCACGGCGGTGACGGCTGCTGTACAGGTAGGGGCACGGTCTGCTGTACTGCTGCTTCCCCGGCTACTGTTATCGTAGCAGCTGCAATGGCTGTTGTTGGGCTGGTTGTAGTAGTAGCAGTGATAATTGCAGTAGTGTTAATCGTGTTGTATGCTCCAACCACCAGCTGCGACCACCACGGCGACGCGGACATCCATTAAGGCGGTAGCTAGGGCTCGCCAGCTGCCGCCGACCACCGTGAACCCCTGAGCGCTAAACTGGGACCGGCGACGGGGCAGCGTCGTGCTCGACCTGACTCGCGCGGGAGTCGCTGGCGGCTCACGCTAGGCTGCTGGGCGGCTAAGGCAGCAACGGCAGCAGCAGCAGCAGAGAGGAGAACATCCATTGAGCGCCACATTTGAGATTGCCGCTTTGCCGAGCTCCGTCAAGCACGTGGCTTCGACCCTTACCCGCGACCCTCCTCTATGCACGGCAAAGCCATCCACCCTCGCCAGACGGCCGCCCCTACCCCGATCCCCACACAGATATCGGGGCCCGCCCACCTTAACCATTGTCGAGTATCCGACGCACGTCTGACGCGCGTCCTAGCTCGAAAAACGCGTGAAAAACATGATCGCGGCAACGAGAAGTGGACGCGGCCCACTGCGCGCCACCCCATTCGCCCGCCATGGAGATGGGGGAGGGTAGTGCTTCGAGGAGGCGATGTGTTGAAGCGGTGTGCTTCGTTCGGGTCGGCCCAATCCCTAGCTACTACATAGCTACTGGCTACCTATCATCATCAACAGCATCTACTGCCACCTAGCTGCGTCTTGCTCATCTGTTCGTCGCCATCGGCCTGCACGCAACGGATGATTGTTGGCACGATCATAATACTGCACGTCAAATTTGAACACCTTTGTCGCGCTCCGTCAAGCTCTCGTACTATACAGTTTTGCTACAGTCTTCAGGCAGGCGCCAGCCGGATGGTAGCTATGCCTTACGTACGTATTACACATACATATATCTATAGATGCAGAAACTCCTTCGTAGCCATTGTCCGGTCCCCTTTCTTCCAGTTGTCGATCAAATAGTTGGGATAGAGCGTATAAACACTGAAGTACGATGCACATATTGCATGTATTCTAAACTTTGTGCCACGCTACAGGTGCTTGAGCCAACTCGCGTTTTTCCGCCCGCTGTCCCTTTGACGTTTGCTTGTTGCCACTGTTGTCTGCTGCGGTCAGTATGAGAAGTCACTTCTCGTCTTTGTGTTCCAACTTCTCGAGTAGTAGCTTCCGGGCAGACTTCCGCTGCCTTTTTACCACAGCTGGTTTGGGGCACCGCTTAGTGTTGCTGCTTCTTCTTGCACTGTTGGCTGCCATTTCAGCCAACTCCGAGAGCTTCCGTTCTAGCCTCCCAATGCCTTCTTCGGTTTCTTTTCCCACTGCGGATCCAATATGAATGCATTTGAATTTCCAATGCGACTCGAATGAAGTGAAGCGGCAGTACCAACAATAGCAGAGAGGGAGGTAGATCCAAGTGAACGTTTGAGGCTATTAAAGATGGTGACGAACACGACGACGACGACGAAACGGAACGATGTTGGAAGTCCTGTAGAGGTTACTCCATCTATGGCTAGACCGATGTAAAGTGTTCCACCAACCTGCCGCCCCCACCACCGCTGCTCCTATCACCCCCGGTGCTGGCACCAATAGCACATTCTGTAGAAGTACAGCGACTTTCCCATAAGGTTTTTCCCACTTGTTCCCACCGTTGCTGAAGAAGACACCAACGGAACCCCTATTGCCTCTGGTGTTTTCCGCTGCCGGTACAACTCTTGCCGCTATTTTCTGCTACTGCCACCGCTGGAAGGGACAAAAACAGCAGCAGCCGGGGTAGCAACAGTAGTAGTAGTAATAGAGGGTGCAGACTATAAGTAGTATCGATCGCGTCGTCGGTGCGGTTCGCTTTGCTGAATTCTAATATTCGCTTGTGACTCTACTATGGGAAATGTCGCTGGTGGAGAGTCCCGATTTCTTCGCGTAGGAGCTAGGAACGCAAAGAAAAGAGTCGACTGTCAATAGAAGGAAAAAAAAAACAATATGGAACAAGGCGTAAGCGGCAAGATGTTTTGACTCTAACCCCTCCCTCAGTCCTAGCAACAATCGATAATATAGTTGCAGCAGTTCTCCTACGAGAGTGGCAACCTAGAAGAGTAGAAGACAGACGGAGAGAGAGAGAACGACCAAGAGACACATCAGTACACTTATGACTCATCGAAAGAGGAACTAAGGGCAAGGACGAGCAGAAATAGGTATGACACAGTGGGACGGTTCAGTCCATTCGTTCGCTCCCTTATACTATCGCTCTGCACCTCCGCCAGTCCTCTCTCTCACCAATGACCTCTACCGTTCCACTGAGCAAGAACGTGTTGATTCTCGGACGTCCTTTACTTTTCTTCTAGATCAAATGTGTGTCGTTACTGAATGACCGCTGCAACTAGGAGCTGCAGAAACGCAAGTAGGTACGGGCTATTATGAATCGCACTAGTAGGGGGGCTACGGAATCTTCGATATGCCATAAGTTCAATAAGTTTAAAATGTATATTCAATAATAAAAATACATATAGTCATGAAAATATCAATTACGTTACTACTGCTAGCAAAAATGTAAAAAACTAGCTGAATTCATGTAAAGAAAAGGCACTGTTTCTACTACAATATAATGATACTGTGGCACAGTTCAGTAATATAATAATAACGACACATAGTACTTAGGAGGTGTGACTAACGAAGAAACAATATATACTCCGCCTGAATCCGGTTAAATTTTGTCGGGTTTTTATATCTTAGTGGTCATGCATATATTGCCCAGCCTGGAGCTTTAACGGAAGCTAATTCTTTCTGGAACAAAACAACAAGTCACTGGACATGATGGAAAATAGCACGTTGTTTTCAATTTTGGAACGTAATAATAATAATTTTGGTAATAAAAGCTTTTTTTTTATACCTGAATTCGATAGTCTGCGTTGTCGCGAATTTTCATACGGTTTCTGAAGAACCCGAGCACAATACTCACAATATTACTTTAATTCAAAAAGATCTAAAATTAATTAAAATGATTTAAAAAGCTATTTTCAATACACTTAGGTTTTTGCTTCAGAAATTACTAGCCATTTTGGAACGAGGAATACCGATTGCCAATTTGCTGAGATCGTCAATTGCCCGAATAAGCTGCAATGGCTAGTCTTTTGAACTTTCCAGACCTATGAAGCCCTTACTTTTTTGGGGCTTTTGCTCTGCCATCACCCTAAAATTTAATTCCGCTGAAATTTTTGCGTATGGCGTATTTGAGGGAAATTTTACATTAACCAATAGCGCTTGGCTTACGATTAGTACAAAGGGGATCCGCGGATTAAAGATGGCACATTTTTGATAGGGATTAGTAAGTATTTTATATCTCAAATTAAAGATGTAACGTTATATTGAATAAGCATGGCCACCAGAAATGATATTTTGATATATGCGAATTTCTTTTAATTATTTTTTCTGTTGAGACGCAATTTCGAAACAACGTGTATATATATATATATATATATATATATATATATATATATATATATATATAGAAAGAGAGGAGGGTTAACAAAGGAGTTTGATGGAAATACTATATAGCGGATTGTCTAGGAAAACCTCTACCTGTAAAATTCCTGTATAAAGTTTTCCGGAACCAATAAACCTAAGAGATTTGATCGATATCGTTGGCTGCCCAATCATGTCAAAGTAAAGACGAAATAAAATGACGTCTTCCAATCTTTTTGAATGAAAGATATTTATTTTATCGGTCAATCACCGGTAAGCAAATTTCCGAGCAATGTTTATATTTTAAGTGTGGCGTTTAATGAAAAAGGCCTTATAGTTGTCCCAGAAAGCAAACAATTATCTTATTTACATTATCTCTGAGTTTGAAAAACTGTCGTACGCTGCAGTGTCTAAATGAAAACAATACGTCTTCTAATAAGGTGGTGCACCGAACCACATCGCATTGTTGCTGCTGACTGCTTGAAAATACAAGTACCAGTACACAATAATGTTTGAAAATGAGCGCGTTTGAAGATTGATATCCATGAAGCGCTATTAAGCAACACCCCAAAAAATCTGCGTCAGTCTGCAGCTCTCAAAATGGCTATATAAAGGGAACACTTGGGATAAGCCTGTGAACGGTTTACGCGAAATTAAAGATATGGATAGTGTTTACATTGAAAAAGCATAAATGTTGCGAGTGACACATCTAGAAGATGCAAACAGATCGTTAAAATACATGTTGGTATTTAGATAGGGTCTGAACAACAGCTCCAAAAAAGGCGTTCGGTTTTAAATACATTTATATATATAGGTGTATATGTTTAACGCAAGTAGTCAGCACTGCTATAGTTTTTGTCCTGGTGTAAATTGTAAAAAATACGTTTATTCCCTTACAGATTTAGTGGATTAGAGATTAAAACAACTCATAGCGGGACCTTTGAACATCTCGTTTAGAATCGATATATATATAGCACCTGGTGGCAAAAAGTCGAATATTTGTCAAAAAACTTTGGAAGAAGCTTTGTCAGTAAGACGTCAAGGCATGCATTAACAGTCAAGAACAGTGGATAACGGAAATTGACTTGTTTGCCGTTTATCTGATGCCTGCAACAACGGGCGGGAAAAAGGAGGGAAAACAAAAACTAGCCAGCTTATCATAACACCATTGGCAGTTCAGTCATCTAGTGGACGGGCCACAGGCGTATCAGAAACTAGACGATAACTTCATATGTAAATTTTGTCAGGCTCGGTGCTATAAGCTTTGTGTCGGCGTACATATCGACCGAACTAGATGGTTAAGTTAACTAGATAAGCGGCCGCCGCCCGTTATTCTTTTATGACTTCAAGGCTCTATATACAAATGGTGTTTGATTTTGACGCTATATATGATTATGTACATGATCTGTGCTATTTATTTCTCTCCCTACATATATATTTTGCTCGTGTGAAAATGATGTAATTGATTATTGATCTGACCTTCGCTGGCCAGTAGTGTTGCCGAATTTACCTTCTAGAGCGGCCAGAGGTAGGGCAACTACGTCTTAAAGTTCATCGATCATATGAGCAGCATGTGTTAATTTTTCTTCAACGTACCTTTGGGTCGACTATCTGCCCGGGAATATTCGACCTCACGACCTGCGTATGCGTAACCGTTTGGGCGACAAATTGATCATGCTTTTTATTGTAAAAAATTCCCGTTCGAACAAAAGTATTTATTTATTCAGCAGTTTCATGTTTACGTAGCACGTTCTATTTATTCGATTCGACATGAAGGGAGTTTATGTGATAACTTAAACGGACTATCAGTATTACAAAGACAGGTGGTATACCGAGATCCATAGAGACGAATTTTCATGGAATAGCAAACCTGATCTTCAACTATACATTTAAAAAGATTAGAATGGTAAAGTTTCTAAGCGTTAAGTGCGCGAAGCATACGACATAAGTATCAACGAATTAGTGCACAAATTTCAGCTTGTATTTGGGTCGTACGTATATAGAAACAACAGAGATTTCTGCCAGAGGTTCATCTGATCTACTTTCTGCGCATAGCTAAAGCTATAAATGGCGTGTATTCCGGATTTACGATGCTCTTTTAACTCCATACAGTTTTCTCTTATGGAAGTGTACTACTCTCAGAACCCATCCAACTGTAGGCGTGTGATATCCTCTTATACGATATTACAACTACCTCTACTTGCCAGTAGACAAAGTTAAGCACAAAAGCAGAGCAACAAACGGATCGTTTGTATACATGTATTTTTTTTTTGAGTGATTTTTTATTGTTTTTAGAAATGTGCAACTCACCGTCAGCGACTTATCGGTCAGTCCATTCTCGCGCCGAGTAACTGCAAGCATCTTTTGGACTACTTCAGATACAAGGAGCCAGTGCGTGGCTTATATTGATATCTAAATATATTTTAATTATTGTTAACAGAGCGTCAACTTTCGCCGTGAAAGCTGAAACTTAAAGCCCCTGTCTGTCTGATAGGATTTTTAGCAAGCTGCAGGTAGGATATAACCATATTCTTCATATCATTATGTAACTCACAAAGCACTATTCATCAGTATATCGTCATGCTCTCTAAACACGACCGAAGCATTCAGATAACAAAGACTATAGTTTTAAGTTATTATCATGTACAGAATAATACTGTGAACGGGCCGGAAACAACAGTCATTTGTCTGTAGGCCGACACCCGCCAAAGACCCCCTTCTCCCAATAGAAAGAGGAACATAAATGTAAATGAGTTAGACCAGAATAAAAAGTAGCTGAGCGCATCAGCTATTAGGATTTTGGAAAAACTGCTTCAACAGTAAACTTCGCTCTCACGTATAACCCGTGGGTTTTTCGGTGAACAGAGTTACAACGTTACTAACTGCGTCGGTGATTTGTCGCCCCAGCTTGAGCCCTTGAACCCAACCTTTTTTTCCCAATATGCTGATGTGTTACCAGATTGGACCGACGAGTGGCGCAGACAAGTTAAAATACTTCAAACGCTTATTTTGCAAAACACGCCGACTATATTCGACCTGGAGGACAGCTGATAACACTAAATAGAATAAACATGTATAGCGGATACTGACCCAGTTCATAAGAATATACAGTGCCCGCTTCAAGCGCCTCTGCTATGATTGTTAATGCGTATCCCTTTTTTACAACTGGCGTGCTTAATCAGTTATCAGAAGAACCACATTAATTGATTTGGTCCGCGTTTCCCTGCGCTGACCGGCCATTGAAGTTGATATCCGTATAGGTAGTCTTCAGCAGTAACTGTAGCGGTACAGCTGCAGCTGTTACCACCAAACGAAGATCATTATTTTTCGTCCAGAGACTAACAAATAGCAGTCGTTTTCATCATTTCCCAAAAGTAACCAAAAGATAAAAAGATAAGATGTCCTCAAGAAGTGGATCGTTGAACATTAAAGTCGTTGTGAATCCGCGTTCGTTCCATTAGGTTCTTCACTACCTACCTTTACGGTACCGTTAATTCTGCTATGGCCATTTTCAGCAGACAAGTATTCGAACGTTATCTTTAGAAAGTGAACAGCATAGTAATAGAACGAGCGCAATGGTCTTTTATATATCTATATAATGGTCAGTACATGCACACGCAGACACACAGTGACACTTTTCGGCCTTTTCCCATTTCAGGTCCTCTGAGAGAAGGAAGGAATTTTCGGTCAAATATGAATATGACCAAAGAACAAGCGAGACCTACCTACCTACCTACGGTGGAAGTAGCGCATCGCAGAGTAGAAACGTAAATGTTGCCTTTTGTCTGTTAAATTTTATTTTACTTTACCTCCTAAGATGCTAGTCCTTTAAAATTACATTACCTACTGTACTCTAATAAACATATATCTCCAATCATAGACCATTTCATATTTAACTTTGTGTAAGCCAATGAACGATTGAGGGGAGCAGCTGCCAATTTGAGAATCTCGTGTGAAGTGTATATAATCGATCACTAAAAATCACTTTTCTTTGAGAATTGTATGTGTTTATAATATATATCTAGCTTAACTGCCTAACTAACTTACTACTTCATTTCTATAAATTTCTACTACAAAAAGCTTGTTTGAGATAAAATTTAAAAAAAAACAACAAAAATATGTATCCACGAAGTGAAATGTCGACATCTCTAAAAGTTCCACAAGGTTCACGATATTTTGGCGTTTGTAAAAAAATAAAGATAATAAGCAACTTGTGTGTACAGCAAAGATTAATAGGAAAGTGGGTGCACCTCGTATTGGGATAGAGAGATAGTAACATCGTCAACAGTTGTGCGGAACGGAATAAGGGCTCTGCATCGGCAACCAAAGTCATGATTATTATTGTCTATCGGTGCAAGGAAATGGGTCCGATTAGCAGTAAAAGTAGAACAAATAAATAACTAGATTTTTCCTGAACCTCTTTCGACAGGTGTCCAGCTGAAGGCCAATATCATTTGCAGAGCAGGGTTCACGTCACTCCTCTAAATTGCGAGTGAAAGAGTTCGATAGAAGAAATCACTTCCTTTAAGATTTCTCAAAAATAGTCTGTGACGCCACGGCTAGAATCAGGATAAGAAATGAGCAACTCATCATCATCGTCATCTCAAGTAACAATTGACAAAAAATAAGACCTAAGTAGCATTTCTTGGTCCCAGAGTCATGATAGCGTGACCATCTTTATATTTTTAAGGGTGACGTAATACGTGTCAACTACGGCACCGTTCTATACAAGGTTTTTCATTCAATGGTAAAAAACATCGTGCGGGCTTCTATCGATTTCTATAGCGATTGAGGTCATCCACCCCGTCTGGTCACTGGCCACAGTTATGGCATCTAACGGATGAGCTAGCCAGCTACCTCCGTTCTTACCAAAAATTGACTCTAATCATTTAATGCCGCCGTAACGAATGGCCTTTTCTAAAACCAATGTTAATATCAACAGTCCGTTCCCTCGTTTCATAGGCAGGCCAAATCTAACTAAGTGATGAAGCTTAAGATTGTAGTTTAAAACTAATCATCCCAAATTAGGCCTATCAGAACAGAAGAACGGTAGTGATATGCTAAAAAGGTCCATTTACACAAAGATTGTTCTACAAATAATGTGACTTAAAAACCGAATCGACCAACAATGTTAAAAGTTTTCGCGCGGATATCAGCACTAGGTTAAACGTCTCGATTAAGATTAGTCACACGGGGGTTACGACTTCCTTTACGATTTAGCCCATGAAAACGACCATTTGAACTAAGTTAAGGCCCGTTTGCCTTTACTTGTTTATTCGAATCACTTAGTATTTAATATCAATTATGTTTGTTTCTTTTTTTTCGTGCTTTTGTGCATGACTCTAGACTTCCTTCTAGCGACGAGTATTATAGTACATAATAGCAGAGCAGGCACGTAGGCTCTACTCCAAAAAGGGCAAATTGCCCTTAATAAGCGCAAAGGTCTATCATACCGTAGTGAGTTTTATTACAAAGTTTAACAAGATGTATAAGGCACATTTTTATTTGAGGTTTCGTAGAGAAATACAATATAAAGACGATAAGAACATGATTTAAATGTGGAATAAACGCGATGTGCAAAAATTATATCTGTAGAGTCTGAATGGTTTTGAATGGTGGTAAAGAAGGGAAAGTTCAGAGTGTTTTGTTTACGACGCTCACGTAGTGCTCTATAAAGGTTGCAGATTGTATTGTCCGGTAGCAAAGACAAAGCTTAATTAGTTGACTATTACATTTCTGGCTAATTAAGTTGAAATACCAATTTAAAGGACGAACTTGGCAAAGCTCACATTTGACGTAGCTAATAAGCGAGGTGAAACTTGCGCAAGTTTATTCATTTCTGTCCCATAAGAATTAGGCAGATGAATATAGAAAACTTCCTGTAGAAAAACAGTACCGGTTTCATTATTGGTAGTTGTTTCCGTACTGATAATATTCCAAACAAATAGCAGTACTGGCCGTTACAGTGAGAGTTATATTTTTCTAACTATAATTCAAATAATAACCTTATACAAAAAAAAATTTTTAATGTTATGAGACAATTTTTTTGGAGAAGACATTTGCCGTTCATCCTAATAGGAAGATAATTACCATATAGTTGATAGAGTTATTAAATGTGTTTGATTTAACAAATTATGTAACTATTAAATTGTTCAGTACATATTGCATTAAATTTGTTTGCATGTTAAATGTAAGGCAGAAGTTATTGGGTATATGCTTTGAAAAATGGGTTTCGAACTTACGAAGCAATACATTTTTACTCTATGCAAGTGTCTATATTTCAATACGTCAGAAAAAAGGCTAAAAGCCACTATAGGCTACTTTGTTTAATGGCAAACCAATTATAATTGTTGATTCTGTTTTATAAAATAATCTGCTGTTGCACATGCTGGATGGAAGCTTGGAAAGGGTCGAGGCTAATTAGGGAAAGTGCTCACTTATTTAGATTTTAGATCTTCAATGATGCGTTATTGAAACATGTTTATTCCTCCAAATTTGTTTGGCCAATACGTTTCTTCTGTTGAAGTTACGCTCAATTGTGAGTTACAAAGAGTTACATTATGCTTATATTCGCCTGAAAATTACTTCGTTTCTCTCGTGGCTGCTTATATTTGGTTTAAAACAGAACAAGGCCACCTTTGACTGATCGTTATTTAATGATCTATCAACGTATCATATCAGAGTATCGCTATATGGCAGGATGTAGAAAATAAAAGTTTTGAATTGTACGCTACTTTAGCATTGTGTATTTGCACATTACAGAGCGAAAATTAGTAACAACAGTTTAATCGAGTTTCAAACTGGTGCTCCCTAGGTATAGGGCATGATTCCTATGTGTCACTTTATATGAAGTTTGTTTCACTTATTCGTTCTATTACAACGCGTATTCTGCGACCATAGCGCACACACTTAGTAATCAGAAAGACGTAACGTATAAATTTCTCGGACTTGATAGGTTTAGCATCGCAGTTAGCGCTTGTGCTCCTAGCCGTTTTCGATAAGCCACACGTGTCAACAGTCACAATTTTTTTTCGACAAATTGTTAAGATAGTGTGCACTATATGTAAAAACTAAGGAACGATGCGGGCCATTGTTGCTACATCAGTCGAAGGCAACAAGTTCTTAAAGTCGTACCGTCTTATGCTTTCTGGCTACGTCATTCTCTAGCCAACTACTGAGTTCAATTATTTTCAAATGATATACGTATGTTTAGCATTGAACTTTTTTGTCTGACAACACCATGTCGATCTACATTAAGCTGGGTCTAAAATGACAGATTAACATTAGTGAACATCTGTCTGCCTGTATTCTGAAATCAGCAGGGCACACAAATCATATTTTTCTCACTCTCACACTCGCTTCCTACATAGCTATTGTCACGTCTTCTATTAGTCAAACGTAATTGGGCAAAAGAACTGGGCTAGTTTGAAGCACAAGACCCAGTGAACCCATATCGAAGCTTTAGATGCCTAACTCTACCTATCTCGTCATTGTTATAGCCAGAACAATAGTGTAAATATTAAAATTCGATCTTGCACAGCAGCAGTTTACATGAAAAGTCTACTACATACCCATTTAATTGCCTGACATTCCTATAACATTATGTTATTAATGTTTTATTCAAGGGTCCGTAGTGTGTTTCGTATTACTGTGACATGGCACCAAATGACGTTGGTTTGTTCCTATGCGAAGATTTCACCTTACATCAACAATGTAAAACACTTCACTAATCTCTCTGTTCGTGATTGGCGATGCAGTAGAATGAAATAACTGAGATTACCTAGATTGAGCCCCGTTCCCCAGGCCCACCGGGTGTACTAAATTGTATCACATTATGTGTTATAACATTGAGCAAATATGTGCTATTTTTACAAAACAGAAACTGTGTGTAGATCAGTGAGCTGCTTGTTAGAAACTCAACATAAAACAGAAACGAGACATGTCCCGATTACGCACTGAAAAGTTCTAAAAGCGGTGATAGTATAGTTGCGTTATTACATGTCTCACGCAGTCCCTTGAACTCATTTTTCACGTGCGCAATCGAGCAGACAGTAAAACGCCTCGTCAATTACAAGGATTAGAATCCACTGAAAATGATTTGAGAAACGACCTAAATAAACTAAGTTGTTCCCAGGGGGGCGACCCGCCTGCCCCATAGCTGCATCCATCCAATGCGTTTATCCGTTGAGCACAATGGCGCTTTGCAGTGGGCTGATAATGCTGGCAGTCGCCTTGATCGATCGACTGTTACTGTCGTCTTCTCTATTGTTATTATGGACGAGCGAGTGAATCTGTAAGGTTGATCGTCTGCGTGAGCACAGCATCCGTGCATTTGGCTAGGAGTCAGGTTGTTGTGTTATTCGCTGAAGCTGACTGCTTTTCGTTAGTGTTGTGTCAGTGCTAAAGGCTCTGTGTGCTCCGCTATCATAGTCGCCGCCGCCGCCGCCGCGTCTTCTGCAGTTTGTGATGCTGCTGTTCATAGCAGGCAAAGCAGTGGTCTGTAGAAGAAGGGTGTCGTTGGGGCAGCTGCGGCTGATCGCTATTATGGCGATGGAGCTGCCGCTACGTATGGCTGTTTTGGCAGAGGCAGGCTGCCCGTCTGGCTGGTGGTGATATGGATGTTACGATAGTGGCTATTATTGCGGGCAGTGATGATTGGGTAAAGATGCTCAGTGCTTCCATTTCTTCAACCAATGTACTGTTAGTGTTAAGTGTAAAATGGTGTAAAAGTGATTGAGTTTTTTCGCTACGCAACGTACCAATTAGTCAGTCGTTTATTCTTCAACGAAACGAATCCAGCAGCACTTGGCTCTCGCGCTCTGGGTGAAATGAAGTTTTGAGTAGCCTCGTTCCTCTGTGTGTGTGTGTGTGTATGTGTGTCTATGTGTGTGCATGTGCACGTATCGGGATAGCATCCGTTAGGAGCTATATTTTACTCAACACTGCACTGCGAGTAACGTCGTACCTGACCTGACTATCCAGCACATATGTATCGCACACACAGAAGACGTATTCCACTCATCGTCGGTCAACAGAGGTAGTATTAGCAGCATCGATAATTCGGCACTGTCGCATGATTGCCTTTAGTTGTACTTTTACGCTACTTCTATGATGAGGTGCGCCTATGTGTACAACTTTGTCGTTCGACGGGAACAAACTATGATAGTGTGTGGACATTTACTATTTTAGTTAACGATAATAACAATAGCTGGGAAGCAAGTTCCAATCCATTCCGTCAGTTCTGCTTGTTAGTGCTGACACCGGGAGAGTTCATCTGTGCAAGCAGCAATCAACCTTACAGCGGGTAACGGCGCCGCGAGCTCAAGAGAGGTGACGCCCCCCAGAAGGGCGCACAAGCGGGGAAACATAGCTGAATGGACTGCGTCCGGCATGAGCTGACGAAAATAACAGAACTACAGGAACACAACAGTGACCAGGAATACAAGCTCTAATCTAGGCGAAAAGAAAGAAGCGGCAAATCTGTAAACGTACTACTATCAAGCAGGGGAGTTTGATAAGGATTTGATATATTGATGAACAAATGAATGAAGAACCTTTATTTGCCATCGCGTGCTGCTGTCTCCAGCAGTCGACTGATTATTGCGGCTGCTGCTGCTGCTGCTCTTCCTGTCGCAGTCGACGATAATATTAGTATACGTATTAATACCGATTATTGTCGTATACGGAAAAAGCGAGGGGCGACGTTCACAGTTGCCGCAACAGCATTTGATACCTCCCCCGCATCGAAAACGAGGATTATTCCACGGCCGTCCCAGTGCGCGGGGGCGTGCCCTCTCTTCTATAGAAGCAACAGCAACAACGACAACAACAACAACAACAACAACTACTACTACTACTACTACTACGACTACTGCTGCTGCTGCTGCCAAACCAGTGGAAAAGACCTTCTTCAGTCGTCGCTCTGGATGGACACCCTGGCGAGGTAAATAAAAATGCGGTGAATGTTTTACGTGGCCACATACGAAGGAAAATAGTTAAGAACAGAAAAGTAGTGATTTGGTTCGAATGCACGGAACCACACCTTGACTACCTTAAGTAAGCAATGTTTCATACGTTCAACGTTTTTTCTTCTGTACCTAGAAGAGGAACAAGTACGATGTTTATCTAAGTAGTTATTTCACATATCTCTGATGAAAATATTAATCTTAGAAAATATACCAGTGTTTTATTGTTACCGGGTGTCCCGTGTCGGCGAATCGTTTGGCGCGAGAATAGGTTTCTGTGAGTGTGAGTTCCTGGGGTTAATTAAGCAAAAGCTGCGTCACGTAGGAAACTTTTACGACCCAGGCCCCTCGCTAACGAACTTGGCCTCTGCACTCATCTAGTCCATCTAGCACTAGATGAGGGCAGAGGCCAAATGCAAATACATGTTTATGAAATCGCAGGTCTGTGACGGTGACGTATTCATATTAGATTCTGAGGACATCTCCTCCCTGCAGTAACGGCAGGCTACAGATTTGTAAGATTTTTCCAACTGATAGATTCTTCTTCCTCCTGAGTCAAGGGCAAAATTTCATTCGGTGCAGATGTTTGCATAAAATCAATTATACCAACCAAATTTCTAAATACTGTCGATCAGTACTGTTATAATGTCGTCGTCGATGACAGTTATCGATTACAGCCATCACGAACTATATGTTATTGGGAGAACAGTAAATTAATGAGCTGTTATGGGATTATGCGATGTGCAACTCGTAGGGTATGTCTATTTTGGGTTTTTTCTTGCTGCAAGCGACGGCACTCCTTTGTTGGCTTCGTTAACATTATTTCCGTTGTTGTTGTTGTCGCTGGCCTTACGGACGCTGCTTCGGAACGCATTGCAAATTTCGCCAACCAGTGTCAATTCGTGGAAGCTGTGTGCTAAGTTGCTGCCTTATACCAAACGGACATTGAGTGACCTTGTGGCCCGTGGATATCAGTTGTTGGTGCTATGTTGCCGTGTTTAGCTATGTGTTATTGTACTGTACTAATAATAGTGAATGAGAAGCTGCTTAACTCTGCTGTTTGCTTCCAATTGTAGCCCGATGCAACAGGCGAAATACGAGCAGTCGGAGACGGTGATACAATTGTAGCGGCACAAAACTGCTAACTGCAAGATAAGGATGGATAAACAACATATAGCCCTTATTCATGATAGATAATTGGAAATCATGCATCTAATTTTGTCTCTTTTTTTTTTATCACGCATCTAACCTGACGCTCGCACCGTTGGTTGCGCATTGCCTATGCTTGTGACAGTAAACCATCGCAGCTGGTCCTCTCAGCATCTTAACTAGAGCTGTCCTAAACCCAAAAAAGAAAAAATGCCATGCCCAGCAGTAACAAACTTTGCCTCTCTGTCCCTTGCTGTAAGCAAAATCGCTAGAGATAAAGCGGCAGAGAAAGGAAGAGAAATGCTATCAATTGAGCTTTCGGATGAACGCTAAACACGAGATGAACGCGAGCGAGGTAGCATCTCGTACCTCTTCAAATGCTGTGAGAATCAAATTGATAAATTAGCGGTGGCGGCCACGACCTCAGACAACCAGACTGGCGTAGTTAGTGCTGCTGCTTCCACACCGACTGGGCACGTTCGCGTCGTCAGAGTTCACTTAAAGAGGTGAATACATTTCGTCTTTTTTTTTTCTATCGCTCGGTTCGTTCTTTAGTCTCCATTGAGCCTCTTGAAGCACGGATAGCGCACGAATGATCTGCTATAAATGATTGAAAATTGTTCACTTTTTTACTATTTCGTTTTCGAAACCGCGTTTTCTTTCCGCCGTAGCTATGTGCCTGCTCCTCTTTCTTTTCACGCAGTGAAATAGTGCCATAGAAGCGTAGAGTGACGGGGCAATAAAGTCAGTTGTATAGGAACAGGGAGCCAACGCTCAGGTTCAAGTCGCAGAACATTCGATCGACAGCCGCAGCTACGCCGGTTACTCTTATGGCGCAGGGTTCCGTTTGTCTCTATCTAATATACTATTATATGTCCGCCTGTGATTCCGTAAGCATCTCACAAAGACGAACACGCACAACATTACACAGTGTCTCAATGGGTGCGCTGTTTGTTGACATTTGTGTTAGGCGGTACTGATATACTGCCATTGCCTTTGGTCAATTCTTTTCCTCTCTCTATGATTGTCGCCGGTGGCGCCATTAACTTGTTGCTGAGCAACGAAAGAAATAAGAGATGAGTAAAGGTGAGAGGAAATTAGTAGCCCCGAGAGAGAAAGAAGCACCTAAATATCGCATGAAGGCGACCCTAAGCCGCTGACATAGCTGCTGAGGGAGTGGTTCGTGGGGAAAGACAACGTGGACATACAGCGACTAGCTGCGTTACGTGCATACAGTCACCTCGTTGCATGCCGCCTAAAAACGATAACCAATAATATATACAAAACAGAGAGAAAAGGCGACGAAGGACGAGTTCTACGTAGTAACAACGTAGTTCAAGCGCGAGGCGAATAAAAGCATCACTGATGGTAAACTGAAGAAAGCCGTTGCTAGTTTTGCCGTGACTGCTACTGTTGTCATGGCCTATGTGGCCACTGTCGGCCCTGTCGTTGCAGTCGCTGTCGCTGCTGCCACCCAGTGCATGTTTACGTTATGCGTATCCGTTTTTAGATATTTATGAATGAACCGAGGGACTTTCGGACGCGTAAACGTACACAAACACGCGAGCTTTTAACATTTGCTGTGTTCTTGTTGGTCCGGTAAATTATTCTGTCAGCTTTATTCACTACTGCTGCTGCTGTCGAGCTTGTCGCATCAACAGCAGCTTCCTAAGGGAGGCGCAATGAAGTTGGCACACTATTAGCATCTACATTAAAACTCGGAAAAGACTCATATGCAAGCCATTAAGTCGGTCGTTCTATCGGCTAGAGAACTAGGGCAGGTAACAGAATAACTACGAACCACGCAGTCGATACAGCTCCTATAACATCTTCAATCGTAGCATAGAAATCGGTCACCGCCAATGAAAGACGCCTCAGCGACGCATTTGTAGAAGGCTAGCAGACGTGTCAGGAGACATGGAGCTTTCGCGCGTGCCTAGTTACGCCTCATCGGCGAAAAGCAGCAGCTTTATGGTGGCGCCCTGTTTATGATAATGATGGCGATGAAGTAGATGATGCCTTATGCTGATACGTATGCAGTTTATACAAAGGTACATGCATTCACTCTTAGCAGTTATTCATAGAAGCACGTAAATCTACGAAAACGAAAAGAAGCGAGCAAATAGAAATCGCATTGAAAATCTATAACTCCTGTAATTTGGCAAAAGGAGGAAAATATATATATATTTCTAATGAGAGTCTTGTAAGCTTACGTTTCTCTAGCTTATTTGCCGGCCAGCGTCGATATTCCGTCATCGGCACAACAACTTTTAACAATTAGCTACCTACGTATGCAGAGACGAAGGGGCTATATCGCCGATAGTCGGTTAATGTTTCCTCTTCCCCGACATCTCGCCCATTCTTTCCTGCATAATACAAGACGGCACCATTACTGCAATAAGTTTGTTCGAAAGCCACAAGTAATGCATCTATACTTCGAATCCATTTCTAACTTATATCGTAATAGCTGCAACAGTACTAATTATGCGGCTGATGTTTGTTATGCACTGCCGACAGCAGAAACAGACGAGCGGCATTCCACCCGCTCGAGCTCTCTTTGTTGGGAAACTCTCGCAGTGCAACAGCTGATGCCGGTCTTGTATCATCGACGAGAAGGCTGTGAGAACACCACAGTAAAATAATGTAATGTATGTAACGGATATCACTAGTCCACTCTTCATTCGCTTATCTGTTAGTTCGTTTGACCCTTGCCTCTTCGTGTTCCGCCAGTTTGCCGCAGCATTCATCGCTTTGTGCGTCTACGTCAGCTCCTACATTCTATCAATCTATGAAGTATAATTGTAAAGGTATAACAGATAAACAATCTATGAAAGGGGTATGCAGCAGACATTGCTACTTATCGAATTAGCTTTCATGAAGTGATGTGCTATCTGACATAGTCCCATTAACGGCGAACGCGCATTATTTGCCTAAGAATTCCAGTTGGTAATCAATCAGGGTACTATTGTTCAGTTCGACCACTAACCTGCTGTTTAAATCTGCTCTTGGCTAACGCTTTCTCGAAAATTTAGTTTTTTCAAAAGATTATTTTGTGTCAGACTTTTTCGGAGTTCGCTATATATGTATATCGACTAAACAAATATCATTTTGTCTAACACAGAACTCTAGCTGACTAACTGGGAAATTTCTTATTAGTCTCGGCAACTTACACACGAACTAATTTAATATCACCGCCAAAGTTCAAACGTAACGTACAACGGTAAAAATGTAGTGAGTCAGATTTGGTTCTTCTGTGGGTAGTAAAAGCTTCGCGACGGTGGTTTTGAATCCATGTTTGCATAGCTGATGTCGGCTATAGCAGCATATTTGCGAAAAGTAAACCTTGCCCCTCGAGTTTTCTAGAAATTTAGTATGTAAACAAAGTAATGTAGTCAGTGTTGTTTTGGTTATTTTTATGTTGGGAAAATCGTGAGAGATGCTTGTCGTTACGGATTTTTTTATGGTTTGTCCAAAAACAGTTCCTGACCTCTACGCTTCAGGAATACGGTTCATGAACCAGGTCTTGCTTCGCGCCAGATTTAGGAACATTCTGTGGCATAATTTAT
Source organism: Varroa destructor (assembly GCF_002443255.2). Lineage (NCBI taxonomy): Eukaryota > Metazoa > Arthropoda > Arachnida > Mesostigmata > Varroidae > Varroa > Varroa destructor. Next base: position 36,647,275 of record NW_019211457.1, read on the forward strand.
ATACTTCTGGCCGAGATACTATCTGAGCAAATCATCGACTTTAGTAAACTAGGCATTGAACGGAAGACTATTTTTATAGTATAAATCAGATAAGGCAAATGTATATAAAGATCGTAACACGAAACTGCTTTTATCATTGTTTGAGCTGTTAATTTTATTAATCTGCGTCCTGTTGTGTAGTTAAGGCCGAAATAAAGGAACACAGCTAAATTCAAGTAAAATATAGTTTCCTGATTCGTTAAATATTTAGTGGTTTCCAAGCACTGACATAACCTAGAAGCACCACTGTAACCTAAATTGCAGCTATAGTTAATAAGGGTGTCTGGCATAGGTTGCCGCGTACCTACAGATGACGTTTAGAATATACGCTGAAACGGTCTATTTCGTTCCAACACTTCACCGTATAGATGCCCATTTTAACGAATAATTGTAGGTACACTCAATTCAGCTTGAGTCAAAAAAATCGCCGTGAAGTAATTCGAATGTTACATAGCAGTGCTGAAATTGATGCATATTTAGAGCCTAAGAGAACGGTGAAAGTATATTAAGCAGAACATATTTTGGATTTTGGAAAAAGTATCTTGATATTGTTGTCATACGACACGCGGAATTTCTTTTTTGGGGGGATGAGGGTCTGTCCCACTTCTACTGTGGCGTGTTTGTGATAACATTGTAAACAGCAACAACTGAAGTGGCACCCATAAAAGGAATAGACATATTTACCACAAACCGCTTATTGCTTCATGTTCTATGTGATAAACAAAAACCCAAGGACATCAACGATAGTCTGCGACCGTTTAATCGTCTGGTTTAAAGACGGACTGTGTAAATTTTCATTATCTGACGCCATAAAGTACTGTCTGACAGACTTTACCTGACTAGTCGTTACATTATATATCCGCGAGATACAACGATAAAATATTGAACAACGTTGAAGTGTTAAGGGTCTACTACGCAATTATTCAAGAAGTTGCCTCTACGTCAATCCATATTTACATTGCTTTAGAGTTATGAAACAAAGGTTCGAAAGATCAAACAAGCGAATGACGTAGAAACACGTGTCGCAGCGTTTCGATGCCGCAAAATAAAGCTAAGGTCTACTCTACAATGGTTGTGCGTTGGGACAATGTTATACAGAGAATTGTTGCTTGAAAGATGATAATAAAATGTTTGTTTATTTGTTCCCTGTACCGGCTCGTCGGTGAGGTGGCTTTAATCAGATTAGGATTCTTTACTTCGGTGGTGAATATGCGGTCATACACACAGTCCGAGTCACTTTCATATACTCTATTACTAAATATGTGCATATGAGGTTTGAAAATCATTCTGCTGTGCAAAAAACCGGTGCAGAAGAGTCTAGCTTAGTAGCTTTGTCACTACATGCCTTTATCTCAAGTGAAGCCTTGTCAAAACAACTGAACAATTTAAGGATGTACTTGAAGTAACGTTACTGTAGCAGTCGTGTTTAGCGGGTAATTTAGTGTTGGATTCAAAGACGAAATGAACTCACCTTGGCCACCGTTTATAAGCCGCTATCCTGTTGCTGGCCTTGAAATCAAACATTAAATTAATTTAAAGACTGCGATATTTCTGGGCAATATTCTTATGCAATGATATCAGGTATAACAATGGAAGAATGGCTGGAAGTGTACTGCATGAGTAGATTTCCAAAAGAGCTGTCAGTTCAGTTTATATATATATATATATATATATGGGTGTTTGTCACAGACTGCATAAGATGAGTACAAAAAGCCGATGAAACAGCATCAGCTGGTGCTGTCATAATTGGAAGTCACCTTGGTGGGCTAAAAGACGATTGGATCAATCGAACGAAGTAAAGCATCATTGAAAAGCATAGTCTGCATAACATTAAACTGTTATTGAATTTCCTTGCAGTTAAAATTCGCATTTTTATTACGGCATTAGTGAGTCATAAATATCGTTTTAGTTAGATGAGTTTAGAACAGATGTATAAAATAGGCAATGAAGGAGAGAGTAATCAAAATGTTTTATAGAAATCGGCGACAATCTGCTCGGCTAACATCCTTGATAATGTGAGATGTGGACAGCTAATAAAACCTATGTAGTTTTAAAGAATTTTGCCAACGTTACGGATCTTGCTTATACTTTTTATATATAGTATATATAGTAACGGATATATAAGTGACGGGAATGAAGTGTATAATGCTATCATCAAAGTGGCTATTTAATTCGTTTGGATGTATTAATTATATTATTGCATTCTATGCTCGGAAAACGATAGCAGCTGTATTCTTTTTTCGCTGTGTTCTTTGCACAGGAAAAGACTGGCACCGTTCGGGAGCAGGGCGGGGCGGGGGGGCGCATCCAAGAGGGCCGTTAGGAAGCCAAAGGGGGTTTGCACCAGAACACTTCTAAGAGCAAGGCCTTAATTGGCCTTAAACGGACAGTTGGAGGGTTTGGACGATGACGCCGGAAGACGGCTTGGCGGCAGCCGAGGGGGCGGCTGTTCAACCCAGAAACGGCTCCGGGAAAAGAAATTCAGAACGACTGTGTAGGGTAAGTGAATATTTAGCCTAAAAAATTGCATTTAGTAGCAACTAACACGAAAGATTACAGGCGCCTAGGACAAAGCGTTATCAAATCTAGTTTTTCAGTTTCCAGCAGTTTTCATTAAGTTGAAATTACGGAGCAGTTAACGTGTGTCTAACTTTGATTTGAACTTTTAATATTGTTTTTATATTAGTTAGTTTGAGGGGGTAACGCGTTTTAGCGTATTTTCTTAATGGCTAGTTCGGTACCGTCTTTATTTACGATATGATTCATCATTACCTATAGGCGGTATTCAAAATTAGGAATCATTTATTTATTTGCCTTCGTATAGTTTACTGTAAAGTACATCTAAACTAAGTTTTGTTTGTTTGATTTATGTTGAAAAAAATAATAATTAGTTCATTATGCATGCGTTTTGTTTTCATAGATTCTATATGACTACGAGGGCGCCGTAGACGACGAGCTAACTCTTGTACGAGGGGGCATCATTGAAGTGCTCAGCGATGATCCCCGTGTATCCGGCGATGAGGGCTGGTGGACTGGCAAGGTCGATGGCAAGGTAACGTGGTGGCAACCATTCCAGAACCGCAATATGAAGATACAACTGAAATCCATGTTGTATGCTGTTTTCTGCTTATGAGAGGGATACGCAACCACATGTCCTATCAGCAGTTCATTCTATCGTTGTGAATTTAAGATTAGATTTTTTTTTTTTTTTTTTTGTTGTCTTAAATATATTGTAATAGCTTTGAACTTAGAAAATATCAACAATTCCAGCTACTTAAGTTAGAAAACATGTAGCCTATGTAGTACATTGAATAGTATTGAGCTCAGTCAGAGGATGCAGATGACAACTATCGGAATAAAAACGAAATAGAACGTTTGAACTTTTAAAGAAAAATATACATTTAGTGGAAGATAGCAATACTTTTGCACGCCCAATGCTCGACAGATGACTGCATTGACATTCTCATATCCACGCAAAAGCTCTAGACTAGGTACTTATCGAGTTTAACTCATATGGGAAAAAAGATTGATCAAGTTAGTTTGTCACCATCCCAATATTGTCGCACTCGAACTGCAACTCAAACGGCTCTAGGAAAACGTGATCAGTAAACCCGATATTCTGAAACACTTCTCAATAACCAGGATGTGCTTAAATATTTATAATGCAGTTCAGAATGTGATTGTAAACATTAATGCAGAAATGGATGACTGCTGAGATACCTCGCCCTTGCTTACTACACAAACTTGGTGAATTTATAGAGAGGTAACATTTAGTTACCTTACATCGGTTATGCAATATGTGCTTCGTATGTCTATGATCTCTCTCTACCGAAAATGACCTGTGGATATTCAGCATACTACATAAAGACTTTCTTGTAATAAAGCGAGGTAATATGCGCAATGGTGTGTCCATCACCTCTTCACACATAGCCACTGTTAACAATTGCGTGTGGTTACATCAGTTTAAAAAGACCTTGTAACACAGCACTACATTGTCACCACTTTCTAAACCCTTTTATTAAAAGAAACTTTGTATTGCATTGTATAGCTTCAATTATAGGAAAAATAAAATAAAAAGAGTATATTTTTACCTGTGATTACAAGCAACGGTCAAGTTAATAACTCACTTATAAATTAAAATGTTGACTATTAGTTGAAACTATATTCTTCAGTCACTAACCTACGACTAGATTTGTAGAGGAGGAGCTAATTAGCAGATCGGCCAGTTTGGTTTTGAGAGGGAAATATTTGTCAAGCGCTTGCTTCGGACAGTAAACCAATCGATTCGAAGGTACATGCTTGAATAGACGATCCTTTTAATCGAGGCATTTTTTCGTTTTTCAAATCTATGCTTGATTTATCGCGGTATGGATAAACATATGATGTTATTATCGCACTCGTGTTTTTTCAGGTTGGTATCTTTCCGTTAAACTACGTAAAATTTGAGTCTCCATCAGCCAGCACCGAACATAAGGCGGATCCATCGGGCGGTGGAGTCGATGATGGCGGCAGTAAAAGAGAAAATGCTTGGACAAAAGATGGCAGGGAGCGTGATGGCGACTCCGCTGGGCGCAGCAGCAGCGATGGCGAGAGCCTGGGACCACCAGAGATCCAAGTAGACGAAGTCGTCAAAGGGAAGCCAATAGGCCAAGGCGGATTTTGCAAGGTGAGCAAGGTCCATCCGCAAAAAGCATATCACGAGATGAATTAGCTACGCGGTCAATTAGGTGTTATCAAAATTAACGAATGAACTTAGATAAGAAAGCATAGAATTATTGATCTACAAAATTTCCAAATAGCACAGAGGCTCAAGAAGGGCTATGCATCATTCTACATGTGAGTCACGACCAGGTTTGCAATTGGTACTAGAATTGCTTGAAGCATGGGCTGATCGTAGCACACGTTTATCTATGGTTATATTACTATGATATTCATTTCACCCAAGAATGACGATGCTAACGGCGACTTAAAGGGCTTACAGAGACCCTCTGTTTACCGAACTGTATCACGGGAATGAGATTTTAAGAAGCAACTTTTTTAAGATCAGGACGCTGCACAGTTTTTTGAACGATAGGGAGCCTCTGAATATTTTCAAAACAACCATATATGCTAGCTTATATGAATCGAGCCAAGGTCGCTCTTGTCTGTTAAAAATTTGGCCCATCACTTTATGTAAACAATGAACAGCTGATAGCTCGGACGCGATCAGAGTATAAAAGCCGTAGTTATTAGCCAGTTTGTTGCCAATCTGCGAGCAACGCCGTAGCCCTTTACATGTAGATGGCAACACTGATGTGTGCGTCTGACCGAACCTATGTAAGCGATCTGGAGCAAGACCTGGACAAAATCGAAACATAACAGTCATTTGTGAAAATGTTGCAAAAGGTAGACCGATTAGAGGCCAGATCGCCGCAAAAGAAGGCCGTTAGTACCGGTGAAGGCTTCAGGCCGTGATCCGCGCGCTTGCCGTAGGCGCCGGCAAGGGAAAAGAGGTTTGGTTCGGTCGCCAAAAGCTCTTGTCAGAGGAAGGAGGCGCAACGACCAAGGGAGATCAGACGTGTTCTGTACAGCCGAAGCAAGCGGCCGAAGTCGTTAAATCCGGATCGTAAAAACTTTACGAAGAAAAGGCGTTAAATATGTACAACGACGGTGAACGAGGTGCGAGGGCATCGAAACCCTTGGAGGACCGTGGCGACAGTACGCAGCCGCTACGTATGTGGCCAGCCGGGAGACTTTACAGGATGCAATATTATTGGCCGTTGCGAAAGGAGCAGCCGCACTGGAGACACGTTAATGCAGAACAAAAGTAGCATGGCAACGGATGCTAACGGAGTGTTATGGTACATAATCTAAATAATAAGCAGCTGTTTTCCCGGACGCAATTACAATATAAAATCCCTAGTCGCTATTTCGACCTATTGTCGGTTTTCAACAAACGGGTAAGCCATTGACGATATTTAAACAATATACAGAGATGTAGCTTGTAATCATGTGGGCTAACGTTTTTAGGTATACGAAGGCAAATACCGAGACCAGAAAGTTGCAATTAAGGCTCTGGAAAGCCAAGAGCCGGCCGCCATGTTGGACGCTGCTAAAAAAGAAGGTGGACTTGTCTGGAACCTTAGACACGAGCATATTGTTAAGCTTTATGGTAAGGATATACCATACGAGCATATTGTTAAGCTTTATGGTAAGGATATACCATACGAAGACCATAAGCAAGGTACAGGGCGATTCTTTTTATGCTAATTTTTTATAATAAAACATTTATTGTCAATCTCGGATAGTCTTGAAGTAATCTACAGTACTGAAGGGAGAATATTTGTCCAAACTATATGACCTTCGGTAACGATCATGATAGTGATAAGATATGTTTAACAATCTTTGCGAATCTTTAGGAATGCTTGGCTTTATGAAATAGAACTTAGTGAGTTGAGCTAATAGAACAGTTTTACTTGAACGAAGAAGCCCAGGATATATACAATCATAATAATTAAAACAAGATTAGGCCGACGTTTAAAATCTGTCGTTATTTGTCTATGATGGAAACCCTACCCAATTTTACAGGTCTATGCCTGCCAAATTCCTGGTTAATTATGGAATATTGTGAAGGAGGATCTCTTAACCGCGTATTAGAGAAAAACCAAGTCCCTTTACGGATACTAACAGAGTGGTCACTGCATATCGCCAAAGGGATGCAATACATTCATTCGAAGCGCGTTATACATCGGGATCTTAAATCAACAAATGGTGAGTTTGCGGTGGTATTTCCAGTATATTGACTGTAGCTGCTAGAAGGAAGCGTATGTCACACATTAGTGCAACGGCGGGTAGGGCTCCATATTTTCCCTTACGAAGAAACACAGTTAAACTGACCTTTGCCGCGTCAAAGGCTATAATTGAGGTTGGCTTCTTCAAATTGTACTTAGTAACTTAGCGACTACCACATGTTAAATTAGAAAATTTAAATCATTGTTTGTGTTGTTGTTATGACATCTAATAGTTCTACTGAGCGACTTCCACACGTTAAATTAGAAAATTTAAATCATTGTTTGTGTTGTTGTTGTGACATCTAATAGTTCTACTGACGGTTCCATACCAGCCAGATAGCCAGGAGGCAGTGCCGCTCAAAATTTCAGATTTTGGCTTGGCCCGCACTAATGTGGAAAAATCAACAGTACTTTCCGGTGGGGGCACATACGCGTGGATGGCACCTGAAAACATTAAATTCTATAAGTACTCGCAGAGATCCGACGTCTGGAGCTTTGGCGTACTTATCTGGGAACTGCTTACTGGCCAAATACCTTACAAGGGAGTGGATCCTGTGGCTATCGCCTACGGTATTGGCTCCGAGAAGCTTACGTTGCCGATACCGGAGACGTGCCCCGAAAAATTTAAAAATTTAATGACAGGTGGGCGTCTTTCATGCGTTGATTTTTATTGAGAGTTATGGTATTTTTTCTCCTAATTATTGTTCTTTTATCTAAAGCGCAAGCAAATTAAAGGTACAGCGTTGTTGACCTTCTCATATGAACAGCACGCGGAACATATCGTGTAAGAACGTCAGATAAGCAAATTTTTCTTTGCTGGAATTGCAACACGTCGAGCACCTTTGACTTGTAATCGTTACTTCTGTCTACTTCTATTTGGATATTCATAGTGAATCTTTTCAATATAGGAAAAAATAGGTATGGTAATATTAAAGCTATAATTCTAGTTGGAAAATAACCCATAACTCCGCTTGCTCAGTATTCATCTTCAAATTAAGCATCCAGATCATTTTCAGTTATTGTTGAAATTTTATAAACTTCATACGATCCAGTCACACATCACGTAAATCTTTGACCTCTGATATACCATTTATTCTCTTCTAGTCAGGTTCTTAGCACTACGTGAGCTAGCAGACTGAATTCGTCTGTATTCTTCAAAGGAGAGAAAGTATTTATCTTACTAAGAAGTGGAGTATACATTTTCAGTCCTGATAAATTTTTCAGATGTGGTTGAGAGATTTTTCACTTTCTTGAACCCGAAATGTCGCCTCTTGGGACGCAACTTACAAGCGCAAAAATACTATTTTCTTTCAATTTTTCTTTCATTATGTAATACAGATTTCGCGCTCAACGGTACTTAGCGGGCTATATGTTACTGGCGGTCGGCTCACCTTATTAAACTGCTATTGTCACATATTATATGCGAAACTAATGTCGCTGCTTTGCTAACAACTGTGTGCGAACTAGTGTACCGTTTCGAAATTATTACGTAGGCCAAACCTTATAACTTTTCACGTCTTTGTGTTACTTATTGCTGCCATTGCAGACTGTTGGAACGCAGACCCACATCGGCGACCGCTCTTCGACAAGATTATTTATCAGTTAGAAGATATTTTCAACTCTTCTTCATTAGATGTCTTGCACGAGTCATTTCACACGATGCAGGACCGCTGGCGAGAGGAGATCGCAATGCGAATTGAGCAAATTAAACAACGCGAAAACAGTTTGAAAACACGCGAGGAAGAACTGAATTTAATGCAAGAGAAGTTGACTCGGGATATGCTAGCTGTCAAGAAACGCGAATTAATTGTATTGGAACGCGAAAGCGAAATTGCGCGAAAGGCTGGCCAACTAGCGTCGGAGACACCTCCCGCTCCTCGTAGACGTGGGAAATTCAAGAAGCCCTTAGAAATATCAGGGCCGACCGACTGTGTACATATTATGTCTTGGGATAATGATAACGTCGTGGAACGTCTGGCTGAATATGGTTCGCCCATAAGTGGCATAGTTCCGGTATCTCCCAATCTCAACGCAAATCGAACCCGCTCGCGAACTACGTCTGGCTCCGGATCCGTGGCAAAGGATTCGCATTTGAGTCTTCATTTATCGCCAACGGGACCGCGCTGTCCGCTTGGTTCCCAAGGTGGATTGGGATCCCCGAATCTTTTGCCGGCACCATTTACGTATGGTCACGGCAATCACCGTGAACGTTCTCCCCGTGTTTCTCGAGCACCCATGCCCGGTAAACACCAATTGCGGGTGTTATTACGACGAATATATTTGAGTGCATATATATACTTCACAGGTGTGCAAAGTACAGAGCTGATTAGTTACCGTCAGAAGTCGCAATGAGTGAACATATTGTATGCGTGAGTGTGTGATCATACAAGGACATTAGGAAGTTTTCTCTGTTCTAATAAGAGATTTATGCATCTATACTGGTTAAGGCGTACTTCGGAGACCGTCGCTGCAAAACTTTATAAGGTTAAGCGAAAGTGCAGTCTTATTGCAAGCGAAATGCCGCAAATTTTCGTGTCGTTTGCTCTATGGCGATGTTCTATGTGTTTAATGGCGAGTTCTACTCACCATTTCAAGAACGAAGCAGTTCCGTCACCATTTAGCGAGTGTAGTGCGAACAGCGAGCCTGAAGTTCTCTATCAGAGAACTTCAGGCTCGCTGTCCGTAGCTGCATACTGTGTACAATAATGAAAGAATGGACGAAATAGTCGTTGAATTGGCTTAACGCTTTTTGTCACCAAAAAAAAAAAAGAAACCCACACATAATGCTTAAATATATGCCTCGGCTGGCCCCATGCACGCAACCGAACTCTGCCGCTGCGTATAGTGTACTTCAATTCCCTATTTGCACGCAACACAGTGGACCACCATATATTTCGAAAAAGATGGCGTTTCTAGAGGTCGGTTTTAGGGTGGTAACTTGGTACCGGTCGTACTTCACGGATCGAACAGCCGTGGTTGAGGCCTATGTCCGCTTGAATGGCCGGTCCTTTGAGAATTTTCGGAGTTCTTGTCTAGGTCTTATTCTGTATGTAATGTTCACACAAAATCTAAGTGTGAGCTTTTAACGGCTAGACGTCACGTATAAAAGGTACGCCGATAATCTTAAAAATATGCGGGGATTTAGTATACAAAAAATACACCGTAACTTCCAAAGGTACTTGGGAGATCTGAAAGTTACATTTGAGAGGTTCTCGAAATTAAGCAGTCGCATTGTGGAGATGTCTGAAGTACCTTTCGAATCAACAAGTTGATCCTTAGGGTGTTTTCTGTGCAAGAAAATCTCAGTGAAGAAAAAAAATGATATTTGCGATTATACCGCTACAGTTATAGCCAGGTAGACATACTGTACCCATGTAAGGATGTATAGGTATCTTTATAAAGCGTATTTCTTTCTTGGTTCCTGATACTAAATGGCCGTATTTAGTGCTGCTGAACTTCATATTGATACCTAAGAATTTAAGACTTTCTTTCAGAATGGCAACCTTAGAGGCTTTAACACAAGAGAAACAATCTGAGAAATTATTTTTCAATCCAGCTATCTAAGGTGGCGATGATCGCTACCGCAACTAACGTTCTTTTGTTTGGTGCAGCGTTCACCGCAAATACAAATAAGGCCATCCTAATTATATCAGATGCTCCGCCTAATAAAAGAGGTTTTTGTATTGTATTGTATCACTGCTCTCAGTACCTTCACCGAAGCGATTGCAAACTGAAATAGTACCTAAACATATTTTGAACGTCTTCCACATGTCCAACTTTCGAGCTAATGTTTAGTGTTACTATTTCTTGTTGTTCATGACTGTATTATTTATCTATGATGAAGGCGTTCTCCATACGAGCAACTCGTGTGGCGGCTCGGTGTCATCACTAGTGGTGAACGGTGGACACAAGGGTAAAACGTGGAGTCCGTCAACGATTTCTCCAGCCAGTCTTCTTCAACTGCAACAACACGATCCTCCGGTGTTTCAACGCGCATTGCACCCAGGAGACCAAATGATGATAGTGAATCCATCAGTTGTACCACTCCAGGATCAGTTGGGTTGTCTCGCAGGCAGGTATGCTATTGACGCCGCACCTTCGTACTCTCGAATTCACCACAATAACAGAGAGAAGGAGTCAAAACCGCGGAAGAACTTTATCTGTTCAGTAAAAGGCGCTGTAAGTACCGTGCTATCAGCCATAGGTTTGAAGGACCGCCAGAGCGTCACGCTCCAGAATAGCAGCCACTCAAGAAGCTACGATGAGCTTGGAAGCGGCGAACATATGTCTAGCGAACGTGAGTTTATTTTATGATTACAGCAAATATATATCTTATCTATATGTAGGTAGTAAGTACAGCAATGAGTGAAGGTTCAGTACTCGATTAGATTGCACATGGTACAATGCTCTTGTATAAATCTTCTTTCGATGCACCTTGCATACCGCTTTCTCGTTATCTCTCTAAGGCCTGTTAATTCCCATAGCTCTTATATATTCTGTCTCCGTGAATGTGACTATTGTCTTCAGTACCTCGTGCGTACGATGACACACATCTTCGTGGTTATACGCGACACAACACGTATCACGGCCAGATGACGCAACGAAATTCTACGACTAGGCCATCGATTTTTGCTGGAGGTCAGTCGAGTCCGTGGAGTCCCCATGCAACACAATTTCAGACTACTGTTGGGCTTCCTCACAGCCCATTAACGGCTAGGCGAAGAAGCTCGACCACATCCCACGACTCGGATCAGGCCTACAATTCGGCCAGCTCGGGTTTCGGCCCATCGCCTCTGGGTAAGTTTCACCTGACAACTAATTTATCTTGTTATTCAGTCTGAGTAACAACAAACAATCCATAAGGTGTCCATGCAAAGCTAATCTGTAAATTGTAACATGCTATGAAACTTCGCAAATCTTCACAAGTCTATGTTCATGGTTCTAGTATCATCATTCGATATCAATGTTATCGTATCTAAAGGCAACCCTGCGGCGTTAACGACAACGCCCCAAACGAGCGACTACCCATTTACTCCGTCTTCAGCAGAGGTCGGACCCTCTTCCATCGACACAATCTGCTCACAGCAGCAACACACTCAGTTCACGCCTGTTTCACAGCATTTGCCTCCACCGTCTACTTACTATGGAGTAACGCAAGTTGTGCATTCGCCGTTCGACGCTCGTCTGACTGGAACGTCTGTTCGGGGAAGCTCGACAGCGTCCGGTGGTCTGCCAAATATAGCATCTCCCGCATCTTCGCAGTGCTCTTCAGTTTTTGACAATCCCGGTGCTGCCCCACGCTCGCCGCCGCCGCCACCGCCGCCGCCGCCGCCGCCGCGTACGCCGCAATTGTATGCTCGAAACATGAGCACGCCTAACGCGAATGCATACAAAATTCAATGTTCGCCATATTCGCAACGGCGAAAAACATCTTTTCCAGAAGTGCAGCATTTACGTCAATCCAATCTCGACCGACCGTCTACGCTCAGCCTAAATCTACCTAGCGGGGCGAGGAGTGGCAGCAGTTATTTGACGCATCACAATACCTCAAGTTACAGTGCACATCACGCTCCGCAGGCTACTGGTCATCCACATAGATTGGGAAATAGCGGGACTCCAACGCCGGACAGAACGCCACCATCAGAATTGTAAATATTATTCCTGTTCATACGTTTTTTTTTGTTTTTTGAATGTTCAGTATTTCGTACTTTGTCCAATATTACGCTATATCGTTTACTACGTACTAAATTGAACCTAATACTGCGTCAGTAAATGCCCCAGTACATTTGCTAACTGCTAAGAGTGATTGATCCTATAGGATGGAAATCCATCTTCCATCAGCGGCAGGGTCGAGACAGCCTCTACATTATGGTAGTCATCACTACGCTGACTCGTCGCCTTCGTCGCAGCTGACGAACATGGCGGTTGTATTGAGGGAAACGGAAATTCCATCGAGTCCAAGAGGCTGGTTTCATGACCAAGAGTCAGTGCCGGCACCGATTTCGCCCGCGCCATCAACTCCACCAGGCGGCACCACACCCCAGAGGAGGCCTACAGTGCGCGAACTTGAGGAAGATTTTAGCTTTAGCCTATGACGTCCATCCGCTGATGATGCTCGAAACGGACCCCCATGGGCAGCATGTTGAGCGAATTCATCCGGATGAGTTTATTCGTTGATGCTGTAGTGGCGTCGATTTGTAATACTATTTGACCTCATGTATGAAACGGATGTCCTACCGGTGAATATTGTTTTATTAGTAAATGTAAACTGCCGTTCGCGGCGTGCGACATCAGCCGAACACTATTCGATATTAGCTTCTGATACAAATCTAAATTGATGCGTGCAGATGCCTTTGCAATTACAAATTTCATTCTATATTGTAATAGAGCCACTGGGTATGTATTTATTTATTTAATAGATACTAAGCATATTTACGCTGGTCAGGCACATGTAACTACTATACAGATAAAACTTTTTGAGCTCAGACATTTTTCGCGGCTTGGCGTGCGTTGCTGACTGCTCGTGTTTCATGAGGATCTATTTTTATTTTGTTATTATTATTTTTATTTTATAATGGAGTCCTCCTGTCCTTCGTTGCCAAATATCGCCAAGTCATATAACAACACTGCAAGCAATGCTCATAGTGAACTAAGGTGCAGGGTTTATAACTACAAATCGTTTATAAGGGCTAAGCGTATTACTTTAGTCAGACCTGTTCACCTATTTGAGTACTTAATGACGGCTGGACCAGGGCCAGTTTTCAAATAATGAATATCAAGGTACCTTTTTTTTTTGTCACGGGTATTTGAGCAGTCAGCTGGTCAGATAAGTGCAAACCGCAAATTCTGAATAGATTTCTGCTAGTCACTATCGTGTCACTGTAAAACTAAATATTGCCAAGTGCTTTCGAGAATTTGCAATAGAAAGTTTAATAGTTCAGCGGTGATACGTTTTAAACTTCAAAATAGTTATCATTTACTGCGTGTTTCCTTTTGTAGAGACGCTCACTACAAATAGCGATGATGTACCGAACGGATATAAATCTTAGGTGGAGCTGCCATTCCCCCTGCTGGCGCAAGGTTTCGCTTAAGCAGAGCTTCCATTAGTATTATTAATTACTGGCTGCCTCGCAATTGCCGTAAACCTAAGAAACAAGAACTTGGGATAATTATATCGCCGACGAACTGTTATTGAACAGGGAAGACAAATTCAAATAAACAAATTATAAACACCGATATCATTGTATACCACCCAGTACCCACTGAAATACCACAGTCGTTTTTATTGTGCATCAGTGTTCTGAGGAACTGCGCAAGCTGAAGTAATAAATTGTTCAGGAAGTTAACCGAAACGGGGTTAACGTAATGGGGCTAATAATAGCCATAAAAGAGACGCGGGCGGACGAATAGTGCTAGTGTGCTTAACTGGCTAACTGACGCGTACGTCTGTAGTCTACAGCGGTAAAGTCATCGTTTTCTACTCAGGCTACAAGATACAATATGACGCAAATTGGGTTGATGAAATTGGTCAATGCAGATTAAAATAAGGGGGTGGCCTCACTCGTCAGCGTATTACAGATGTCATGCCATGCCATTTAGCTAATATGTATGTACATCTGTACACGTATCTGTAAATATGCACACGCTTGTAAGCACGAGTCGAGCCATGCGGCGATTAGAATTTTATAGGCTAGTAGTTGTTATAATTGAGTGGCACGAGTATTGATATTTATCTATTTTCGGAGGCAGTTGTGACGATGTTTAGGACTGACAAAGCAGGAAAAGCAAGGGAAAGGTTGAAGAAAGAGAGAATGATAGGGTATACGCAGCAAGTGGCTGCGGAGTGTTGATCCGACTAGACCGAGCAAATAGTATGTGGGAAATGCTATTGGCTGAATAGCCACTGTGTGTGTGTGATGCTATACATTGAGTCTGCCATTAGCGATACGCAAGGGACTCAGTTGAGACCTACGTCAGCTTGGTGACTCTGTCGATGAGTAAAGGGTGTGTGCTGATTCGACTTGTGTGGGTCCAGTTTCGCAATCAACGTACGCGATATCCATTCCCGGCGCACAATGGAAAACGAATAAAGAAGTGAGGTGCCTCGTTGCCGCTTAAGTGCACAGGCTTCTAGAGTGGCTGCGCGTAATACTGAGCCGGCATATGAGAGACGTTATTCATCAAAAAGTATATAGTAATAGCCGTTGTTGATTTATTCCTTCTTGTCGTCAAACAACGGTGATTCAGTGTGGCAATTTCCATTTTTTTTTTTTCGTAATCACATTATTGTTGATACTGATAATTGGTCTCGAAGTAATCGGTTAGTCGGTTGCGTAATTATTTATAGTGATAATTTTGATCTTCGTATAAAGGTGGGTTCATTAAAAAAACAAAAAAGAAACGTTTCTAATTCTACACAGGTGAAGGCCAACTCTTGCTACTCTGCATGTGATTATTTAAGAGGTGGTAAGAGGACGAAAACAGGTCGCTGTTAGTGATGTTATTGGCGACAATTATCATTGATAGACTCTTCATAACCGTAAGACTTAAAAAGTTTTCACCTAACCGTTCTCATCAAAGCAACTCGTAGTTTTGCATTCATATTAATAGCCAATATTTGTTACCTGTGTTTGTATTTTCGTCTCCCATTGATACCACGTACTTATCCAGGGAACACTCCTAAGTGTTCGTCCCCAATCGGATTTAGTTAAAGCGATTCCATTTAACTGTGGTAGTAAATCTTCTCGCCGCAATAATAGCAGGCCGATCCAAGCTTGTGTTTATAATGGTATGGCGCGTTTCGAGATGGCGAAATGTCAAAGACAACGGCGATTCAACTTAGCCGAGCTCCGATCCACCATCGGTTGGAACTTTTGATATAGGCAAATTTTCTTTTTACATTATTATGGATAGCTGTCAAGTGAAAAATGGACATAATAATATGAAAAGGGTAAGGCTATTTAAGGCTGTGTTAAGCAATTTAGTTAACTGGAAAACGTCACAAACGGAAGTTGTTTTTGTTTCGACGCAGCGCATTAAGCAGGTCTGGTCAGGTACTGCTAGCCGTAATAGATAGTTTTGCTTGTGATAGGCTTTCAACAGTGAGACAACTGACAGAACGCAGGGGGACGTTATGTTAATCAAGTATAAGGCGTATCAACACAAGAAATACCTAGGAGGAAAAAAGGATCGTAAACAAATAAAGAAGTAAACTATTTCTACCACGAATATACTACAAGTTCTTGAAAATTAAACCTTGTTCCCATAATAGTGTGTTTTCTTTAAACCTCACGTTAACAATATACGTACAGCCAAGTTTAGCAGAGAATATTTTATTTCAACTAAAAAAAAAAAAATAAAAAATACAACACTTTATGACAACGCTTACGCTTCATTATTATCCGTACATACAATGTACACCTGTATGTAATGATAATAATTACTGACGTTCTACGCAATAACAATGATAATCATAATTCGACTCGCACGTTTGTCTGTATTATTACTACTACTACTAGTACCACTACTTGAACAAATTAAACGTGTTCCCGGAGGACGGCGTCGACGGAAAAAGAATAGAAAATTGATCAGATTGCAAAGGCTCAAAACAATGTTCAGGAGAGATCTATTTTTTTATCGTTTTCTATTCCGTATTGGGCAATGAATTTCGGTCAGCCACAGCTGTTAACGATTACTCTGTGATACATTTTATATCCAGGGAAACAAATCAGTATGAAGAATTTGACTTCCTAGTTCCAATTTGTTTACTTTCGTTACTGTAAACAATGTTGGTTACTAAGGATAAATAACATTCCATACAGAGCAAGGTGGAGCCAGAAAGAGGCAAATCGACCTTATAGAAAAATGGGGCTCGTCGCGATTTGGGGGGATGCTTGGCGTGCATGATGGCCACAATAATAAGGCTATTTAAAAAATGGCATTACCTTCGTTACGTCTCGACTAGGCTATTTTCGAACGTATGTAATTTGCTCGAACCCTGAGTATAAGGAACTGGTATGTCTCAAAAGTAAGTTTATGCCGGTAATGCCAGTTTTTTCTTTTATCTGTATTAATGCGGAGTTTCAATTTAAAATACTTCAGTCTGTTGATTTTTTTGGGAAACTGATTAATTGTCGCATAAAGGCCTTTTTAAAAATGGAAATGCTGCTTATTTATGAGAGTAGCATATAACTAGACACATGCGCACTTGTTTACTACACAAGGCCATAAACCTGAAAGTATCAAAAGACATCTTTTTTTTTTTATAAAACACAAACATATCCTTTAACCCATGTTTTGCGCTGACTATTCTTTATGTAGTAAAAACAGTTATTGCAAACAATATTTATACTTGTTTCCTTCTTCTATCTTTATTAATGCAGATAAGCATAGCGACAACACAAAATTAACATGACATCAAGATGATCTACCTGTAAAGCTCATGTAAATAGCATATATTGCCTATATGTATATATATGGGCAAATCCTACTATAAAAACTAAGTAAATAGATATTTATAGATGGTAAATAATATTATAAGAAAATTACAATATGAGTAAACACAGTAGTAGTCACAACCGAATGGGGCAAACGATAATGAGAAAGAAAAATCCCAGCGGCACCATGACCTTGCCATTAATATCTATTAATGAATGCCATTAATATTTATAATAATAATACCATTAAAAATTATGATATACAGATAAGAAGTTATTAAATATTACGTTTTGCTCTTGAAGAAAACGAAGATTACAGTGACCTTATATGTTTGCTACATTTGACGAATGATGATGATGGAAAGAAGCAGGCGATATGACGACGACGATATTATGAGAATTGTAAAAATAAAGGACATGACGATTTTTTGAAATATAAAGTGCCGCGTGTGTAGTCATTTAACAGTGAGTTAAGATGCTCCAAACTAACATATGACATCAAAATGTTTTTCTTAGCGTTCTTGGCTAATCCAACTGTCTGAACGAGTGTTCGAAAATACAGCGTTATAGATTTGCTTCCATTAAAAGGCCTAGTTACATTTACCTAAGTTTTCTCCAACAAACTTGTGATACGGCGTGGTACCAGTGGTAACTACTTTCCAACGCTCAAATAGGAACCACCTATGGCTAGATGTTAACGGTTGCGCACTCAAAGAATATCGATTACCCGCTCAGACCACGCGACCCCAGCGTTGAGGTGCATCTATACTGGAATGGCGTCGGAAACAGTAACTGATTCGGTAAACCCACTTAGCTGGGATGCGACTTTAAAAAGATGCCGGACTACGGCTTATAGGACCCGTTTATGTTCATACATATGATCGACATAGATACACTTTGACAACTGTAAAATGGGTCACGAAGTTAGATTTCTTTAAGGCCTTCAGCTAAGTTTACCGCAACCATCTGCTCAAGGCAATGTGAGCAAATGTATCCTTTGATACACTCAGCGTATCGCATGTCAACGTACATTCTTTGAATCCGATGCTTCTTCTAGCTCTGCTAAGTTGTAGATACGCATCAACGAGCTTATGCTGAAGCATTGTTACTGCAATCACTACCGTATTAGCGCGCGCTCTCTGCATGGAATGCCATGTTCAATACGTGAGCAACCTCGTACGTGTGAGGTATAGCTATGTCTGTCGGGCAGACCCGATTTTAGCAGAGCATCGCGAGCGCAAAATGTTCAAAAATTTTGAACATTGATTTATGTATGAAACCTATTATTTTTGTGAGAATGGAACTCCAGGGATAATGGGTGAAACTACCTTGGAGTTTATTCGTAAGCCTACAAAGGGACATGGTCCCACGAGCAGAAGCTACCTGGAAGAGGAATTCTCTTGCAGCGTTTAGGCTCACAAGACCTCTATGTTTCGCATTTTATTAGACGGTTGGCTCCCAACAGTAAACGAAGTCTCTCTATGTCCTGGTCCGAACCTAGACCACAACGTGTCCCTAAGATTAGGAGGCGAACATGTTACCAACTAAGTTAACACGAGAATAAGCTTACAACATCGAAGAACAATTCCGTAGTCGTTCTGCGAAGCAAATCGGGGTCCAAAAAGAAATTTATGCTGCCCCTTAAAAAATATGTTTTTATGTTCACACACGGATCAGAAAAAAATAAGCTCTTAAATTATATTTTTCATGGAAGTGGGTATTCATTGGCAGGTCAAATTTAAGTAGGCTATTGTTTTAGTAAATCTGCAGTATACAT
>NW_019211457.1:36666396-36808293 GCF_002443255.2 Varroa destructor
AATGTGTTTTCTTTATTTCAAAAGTTTATCCATTGAGTAGAATGTTGGCCTTTATATAGGCAGGCAGAGTCTCAAAACAGATTTTTTACTGTGAAAAACCCCAATGCGTTGCTCTTAAAGCAATGGAAATCTTTACCATGACTCATACCTGGCTTAGATACATTTGTATTCGTTTTAATATTGTTCCTAACTACCTAAAGTTACAAAATTAATCGAAGTATTCTTAAGCAAGCTGAACCGTTTGTGAAACTATTATACATAGCTGTCGGCGATAGCTTGAACGGCTGAATTTCTAGAAGAGAAAGATAGGAGTCACAGAATTGCCCGGTCAATGGCATATAATTCACGACAAATTCACGACGAAGATATACACTATATAACAAATACTGCATCACTGTGGTACATTGATAGAGGTTTGCATATTCAAATTATCCTTGTGTAGAAAAGAAAAAGTTAAACGGGAAACAATTGCGATAGAAGAGAATGGAAAGGCTAAATATATATAAGTTATATATATAACTTTAAAGTTAGCACTAAGTTTTACCAAAAATCTACTATCATATTTAGCACTTCATTCCTCGTTTTTTTGATGAGGAATTTTGGATATATGAAAGTTTTACCTTCACACCTTTTCCAAATATGAAGTTTTAACAAGTTTTAGTATAGGTGATGCCAAGTACAGTTGCTGATTCTAAGGGAATTTAGTTCAGGCAAAGTGCTTCAATATAAGTTTGACTACGCCAAAGTTAAAGCTTAAAGATAGAACAGCTAGTTAATACTTTTTTAAACGTGGAAACTATCTTTTCCATTATGGTAACATCCCTTACACGTATTAATGATAAGAACTCGAGGCATGGAAACAATTTAAGGTCTAGCTGAGAGCTCGTATACCTCACATCTTTCCAATTTTCTTCTATAAGCGAATTTCAATTTCTTTAGTCAGTTTTGAGCACAATTAGATGTATAATGGAAAAGCCCATTAAAATACTTCCTTATAATATCTACATTACTTCTGAAAAGTAACAATTACATATGTCGGAAAAGAAAAATTACTTTTTTAGAAAACTTCATGTAAAACCGCAAGCATGCGCACTTGTATTAACTTCTCTTTTACCGCCGAGTCTTAAAGATCTCCAGGTGCTGGGGTCATTGATGATTGTTTTTGTTTTTCACGAGCGCGAAAGGCGAATGCATCGATGTGCTTGCCATTCGTGTTCTCATATTTTGCAAACAAATAATGTTTTGGCTGAAATTAATAATATTGTTAATTATTTATCCAAGTTAAGTGATTAAGGAATATCTACAATCGTCGTAAGCTGCAGCTAAATTCATCGTAGTTATTCTATTTGTAGTTTGTCATGATTGAAAGAGGCGCCAGAGCATAAGTGGGATATCACTTGTGTCAGCAAGATCTGCCCAGTGGGGCGGCGACGAAGTGGGCCGCTATAAACGTCGGCAAGTCTAATATGTCCGTGAGAACGTAGTATACATTATTCTGTATTAAGAAACTAGTTGGAGTTTTCTTGTAACGGCTACGACGGAACAATTATGAATGCTTTGTGCTAGTTTTCCTTATCGTCTTGCTTTTTTTTGAAGTACCGAATCCTTATCGAAGTGAATATACAATTTGAATAAAAATGCATTTGATCATCACATAATGGATTTACGCAGTGATAAGGCTCTGTCCCCATTAGGGAACTGTTAAATGCCACGAAAGGACCAGTAGCTACCGGACAATTAATAGACATTTTTGACAAAGGCTATGACGGTCCGTGATAATAGTAATGAAAGATCTGTGAGTTGTTTAATATTGCATTAAACATTTCACGAAAACAGCGAGACGGATTTTCTGTTGTTTTCTATTGTGATTTAAAAGTAAAGTTCGTGAGGTTTTTCGTTCAGGAACATAGGTCAAAGTACTTCGATGCTATCAAAAATGGCTCTAACAAAAAACTAAATATCTTCTAATGACCTTAGCGTATTCTAATTTTTGTGCTGCTCAAAATAGAACTTACGATAATTCTATTTTGAGTATATATATATATATATATATATAGAGAGAGAGAGAGAGAGAATTCCCGGACTAGACATAAATATATAGCCATTAGTAAAAATAATATCGAAATAACCTCGATACAATCCAAAGGTGTTCATGGAACTTTTAACTTCTCATCTCACTGATTGAATATAGGGATCTGATAATGATCTTATCAAGGTATCAAGGTACCACTAGTTTTCTTTATATATTTATTTAACAGATAATTAAATTTAATATTTAAGACAAATAAAGAAGCGACGATTCGCTTAGGCAGAAAATTAAACCACTGTAATATCATAAAGGAAGCTATAAGTTAACGAAAATCAAAGCTTTCTTTGAACACACTATTGCACTTCGTCGCTTCCATTCTATCTCACGGCAAAATTATTTATTCGTAAAACTGATTAACGCAAAAGATCCTCACGATGTAGAAAAAATTGCAGCCACATGTTGCGAACCAAGTGCACCCTCAATCAAAAAGGGGAAAAAACACGATAGGACTTAAAAGTCGAGGTTCTATTGTGGAAATGTGTTAGCCCGTTGATCGTGATATACTATAACGCCGTCGATCAATATTGTCGGAATCTAACATGCTTCTAAAAGCCTTTGGTTGTCATTTACAGCATATGGGCGTGATACAGACAGAACGGAGAATGAACGGCTATTTACCAGATTACGACGACGCTGACGGGGAATACAAAGGTGGTGGACCGGCACGGGTTTGGTTTGAGGATGGTCGAGAGATACAGGTGGTTCTTGTTGCTGGCGTTAATCCAAGAGTGTTTTGTGCAATTTGTGAATGTTTACCTCAGCGAGCGAACCTGATGCGGTGTGGAAACATCCTCTGTGATCGATGTGTGGGTCGTTATACGTTTCTCATGGAGCGGCCGTGCCCATGTGGACGAGGGGGAACCTGGGATTGCGGTAACCCCTTTCGATATCGTCTCGAAGACCGCCAGCTGAACGAGCTAATGGTCGAGTGTCCTAATCTTTCAGAAGGATGCGAGGTTTTTGTCCCTCTGATGGATTTAGACAGACATCTAGAGGAGTGCACTAAAGGACCGGTCTCCGTGCCTGCCACCTATGACCGACAACTCTTTGAGTGTGTTGTAAGTATGGTTGAGAACGTTTGCCTGGCTTTGAATGTAGGATTGGAACGGGATATGGAAACGACTGAGGAACAGATCGCGGCGTTTATAGACGCTCCTTTACATAAACCGCCGGCATCCATCTTTCAAGAACCTACAATGGTCCTTACTGAAGTTTGTAGTGTTGCACCTGATAATATTGATGATATAAACGCCTCTGGAAAAGTGACACAAACTGCAGCAGAACCACAAGGTACTGCTAATATTTTTCGTAAGGGAAAAATTTTGAAGAAAGAAAAGCGCGTGGTAAAAACGCCAGTAAGTACCAGTACAGTTCGTAAAATATCTAAATCTTCTCCACAAGGACATGCTCCTAGACTGAAGGAGCTTGAGGTTCTTTACACGGACGAAGGTGTACTAAAACTCCTTGAGTCAGGAGTCACCGGCAGGACAAGGGGATCAAGAAGGATCGCTGAGGATGGTCTTGGTCCACTTCCACCAAAGACACCTATTTTTACTGAACAAAAAACACCTGCCCCTTCTCTACAAAAGACAACAATTGTAGTTGATTCAGTTCCTGCTGCTTCAAAGGGCAATATAATCGAGTCTCAGTTGGAGACGAAAGACTTAGCCCCTCAGGTTGTTATTGAGCGGATAAGTCCCAGCGTTTCTCTATCAGAAACAACTCCGCGACTGGCGAAACGCGAAACTGATAAGAGAATCTCGCGTGAGTTACAAGCGCTGCTAGCGGCACAAGAAGAAGCGGGTGATGCTTTAATCAAGCCTGAGCACCCAACGAGAAGGGATAAATCGGAGACTCCAGTTTCCTCCGAGGATAAGAACAGATCAATATCGCCGGAGGCGCGAAAATCCAAACTAAATGCGCGAAAATCTACTGGGATCAGACGCATAAATAAATCTCAGCCAGATGCAGACGACTCAGATGAGCAGGATAACCAGCTTGCATTGCAGAAATCAAACGCAAAACTATCTCAGCAAAAGAGGGGGCGAAGTCGAAGCCGGGGACGCAGCAATCTTTTAATGAAGACCTCAGACGGAACGAATCAAAATTCTAACCAAAGTAAAACCACTGAATCACTTGATGTGCCACGGATACCGGACAAAGTGAAAGTTGTGCAGCGTATGCAAAATTGTAGTCAGACATCTTCAGTTCAAACTTTACGAAAGGAAAACGAACCAGACGTCGAACCAAAAACAAACAAGCCGTCAAAATCTTCTCTTATGAAAAATTTGTGTTCCACAGCTATAGAACCGGTCGACAATGAGGCAGTAATCCCTCAGCAAACGGAGGAACCATCTAAGGAGAAAACGTGAGTCCAAAACATAATAATCAGTCTGACTTTTGGAAATGTTTATTTGTTTATCGTGTTTATTCTGTGATTCCACGGCTCGATGACACGTTGATGGGATACATCATTTTTTTTTTAATCGAATGATGCGGTAATAGCTTGGCCTACGAAAATGTTACCTATATCCTTTGTAAACATGTTCTTACTGCGACTCATTTTTTTAAACTCATTATTTGAACACTTGATGGTGTAAAAGGGATTTTATTTTTCCTTGCGGTCTCATTTTTGGAAAAAATTTAATATATTTTGCTTCTTATAAAATACCTTCTTCTAACGTTTTAACAATCGGCGGGTCTCTCAGCTAATAAGGATTTCATTTGCCCATTTTTGGATATCTGCATTTGCATTTTAAGTCGCTTGCTCCAAACCTCTCTTTGCGTTGCCCTGAATAGGTTCACTCCAATGGAACAAGTGCTGGGCTACGCGTCGAGCGTGAAATAATATCTCATCTATGGATTGGGCCAAGTTTTTCGAAGTCTCAATGTTGGAAGTTGTTTGTACTTTAATCACTGCTTTCTTAGCCACCGATAGTGGTAACACGACTCACTTGCTCACTCTTTACTGTCCCAACCGCACTTTTACGGATAAATTGTGAAAAAAGCCCTGTCGCGTATGCAACTCGCATCGCGCAGGTCAACTCAGTCGAAATAATAGCAGTATAACAATAGCAAAACGATTAAAAAAGCGGTATGCCAATTTTCGGACCGAACGGCTAAATAGAACGCACTAAAAATTAAGCTTGAAAGCTTTCCGACCGTTCTTATCGTACGGTGCACTGATTCCAAACGCATACCTGCTGCTTGCAACCACTATATATACCAATACATAACGTAATATTTTACAAAAATTTAACAAAAATGCACCGATGTAGAATTATATTTCGTAGAAAAATCAATAACAATCTGCTCGGATAACTTGGTTAAACGTATTCAATATTAACACAACTTTTTTTTATTTAAATATATTTGTAGCGCGATGTATATAATGTAGTATTTGTTGTTTTAGGGGATTACTAATTTAGTTATTATAATTAAGGGATCTATCGTTGTTTAATATCGCACTCATCGAACTTATAATCATATTACAAATGTAGATAATATTTATGGTCGTTTTTGTGATTTCAGTAAGAGAAAATCTGCCATGATTGCAGCAGTGCAACCTAAAAGCAATGAAGGTGGCACTTTTGTTTCTCCACATTCGAATGAAAACACAGATAATGAAGTTGTTCGACGAAGAACCCGAAGTCGCTTCCGCGCCCGGTCCAAACCAAAGATACCACTCGAAGCCGACAGCCAAATTCATCTGAAGTCTACGGCACCAACCACAAGGAGTCGCAGTAGACCCAGAGTGGCTAAAATGTCCGTCGAACAAGAGTCTTCTAATAACGAAGACATCGTTGCAGATTCTAAAACTTTACAGAAAGGATCTATAGAGGTACAGAAAAAGGAAGACAGTGAAGAATTGCATTCGAATGCGGATGGTGTTTCTTCATCGTTGACAAACGTGTAAGCTCAACAGGAAGGGATGGTATCATTTCTCAAAGCAGTCTGGTTAAAATCTGTTTTATAGAACAACTACGGTTTGCCGTGCATGAGAGGGTAAAGACGGTTGAGATTTGGCACGCAAACTGCGTGTCAAACTCATGCGCTTACTAAAAAAATGAACAGAAATAATATAATTATAGCAATTACTGTATTGTGTTCATGAAAGCCAATAAAGACCACTAACATATTAACTCCGATTTCCATTTTTAGCACCCCAAGGCCTACTACTGATGAAGTCTTGCCAGGCGGCCTCGATATGCCTCCAACTGACAAGGCACAACAACACGCAGAGTTGACTGGTGCTGTTTTTAAGGTGCCGGTCAAACCGTCTCTTGAGACAAGTGTCGCAGACGCAAACTCTCAAGTTAAAAACCAGTCTCAAGAAGAAGTTAAGTCACAAAGGTAAAAAAATTATATTATTTACATCCTTTACCGTTCTAAGCTAATAAATTTGGTGTAGTCACTATTCACATTGTGCACCGTATCAGTTAGCTATTTTGCACGGCTTGAGTAAATGTACATAATGCATTGAGGAAAATAAAAATATTCTACCAACATTGCTAGAACTTCGACTTCATTTTGTACAACTAGCGATCTGATTCAACCGCATTGCATGAAATCATATCTATAGAACCAATATTACATACAATATTTATTACAATGTTTACCAATGCAGCTCTCACATCTTGCTTCTTGCAGACTAGACTAGACTTCTTGCGAACCGCAAATCTGGGGAACTAGATCGATCGGTGCGGTTCCAACCTTAAGTTCTCAAGCATTGCTGGTGGCATAAAGACCAAGGAATTTACTCCTCTAAAACTTATTCTGTAACTGTTTCTGCAGATACGATACGTTGCTGTTCCATATAGGAAGAATGTTTTGGAAATATGTCCAATGAAAAACGAGGCACCGGTCAGAGGCGGTTTTGGGTTTAAATGTTAAAACCAGATGCCAATTTTAGAAGGGCTCGTTTATCGTTGGATATGATATGTTAAGCTCCTTCCAATTGATGTGCATATTGTACGTCATAGTTGGTTCAGATCGAGTCATTTGACGGCGGTGTCCACCGATAACTTTTGCGATTTGTCAATACCGACAGCCGCGCCCATTGTCTTCTCGTCTCTCCTTTCAATGTCCGCCGAACAAAAAAAGCCTTTAGATGTTGTTGAACCTAAACCGAGCACCGCGAATGAACAGAGTATTTCAGGTTTTTACCGACGAGGTGAAACGTATCAGTGCTTCCCCTTCTAAACTGCATGGCTTCGTCTTATTTATTTGGGGGCCAAGCTTTTTAGTGAAATTGTGCAGAGTAGCTAGCGTTTACTCTATGTGAATCTACTACTGTAATCTACGAAATCGTGGGCGTACAAAATGCCCTTGCTTGATTCGTAAAATGATGTCACTCATGAGAAGCAAAAAAAGCGATGGACTTAGGTTGCGAATCGTAGTCGCTTTTCTGTATTACCTCATCGTCGATTATAATTACATTTCTTAACATGACATTTTTATAGTCATGCAGACAGCCTGAGTATTTCTCTGTTTTGCGATCTTTCTTAGTATGAATCTTGCGTCTTAATACGGAATCAAGCGCTACCTTGGAAAAATGGAGAAGATAAGTTGGTCTGGACGATACAACGTCACTTTAATTTCATTCATCTTAAACCTTATAGCCCGTCGTCGTTAATCTATCGTTGTAAAATTCATATTGTCCCTCACGTATTACAGTTCGAATGTAACGAATTATTAGTCATCGTGTTGGAAATATAGGTATACTGACGCTATTGGACATCGTTTCAAACAGGGTGATTAAGGTGATACAAAGAGCCGTAACGTTATACATCAATTTTGTTTTGCTGCAGCGTTCCAGCGCTTGAGCCCACTGCTTCGAAAGTTGAGGAAAATCAGTTCGAGCCTCTCATGATTCCTTCTTTGAGGCGGCCTTCTATAGAGAACGACATTAATAACGGCAGTAGTAAATCAGATTCTAAGGACATGTTTAAATCGAGCGGAACAGTCCGCGACCCCCGCAAGGATAGCCAGAGTGTCGCCAAGTCCGACGTTAAGATTCTGCAGAGTTCTGATAATTCCAAATCACAAGTGGCGTGTCAAAGGTAATAATATATATATATATATATATATATCAGTAAGCTAATTCTAATACTTGGCAATGCGTTTTACTCTATTTCAATGAAATATGATCATGGTTAGGGCAAAATATGCGAAAAAACTAGTGGCATGCATAGGAATTTTATATTCAAAAAAGAAAACTGGTTCGGACGTTAGTACTTCTTGCCTACCCAGCCTGTAACCGTGGATTTCTACTAACAGGAAAACTCGGGTATTAATCGCATAATTTATAACTTTTAAGTTAAGTGCTTTCAACTGAGTCAAATCTCTGTGTGGCAGCTATCAATCATTTTACTCGTTCCCTCAATATAGGTGCTGATATTTTTATTGGTTTTAGTGACGTTGCTGGAAGCGTAGCCGCAACGACCTCCGCAAACTCCGCCATCTCACAAAAGGAAGTTCAGGAACCGCGACAACGAAAAGACGCGAGCAGTCGGCCGACTACAACAAGAAGAAACAATACTGAACGTCCGAAAGCAAATATATTTAAAATTCCTAAGAGGTATTCTACGGATGTGCCGCAAGAACTGGGATCACCTATAGCTGTAATTGGGGGATCCAGTTCAGATACTTTGAGCTGGCAGGTTCAAGGTAGCTTGCTGCGGAGGAGGACACAGAATAAAGAAAGTGCCGGCGACATCACAGATGAGCCCAAAAGAAAGCGAGACAAAACAGCTCGATGGAACTCACCGACAAGCACAGACAGTAGCGGGAGTCGAGCATCTCGTAAAGAAGACAGCTCCTGTTGGTCGTCACACGGAACAAGAACTGATCCAGTTAATTTAAAAAAATTCGTGCCACAGGATTCAGACGGCCAGTATCCTGCCAAAATTTCTCTTCATGCTAAAAGCGATTCGCGAGAGCCGACCGAACCTCTCTCCAGTAATGACAAACTTTGCGAGAGGAAGAGGTCACATTCACCACGCTCAAAAGGGACACCCCACCGTAGCCCCTCAAGTGGGCGTTACTTAAGGACTCAGAGTCGTCATCGAAGTCGGTCTAGACCACGCGACGACCCTCGAGCAAGAAGCAGCAGTTATTACCGCGGTGAGCGGCATTATGGCCCACGACGAAACTATGACGAGCGTACACCGCTCATCCGTTACGCTCATAATGACGGCGCATCTGGCAGTCGCGATTACAGCGACACGCAAGTAGCTTATAGTAGTGACAAGCAAGAACACGCATTAATGCGCGATCGTAAGAGATTCGCGTATATCGAAGCGGTGCAGCGACTTGGCCCAAATTCGGTTGACAATAAAATCTGTGATTTACCCGCACAAATGGCACACCACCAACCGGATCAAAGCCGTCCACATGATACTTTATGTCGCGAGATTCCTGTTGAGCCCTTAATGGTTATAAAGCTACCACAACGTAAACCCTCAGAGCGTCCTGTTCGATCCGTCGTTGAACTTCCTCGTCCTATGTTTGTGCCAGATGGACAGGAAGTAAAAGGGGTTGTTGAAAGGGAATCTATACGGGATATACCAGAGTCTCGAGATAAGTCCGCTGTTGAGCGTCGTATCTCAAATAGAGATCCACGTTTCAATAGGCGAGGTGGACATCCTGCTGAAGCTGCCGTAGCGCGTCCTAGTGCCGGTAGCACTAGCTCTCTTGGACCCTTAACTATGAGTCTCGATGAAATGACCAATGCAATTGAAACGGCACTACTTCAGCTTGGGCGGCACAGAGGAGATAATTCGTTATATGAGCAATTTACACGCGATTATGGCAACTGTCGAAATCAGGAGGAGCAGCGCGTTATTGCATCACGATATTGGGCGGTTTACGCGGCCGGAGTACATCGATACGGTCAGGATACGGGCGGATTCTCTGCTGGCTGTCATATGGTGCCAGGAATCCAGCAAGATCCAGCTGGAATACCGTATGTATCTGAACAAACTGGAAAACTACCACAGGCATCCAACTTTGTTACCCAGCCGTACGGTGCTGCAGGGCTTCATAAGAATTTACTGCAACCACATTATATGGGTCAACATCAGCGTCTTCCGGTTGATTCAAATACACCAGCTCAACAAATGCATTCACAATACGTGCAGAGTCAATATATTGACCCATTTCCGACGGGACCTAACTCGTATCAGCCTCTTGCTGTTCAAGGCCGACCTGGAGACACGAGAGCACCTTTATTCATTATGGATGATGATGGTTCGCGATTTTCGGACGATGAAGAAAAAGACTGTCAATCGCGCCGTTCTCTTGGCAGAAGACGCAGCAGAAGTAGAGGCTCTAACTCAAGTAAGTTCATCTCTAGTCTGAACTTTCTTTCTGGTCTCCTACTAGTTACACAAATGTGACAACATCAAATTTTCCTGCGAAGGAATGCGTGACTTTGACGTAGTTGTAAACAAAACTTGGTTGTAGGAGCTATCTAGCCAAAAGCTATTCATAAAATGATGGATACGGTACAGAGTGACCTGTAAGCCTATAAACCCAGTTGTCATTGATTTTTATTTAGATGACAAGTTGATTGATTAAAACATACCTGTTAAGCAACTATCGTCATAAGCTACAGCATGTGTTTAAGTATCTCAAATGAAATTTGTAGCATGAATTCAAAGACACCGATGCTTTACTGGGAAACTCCATCCTAAAGCAACCCGTCACGACACACCATTTTATGATAGTACTCTTTCATTTTAAGAGACCCATCCTCTCCTGATGCATAAATCTGACATGTGTTATTTCATTCTGTGCATAGGGTGGAGAGGAGTTGGCAGTGCAGGCTTCCGACCAGACGTCGACCGCAGATCAAGATATTAGATATCCTTTTCTCGTCAGTTAACACTATTTTGTAAAAATCTTGGTTGAAACGAAACCAATTAAATATTTAAGAAAAAAAAACGTATTTTTATTTTATTCTATTGTAAGGTAGTTATCTTCTTCACATTTTAAAGACATTGGTGGTTCAACGATCGACATACAGCTGGAATCTTGCATTGAATGAAAACAACATTCGATAGCTTCTGTTAATTTTTCTCAGTTACCATTAGGTAATGCCAGTAAACATATCAGTGGTATTTGCGCTTGTAGATAGGAAGAAATTATTTATGATTTTAGGACTTCAACTAAGTGTAGGCAATCGTTCTTTCTCAGACGGCGCTTAGAACGTAAGGGATATTTACCACGGCGTTGAAATAAATAGAGAACGGAGGATTCTCACTAGTTTACAGATCATAATCCAAAGTGGATATCTCATGTATGTTATATATATATATATATATATATATATAAACCGAGATTCGGAGTAATAAAATTGGAGTAATATTCAGTTGCGCAGTACTGAGCAAGCGCAGGTATCCTTTGTGTTTTTCAACTGTAATGGTCGTCGTTAAGTTTATACTATGTTGTAACTTTTCATAATGGTTTGTCAAAAATCTACACTAGTGCATTTTTTGTTGTTGTTTTAATTTGTCGTGGTTCCTTATTCAATAGATTCAGCAAGAACCAGCAGGCTCTGTATGCAGCTGCATGTAGAGATGCCTGACTAATGTGCATATCATCGCGCTGCTTAATCAGTCAGTA
This sequence comes from Varroa destructor, assembly GCF_002443255.2. Classification (NCBI taxonomy): domain Eukaryota; kingdom Metazoa; phylum Arthropoda; class Arachnida; order Mesostigmata; family Varroidae; genus Varroa; species Varroa destructor. Next base: position 36,678,113 of record NW_019211457.1, read on the forward strand.
CTCATGCTATACTTCAAACGGATGCGTTGTGTCCTAACCAGCGATTCCCGACTTCTTCAGCAAAAAAACTTCATTAGTCTTAGTTCTTAATTGTCTCTGAACGTGCAATAGACCGCAAGTCAGTAACAGGTGGCTCTGATATATTTTAAGCCAATCGAAAAAAATCGGATACAGTTTTAATGGAATATAAAGCTGATTACAATTTCAAGGAATGTTAGCCACTTCTGAAGTGTATACTGCGGCGTTATTGTGTAAGCATCCTAAGTAGCAGCAGTGGAATCGGTGACAGACTGTCTATTCAACGGATTCCTTTATAGGAAAAAGTAAAGAGAGTAATGGACAGCTTTTTTGTCTGTATGACGTTCTCTCGACAACATCGTTAATTGTGTAACGGCCTTGCAGGAAGTCGGTAACTTTATTCTAGCTTAACTGATTATATCCACGTTCATCTATGATGCCATCGCATACACGTTTTTTTTCAAACTTAATATCTTGATCTGTTATAAGCAAATTGGTAGACTTTGAAATTGAATCAGTTTTGAGCAATGTGGCTCTAGTAGACGAATTTTTCTTGTTAAATTTTTTCCAGAAACTTATTAGTGAAAATTGTTTAGTTTACTCTAGAAGAAATGAGTTCAGAGGAAATTTTAGTCTGGAAAGTCACCGCTCAGTGATCAGGTTTTGTCCCTTGAAGGTCATAGCGCTACGGAAACCCATCGATGATTCGTAAAGATACTAGGCAAGGAGTCTTTGGACAAAAGCAGTACGTGAGTGGTACAAATATTTTAATGACGGGAACTGGAGTGTTGAAGACTAACGAGGAAGGGACAAGATGGCGCGACCCAAAGGACAAAAAAAAATTGCTGCAATAGAGGAAACTTTTCTAGAAAGCAGAGCTTGGAGCCTAAGCACTCTGTCGGCCAAAACTGGCATTTCGCATCCAACGAATTTCAGTCCGAATGCTGAGAGTTCTGAAGCTGAATAAAGAACGGGTCCTCCTGAATTGACTCTAAAGAAGTTGGAAGTTCGTGTGGTGTATTCCATGTTCAATTTTCGAAACTTTATTCAACAAAAAACACATTTGGAGCATACCGTCACCGTAAACGAGATACGATTTAATTATTACCATTAGCCAGAAAACAACCAGCCGAGAGAATGACGTCGTCCTGGCCCGAGATCGGTGGCAGTGTGGAATAGGTTCGAACGTAAGGTAATTGTGGTCTTTTCAAAGTACATCAGGGGCATGTGCTATAATGAAAATATTACTTGTCAAAAATGAAAAGTGCAGCCCATTATCTGGACCCAAACTCAGGCTTTTGATACAGCACACCGAAGAATGGAGTCTGGCTGCTTGATAACAACGCCAGATCCACAGCTACGCCTTATACTTCCTGGATTGAGTAAAGGAACATATAACGTTGGCTCCAGTTAAAGTCTGTGCAATAGGCTTTTATGCACTGAACAGGGCAAGTACATGGGTAGTAAACTAATGAACAAGTACGATCGATTTATAGCGGGAAGCGACAGATAGAGAAATTACACATAAAACGCTAGAACGGGTATTTAAAAAATAACGAGGGTATTTCGCATTTATACATGCTAAAAGATCATCATTCTAATCCAACTCGCTCAAAAGTTATTCAGTTTCAAAGCCGATTCGATCCACTTGTGTAGCTTAATATTTATAATAGCAAGCCGACAAAAAAGATTATTTAAGAGAAGAGTTCGGACGAGATTGGAAAATAACGCTTCGTCCGCGGCTTCATGTCCTCGTAATTCTGAATTTTTGATCTACAAGGTAAAACAAAAAAAGGTATACAATCGAATTACAATGCTGTTCGTATCATGACAATCCATAAAGCAAAGGTCACCTGTAGTATTTTTAATTAGTACACAATATGTGGCCAGAAATGGCGGAAACAATATTTCGATGAAATAGAAATGCCATTTTAGTGTGAAGAAAAGTATTATCGTTTGCGACCAAGTGGCAAAAAGAAGCTCGAAAACGAGTACAACTTTATATCGGTTTCGCTCGACAACACTTGGTGACGGATTTTAATTGTCTGGATGATAATCAGGCCCTCGTCGGCGTTGTGTTCTTTTATGCAATTTAGAATGACACTCAGATCACTGTTTACTTGATATAAAACAATGCGAATTTTATATGAACACTTAATATACTAATGTGCCACAACTTAGTGCGGCAAGGCACTTAACGTTATGTATGCACGTGGAATAGAGTTAATTCACAGCAGATCTATCTTTTACCGTTTACGTATTTTCAGTATTTGAGTTGTAATTCTGTAGCACGTTGCATACAAAACGCTAGTTTTGGCTGACAAAGCCCTTAGACCCCAAGTTCGTAAAAGGTTTCCTCAATCGCGCCAATGCGGTCTTGTCCTTCGGGTCCCGACAGCTCCTCGCCGGTCTTCAACACTCTAACCCCCATTCTTAAAGCATTTGCACCATTCACATACTATACTTTCGCTTAAGGCTTCCTTGTCTAATGATCTTTGATGCTTTTACCAATCTTTGATGAATTTCCCTAGTGCTGTAGTTTTCGAAAGACAAAAACTTGACCATTGACCTTCCTAGACTAAGATTTTTTTTCTTCTATCTCCTAAAGTTTCAGGTTACTCAGTTGGTTTTCAGTCGCAAGTTTCTAGAAGGCCGAATAATTTAGTAGAAAATGTTGACTTGCGGCACATAGCTCAAAAGTTAATCACTTTTAAGTTTATGGGATCGGCTTGTAACAGATATATATATATATATATAGATGTGTCTGTGTCTCTATAAAATTCGTACAGCTGAAACGCTTAACTTGAGCACCGACTACTTTTGGCGGTGCCACATTACAAATTTAGAGCTCACAGGGTTACGTGATCTTAGTTAACCTCGACCTCGAGGATTAAAATCAAATATGTAGAGAAAAACTGTAAATGGCAATTATCCCCTATAGAGAGCAGACGTTTAAAAACACAGTTTGTCAAAACACATAGCTACAAAATCCATGATAACATTTATCACAAAATCGACGGTAATCACCTATCCATATATCATCTAAATCGCAGCATTTGTAGAGAATCAGATGTATGTGATACATGTAAGCCAGCTTTGGATCGAAAGGCACCATCAGCAAGATGTATGGAAAAGATTATGTTTACGACTTGTTTTGTAGTCTCTTCATGACGATCTGTTTTCCGACTGCTACTTATGCCTGAGACACTGTGTATAGTAACTCTCGCGTAAACGTAGTAAAGTACGGAATGTTGTAGAACTCAGAAAAGTCTTAGGAAAACATTAGAATATGCTATGAATCCTTGTGGTTTTAAGGGAAGAGATCAGAGTGTGGAGAATATCAAGAAGGAAATCCCGAACGTTAAATGGCATTCTTTCGGAGGTATCAAGGTACTCCTAGCAGGGCGCTTAAAATTTTTTGGAAAAATGATGAGCTCGAAACGGATGTTTTATTCTGAAATGGAGCGAACCGCGCTTGACACATATAGAAGACAGAAGGGCTTCTCAACGAGTCATCTGCGTACAGACCGATTTGTCTGCTGTGTGTCATAGCAAAGGCCATATAAAAAGTTATAGGAATGAAGCTGGTGGCAGATATGTAAGAGAAGGGCTTCCTGTCGGAATATCAGTACCGTTTCCAATAAACTGATTCACCAGGACCGCCTTTGAAAGTGCATTTAAATTGCTAGAAGAAAATGACGGCAATAAACATACCAGTAAGTCATTGAATTAAAGGCTTGAACTCAATTATTAAAATAAGATATTGAAAGCAATGAAAAAATAAAATTTAACTTTATTTCAGAAGACTAATCCCCTATCTTTTATAAAAAAAAAAAAAAGGCAAAAATTCGTTCTAGGACAAGTAATCTTGATTTTCTGTACAATATAGTTGTAAGATTGACACACTTGGAGGGTACGAAGAATATAACATGTGTGAACACGACTTGGCTGCCATCTCAAAAGCGAAAGAAAAACAGAACTGGAACGGAGATGCAAAGGTAATGCTAGAAGATATTATACCCTTTATAAGACGAAAGAATGTCCAGGCCTACATATAACTCTGGAGGGTAAAGAAACAGATTAGGTATTTTGGCTATCCTGAACAAACGATCGACACGAAAAAGCGATGCCCGAAGGAATGGATGAACGCGGGGGTAGTTTGAATACCGAAACCGAGGACGATGAACGCAATGGCGTATAGGCCTGTCTGCCTTCTCAATACGGCCACAAAAATCATATGGAACATTAACATGAATAGGTTAAACTAACCAAGCTTTGTCGGACTATCGGTTTGGGTTCATCGCTACTACTATGAGAACACCGAAGAGGGCAGGAAGAGGATATGAACCTACGTCCCCCCCTCCCCCCGCCGGATATCATAAGATGTTAGGAACGCATTCAACATACCAAACTGGAGGCGATTATATGTGCTTAGGAGCAAAAGGGTATTCCGCCATATCTCTTGTGAATAATATGTTTGTATCTAAAAGCTAAATTGTTCAGGCTGGGAGTCTCAAAGTCGCAGAGGTCACAGCAGGGGTTCTACTAGAGTCGGTCTTTTCACCGGCTTTGTGGAATATCGTTTACGGTGAGGTGGTTAACACACAGAACATGGCGGATCACACAGTCAACTATATCGGTCTTTTTTAAAGAACGGCTAGAAGAAAGGACAAATAAGGCTTTTGCTGCAACACTAAACCAGATAAAAAGTCATTCTCTTCAGATGGTACCGGAGAATATCTATATGGCATGGAGCAAGAAAAAACTTGCAGTAAATATTTTTAGAAAAAGAGAGGAAATCGCACACAACTAAAGCGACAGGGTAAGTATTTAGAATTACCTACCGCACTTACTTAACAAGAATATCGCGTGTTCTGTATGCTGCAGGGAAAGTAGCGCAATTAACTTACCGCGATTTATGCCAAGGAATAAGAAGGCCCTTTAAAAGCACGGTGGCGGAATCCGTGGTGCTGCGTGTTGCAACCATGTGAACTACTATTGCTCTAGATGTACTGAGGAACAAAAAGGCGTTGCTTGCACGACAGAAAGCTACAGCAATCAGGGCATATAGGATTGTTATTGCTGAGGCAATGCTTATCAGCCTGAAATTTTTTAAGGGGAGAAGGAAGGTATCTAGGAAGATACGTAAAGATATCTGGAAGAAGATGTGGGCCTGTCAACTTTACTTACCACACTGCGGAGATATTGCATAAACACGCTTAATAACAACGTGGTAGAAAAAGGGAAAACACAGGTATGACAAATACGTATTATATTCGTTAAGTGAACACAATGAAGTGCACAACACCGTCTTGGAATATAAAGACCTTCAAGAAGAGTACAGAGGGGTACTGCAAGGTACAGGTTTGGACCTCGCTTAAAGACGTTTTTGTTTGCGGATAGGTGAGTAAATTCCGCATTCGGACTAAACTAAATGAACTATAATAGGATGTAGCTCTAGTTATCCTCGCCGTGCGTAAATGTATTGAGCCATGCTTTGATAAAGAAAAAATGGTTGACGGGGACACTACGGGTCGCGTACGCCACGACAAAAGCAGCTGAAGTGATATAAAGATCGTGGCCAAAACAAAAAGAGGTGATGAGCAGAAGTGGAGACTACTGGCGAAAATAGCTGATTTGGCAGTGCTTTATAAAGCAACAATTTGGGCACCAGCCGCCTTACAGACCTAAAGCATCTCAATAAGCTTTTTGCGAATCAGACAACCATTGCGCTGCGGAAATGCCTTGCATGTAGAATGATAGAAATGGACACTGTCTTATGGCCACTAAAAAGAAACAAAGAAAAAAACAACAAGACGAGATTCTGACAAGCGAAAGGGCACGTACAAACATTATCGATGACCTACAGAGATACTGATGCATACACGCTAGCAAATCAAGAGAAAGATGGAATCATGAGTCCGTTCCGTGATCAGGATGTGCTGTATAAGGCGACACAGTGTCAATGATTGAACATGGACTCTTCCACGGGTATCGTCACAATTTTGAAAACGCGTAGGGATTTCTTGAAAACCTATGTGTTCGACGGAGTCTACAGAAGAGAGGCAGCGCAGAATACAGGCTATGTCAAGTAAACGCGAGGAAAAAAAGTTGCAAAATGGATTCTAGATACACCTTGAAAATGGGTAGATAGTATGCATACGGCACTCGAATAACTCCATGATTCGAAAGATATAATCAAGAAAACGAGATGGCGTAAAGAGCGTTGAGCAGCGAGATGAACCAGCCTCCCTTTCCTCAATTGTCTGAATTGAAAAAATTTCTTTAATTTCGTTCTCTGTACAAGACCTATAAGCCTTTATTATGTAATGTAGTTTGCTGCTGCAGTTATGCGTTGTTCCCATTATCTTTCCCGATAAATCACTGCACAGGACGGAATTAGGTATCCAATTTTTATTCAATGTTAGGCAGGAAATTCAAATCAATAATGATGAGGATTCCAATTGTCGGACACGCGTTAAGAGGCGGCTCAAAATATAGAAGAAGTATATTTATTGAAGATGAATAGTTCCAGTAATGCTTTTAAAACAAGGCGAGCGATGCGTGTGATAGGAACATTTATGCCTAAAATCCAGCCTTCTTTGTCATACTTCACGAGCGCTATTGACGTTTATACCTAGCTAAAGATCATAAATTTTCTTCTGCTTTGGTTGTTTACATATCTTTGCCACGTATCGAACTTGAAAATATATTATGATTGTAGGACATTCCTTGAATGTCAAATAAAACGAAATTGTGACAAAAATTAAGAATTATGTGTACTGCTCAGTGAAAACCTCGCTTAAACTGGTCAAATGTCTTCTAAGCTTTGTTTGCAACAGCTGGCATAAACGGATACACGAAGTCGACTTTTGAGAGCAAATGAACCATCGACTATGCTAAAATACTGAGGATAAGAGGCTTTAAAAAGGTAGTTCGGAAACAAATTATTACCCTGATGGCGTGCTATTTGCTTATACATCGGGGCCTTTTTACGGCTAGTGCCATGCAAATTAGCTGCATGCACTTTGCTGTCGTTAACATTCGGTCCGATCTCCTATAAAAGGAGTATCTCTTACGTAAAATGGGATTGTCGTTCAAAAGTCACTTATCAACTCGTCAGTGAAGGTAAAGGCACAGGTCGTTCTTGATGCGTTTTTGATGGCCTTTCGTCATTCTTCTATTTCTCCTATATCGTGATTTCGGCTTCAAAGACATCAGCTTTACAATCGTGTTTGTCCCGAAAAATTTTGTTTACCATTCGTGTATATTTGACGCCTGATACATTCGTCAATGGCTTTTATATTGCTGCAATTCTAAAGTCGACACCCGTGGTGCATGATTCGTATAAAGGTCATAATTCTTCCATAGTAAACAAAATAGCAGGAAAAAGACGATATCAAAACTTACAGATTCGTCACGATTCTGTAGCAAATTTCTTTTAGCTGTCAACTGTAATTGTTTGATGTCGCAGGATTTTAAGGCAGTAACCTATTTGCTGATAGCTGGGTAATATATTGTCAACATTATGTGGGAGTTGTATCTCGATGGTTGAGTTTACATTTACTTAGATTGGTCAACTGGGCACATTGTATACGTTCTACCAAACACAGGTTGATAGGTTGCGGATCTACTTGCTTCTTTCAATTGGAAAACCTAAATGCATTAGCATTAATAGACACATTACGTTCATGTTAGTCTCACGCACACGTGCGTCAGAAATACGTCAGTCTATAATTTTGTAGAAATTTTATTTGCAGAAAAGTTTGCCCCAATTGGTCAAAATAGCTCATTTGAATATATCTCTACTGAAAGAACTCGCGGTAGCTTGATTTAGATAAGCGTTTAGGTAATTTTACTGCGTAATAAGTTCAATTAGTAAGTGAATCCGAAGTTTTGCCAACTTTTCAATACATACGTACTTTTTAGTATACAAGGAGGATTATACAATGTTTCCTGATATGCCTTAGTACGATGCAACTGTAACAATATTAATAAACTACTCGCACGTGCATGTGACGACCTTTCCAAGAAAGCTGTGTTTCTAAAAGAAGATACGCGTTAGCTAAAACGGACAAAAGCGTGATGTGTCGTCCGCGAATAATTTTCATTGTTATACTCGATTTCTACGACAGTTCTACAAATTAATAATCTATTCGGCTTGATCCACGTGCAAAATCGGCCAATGATCGACCCTTTTCACATGGCCCAGGACCTGGCCAATCAGTAATCAACTAACATTCAAAAGCCCGGAGAGAGAAAGAGCGAGACAAATCTTCCCGCCGGTTTGTCTAATGTAAGGGGAATGCCGTTATGAGTTTGACAGTCTTCGGAAATGACAATTACGAAATATTTCTTTGTTTATTATTAGAAAGCAAATCAGGTTCTAAAAATAAAAGAAATAAACCAACCGCTTTAAGGTTAACTATTAAAAATTACCTAGAGTCTAAGGGCCGTCGTCTTTTAGACTTCAACAGTCTACTTCATAGAGGGCAAGTACTGTAGCAGATGGACCCAGTCACGCCAAGCACAACAATGACTACTCTAATCCAATTACGCTTTCCTAAGTAAACCTACTACCCTGGCTCAACACATACACTTAGTCACGGACAAGCGCACATCCACAGCGTTGATAATTAAGGCATTGCATATTTTGCTATGCTGAATTGCCATTGCCAATGAAAAGAAAAGGTCGCAAAGGATCAGTCGTTGGCTTACGTTCTTGTTTAAAATATACTACTTTGGATTCTGCAAATTAGTTCTCATCTATCATCTAAAATGCCTCGTCATCTAATTACCACATGTGCATAAATGGATTGACAAAATACCCATTAAGATTCTCCGCTGTCTAATGGCGGTCACACAGCCAAGCGGACTTCACTCTAGTCTGACTTCGTGGAAAGATATAGGACATGTAACGTAGATGAGAGACTCGTTATCAATGAAATACCACTTTTCCTATTGTTTCTTTATTTATCAAATGAAGTAAATATGGTGATTTCATGTTTTAGAAAAGAAATACGTAGCTGTCATAACGCGAAGGCCAGTTCAGCAAAAACAAAAATTTAGCGTGGGCAAAAAAAGTACATCCTCAATTGATCTTAACTTTTAGTATAAACATAGACCGTGGAAGCATGACCCCTCCATTTTTTTTTGTTTTTAGGAACTTTGGGCAAAAGGTGTAAAACCCTATCACAGAGATAACTGACTTGTGACGGCCAAGGATTTTTAGCGACGTCAGCTGTTCCTATCATTGCCAGTTGTTGGATTGTTTACTTACTAGTAGGGAACGTAAGTTAGGTCTACACATTTATGCATATAGTTTTTATCTTTTCATTATCAGACAACGTACAAGTTGTTCGTTTGAGGACTTTTGATGCGACCTCAGCTTTCACTGATCCACTTTAAAATAAGCAGTCACTCGTATCCATACTCCAGCGTTCAGCTCGATAACGCACAAGCACACTTACAATCTATTAATAATTATGGTTATAGTTCATCAAAAAAATGTGTTGTTATTGATGAGGTTCCATAATGGGATTAGGTTGCAGTTCCCATTGAACGTTCATATCTGGTAGTTCCGGTAATTGAATACGTTATACTTCGTACTATGGTCTTTGTTTTTGTTTGGTAAGCGTTTTTATCGCTTTTTAACACAACACAAGTTTACTTCGGATCAAGAGCTTCTCGCACAATCCTCGTCAGGACTTAGAAATTGTTCTAAGAGCATGTGAATGCGTGTAAGATCTAGACAAAAACGTAACTCAAATTTGAGCAGTACTAAGTCCCTGATGTCCGATAAATATGCCTAGAATCTAGACTTAAAAGTAGCTGTTGTTTCGAATTTTTTCTTCCCTGATTTTATAAAGAGCATTTGTAGTTAATTTACAGCGACATATTGTTAAGTTGGTGTACTGCTCATCTGCCCAATCGATTTTTCCGTAATCCCAACATGAGCTGTACGAGCTTTTTTAGACAAGACGTAACGTACTGTAAAGGCCACTATCGCTCATTTCGAAGAACTTCCACGTCGCTTTTGGTACGTTCAAATTGAAGGCAAATTTTTTGCGCGCATTTTTGAAACTAAAGTCGTATGTCTACTTCTATTTTCTAGATTCTATTTTTAATGGTAGCAAAATCTGCTTTACGCCAATCGATCCAACTAACTCAGTTGCGATATTGGTACATTTACCACAATCGAGTTGGTCACTTGGAGAAAAATAGCAAATGTGAGTGTTTCCTATAGGCGCAACATTAATATATCACACGCTACACGTCGTACATGACATGTCTGGCATTAAAACAACTGAATGGCAAGATACTTCAACATGCAGCAGAAAAGTTTAGTAATGACCCGCCCCATGTCAAAGGCTGGCACAGGATATATAGGGTCACTAAAAACAGCTTCCATTCAATAAACGCTATTGTATAATAGATATGATAGATTAAAAAAAAGAAACTATTTTTTTAATAACAAGCAAGGCTTTTGCTTTGCTGAAGCAACATAAACCTGTTTAACCTATCGGTGGTAACCGACTTTCAGTTCCACTTAGAGGCATATGAGGCGCTAATCAAGAAACATTAAGCGGCAGTAGGAATTTAAACGGACAGACAAGTCAGATGGAAGGTTGCGATAGCGGCAGACATCGCGGCAGGTAAGGTGGCACACGCGTTCGAGCAGCTCAATCCCAGAAAGGTCCAGGTCAAATTAGGCTCAAACACCGCAGAAGTAGTGTTAACCTCTTGATGGATTGCTCTCTACATTTGCCAACGGACCCGACTACGCGATTTTAGCTGCCCAAAACTGCGGACCTTAATGAATGGACGAACGAATGGCACATATTTCTTATATATGTGCGATGGTAGAAACAAGAGCGCAGTGACCTTAAATACAAAGCAATTTATGTCTAATGGTAACTTTGGACGTAAAACTCGGAGTGTTTGATAAGTGGCTTCTGTCAAAACGCGAAAGCAAGAAAGCCTACGTGACTACGTAAATGTAGATACTCACTCCACGGAAAATACCACCCCTCAAAGGCAGGCGCCTGTTCATTTTCTATAAATATGTAGAAAATACATTTTAAGAACTATGAGACGTATCTAGGAGAAAGACGTTCTTAGTTTAATTACCTCAATTCTAAACATATTGACAAAAACATCACCATGCGTTGATACACACAGAAAAAACGCTATAAATAGGTGAAATAAGCACGGGGAGGACGTCTGACACAAATTACACGTTTTCTTGAAAGCGCAGTTCACCGAACGGTAGCTGAAATATGCTATCATATTAAGAGGACGAAAGGCATAAATTGTTAAGAGAAGATTTAAAAAATACATTTGACCAACGTTAATATTATCATAGCGTCTATTTGTAATATATCGGAGACCCGTTCGTCGTCAGACATTACTGTCCATTGTGGGGCTATCGAGGTTTCAGCATTCACAGGAGATAGATATATTTTTTCCAACTGTGTCTTCCGCAACGTTTGTGCAATTCTTTTTGCGAGCTGTTATTTGCTACACTCTGCGCGTCAGTTCAAAGAACGGCTATTATAGTGAAACCTTTTCCAAATTGTTAGATTTTAACCGAAGTCCGCCAAATTGCCGGTTGAACATCGAAATAAGCATTTTAAATAATAAACATGTCATCCAGTTCAAACCGTGCATCAATTCATTTAATTTCCACTCAATATTTTACATGGTATTTGTTAGTTTGAAGGTGATACACCACATGGCCCTGGTCGACCTAGTGTACACAGTCTTCTGTGTAGGAGGAACCACATGATTTGGAGCGACCTTAAAGTAACGCGAACAAAAAGGTAACTGAATGAAACCTCTTTCATTACAAAGTTCCTACGTTTGAGACTTTGCTTTACAACGTATTGATGCGGACATTTTCCTTACGCTTGTCCACCATTCGGGGATCTTCGTAGCACACTTTCGTTTCTACGTTCTTCGACAAAATGGAATAGATATGTCACATAATCTAGAAGGCCATTCGAGTTACCCTGCCTGGAGATCAGCCACTCACCGCTTCTGGTAGCAAACAAAGTTTACAATTTTGACCAAGAGAAAAACTCAATAATGCTTCCGGCCAACATGCCCTCTTCTTTCTGGGATGTAAACTCTTCTCGCAGATATAGCTTGTGAATTCTCAGTCTACGGACAGACGGTAGACAAACTAGAGGAAGACATCCGCATCACTACTTCACAGATAGGACAAGATGTATGCAAAAAAAAAAGTGGTTAAAATGTGGACGAAACGAACAAAAAAAAGTTAACAAGTCAAGAAAGTGGGAGGAAAGTCAAAACAAAGCCTATTTTAACGAGGCTGCACCCAAATTAAATATTGAATGCATTAAGTTCTTAATAACGAAAGATTTATGTAACGGTTAGTTGTTTGCTTGCTAGCGTTATTTCGAATCCGCCCCCTACCAGATGGCCGCATCTGTGTTATTAAACCTACAAATTCCAAAAAATATTTCAGATGGGATTAAGTATGGGTAGCTAACGAGCAAGGAGTGGGAATCATTTGTTCACTGCAATAGATCATTGAGACGCCGTGAACAGGAGGGACCTTGGCTTTACAGACCTAAAGCCTTCTCACATAAAGACCTTGGCGTCCAAACGAGCACATTGATAGTAATGATAATATCAATGGCGGCAACAAAGGCCGGCTAAACAATCGGTATGTCTGGCATCGCTAGTTTGTACGCTTCATTGCTATCTTCTTTTGATCGTTTTCATAATTCCCGCGCAGCAATCCTGTCACTGGTCTGAGGAATAACTTGGTGTAAATCTATCACTCAACATATACAAACGCTTACGAGCACAGCAGCGCCAGCAGCCGCATCAATAGTCATACGATGAGTAGCCAATCAATCGATCTGTCTACATGACTATTGAGCTTAAAGCTACAGTTGAGCACATCCTTACTTTCAGCCTCAATAGATTCTTTTAGTTTTAATTACAATGTCTAATGGCAGCTGTAAACTTTGTGAAAAAGTTTCTGGAAAATCGTTCAAATTAAACTTTGATTGAAAAGTTGATTCTAACTATAAGTTATGGAAGGTATAATCATGACATTACATCATAATTTTTAACAAATGAAATAGAGAAATTTGACTTGATAATGTTTTCTTAACACACGCACACTTAAAAACAAGCAAAGTATCCTTAGCCTTCTACCGCCCCGGCTTTTCAACAAGCTTCACTATTTATCTGGGAATTAAAACCCCTTTACAACATTTTTAAGTTTAAGCAGTGCACGGCCTAAAATCTTGCGCGGTTGATATTGCAAGTCCTAACATAGTATTTACATCTCGAATACAGACTCTCTATAGAAAGTAGCTCTGCAGTTAAAAAAAAAAAGTAAGTATATATTTATTGCCTCGCTTTGGCGATTGTACAATGCGGAATATACTGGACTTTATCTTAATGGGCAGATTCTAGCGAGATAGTAAAGATACGACCACAGCTTTTGAACAAAGTAAACGTATAATCATTTCATAAGCCTTCCGTTGTTGTGTAGTATCTATCACTTTCCCGTTTCCGGAATCGTATCTTCATAAAAATTAAATGTAGGTTTAAATAGAAGGCGATCATTTATTAATGACGAAGGAAGTTTTTTTAGTGCTGCATTGAATTTCAATGTATGATTCATTCATCAGGAGTTTTAAATGTATGTAAAAATTATATTTCCTATATATATATATATTTCACACATTTAGCCTCGACGCTACACAACGTTACGGACGCAGTAGCCTGCAACCGCCTGAAGCACGTGATTCCTCCCCATTTCCTTAACATAATTCAAATTCCTAACTTTCAATTCGTAGCAAACACTGCTAGAGTCACCCAGGTTACGTTACTACACCAATAAATGAACCCAGAGAATATCGTAGGGCGTTCTAAGTACTTTCGGATGGCGATATCGTTGCTAATTGCGAAAGTTTTGAGCAAAGAAAGTAACACGTCACTGTAAACTGGATTCGCCGTGATAGGTTCTATCACCTTACGACGACGCTTTGAATTACAAAGAAGGCATTACTCTAGTAATGTGCTGTGTGGAGTCAGCTTACGATCGAAAGGTCTTTAGCAGCAACACAATGACCGCGTTGGAAAGGTCCATTAGCCTTTTGCGTCCTAGGTTTAACAGGCGACCAATCAGTTTTCTTTTCTACCCCAACAACATGAAGGATTTTACATTTAGGTACCTGGGAAGACCAAAGTCCGATAAGGCGTGCCTTCAGGCGCTGTTATCCATTTTCTTTGTTCGCTGATCTTAGCGAGTGCTTGGAAACCCAAACCGTGTGTATCGCTCCTCTACACGTAGGCTGATCCAGGTGAAGTTTGTCAGAGAAAAGCTGGCTTCCGGCGGCCTTTGAGCAGTAGCAGTGCCGCTGTAAAAAACGGTCATAATCAGATCCGGAAGCTGGATAGTAACGTTGAGTCCTGTCAGTTTGACACGTGGAACGGAACGGTTGCCCAACAGGTATATTGCATCCGAGCGCTAAAATGTGATCTCTCCAATAATCTGGCTTTGAATAGACCGCACAGTGACATGGTGTCGTCCTGCTGTCGTTCAACAACATTGTCCCATCAAAGTACAGGAGCCCGAATTCTCTCCTTGACTTCGTTTCTAGTTCTAGATAGTATAAACGAGATAGGGTCAAAACTTTAAATCGGCGATTACATACTTTCTTAAATGGATCAATTCAACCAGTCTGTATACGACCTAAATATTTCTAGAGCACGCAGATTCGCAGTTCGTGCCGCTCTACCCGTGTCAGTCGTAATCAACGCTAATTCTGGGAGAAAGCATTGGACGTACAATAGACGATGGCCCTAAATAAACAATGCCAGATTATGTGACAGAAGTGACGGAGACACTCCAGGGCTATCCAAGCTTTGCGGGTATTTTCCTTGCAGTAGTATCTAAATTCTTCAAACTTGCGAAAAATTGTGCTTCAATCTCAGAAGGAACCTGTACGAGATGTTAGAGGACCAAGGATAGCAAACCCTAGTAAACTTAGTTGAGGATCGGTTAAGACACATCAATTTCGCGGTTTCTTTCAGGTTATGACAGTATTAGACAGCACTCAGAAACAGCGTGAGTGAACATACCGTTTTTATTAAAACGAGAGAATAGTTAAACATTTGTGACATTTGTACATTATTAAGCTAACGCACATTTAAAAAAATATGTTCTCTTCTCACTTATGACATCATATTTTTTAATTGACACATGTTGGTAGTAAATGTTTCTCTTCATACTGAAAATCAGCTGAACCGTTACGTGTTGCTTCACGTATGTTCTTTTGAGTTTCGTAAAGTTTACGACTTGTAAAGAAAAACCTTTTAGCGGACCCGGTTAGGTTAAGTAGCAAATAGAACGAAACACACGCAAAAACATTGATAGAGTTGTTGTAAATTACTTAATATTAAACCGTTTATATTATATATCGTTGAAACAAGCAGCTTTAGGGCTATTGCTATCGCTTGAGAATCAAGAGAAGTGATATTATTTACTGTTGATGTCACTATCTGTTACTGTTTGGCTTGTTTAGAGGCTTCTCTGCTTAAAATCTCGTTATGAAAACAGAAGTTCAGCCACACACAAAGTAGTAAGAGGTTCAATTACAGAAATACTGTTCTAATTAGAGCCGATACCCAAACATACGTTTTCGAAGAAGAGAAAGTATATATTAAGTTTCCGTCGTCTTTAAGTGCATCAAACTATAAATCCACCTCTTCTTACATTAAAGGCTAATCTTTTCTTAAACTTGTTTCAAGCGCCAGCCTTCGATGGTGGCAATCGAACGTTTAAATACTTGACTATTTATACCAGGCAATTTGCAAACGGGTATTTTCGCTCAGTCAATTGATACCACCATATAATTTATGGCAGCTTTTTGTTCATTAGCTACTCAAATTGGTAGTAATGGCAGTCTGAAATAGACAACAAGGAATAACGGTTATTTAATGGATTAAGTCCATCAAGGCTCAGAGTCTCTTATCGACCGCAAGAATCAGTTTAGGGAAGTGAGAGAGAGACAGTGAAATTTGTACATACACTTGAAACAGTCGATATCCACCAGTGCATTATGTTCTGCTGTCAGACTCTTTGTAATAACTATATATATATACAATTATTACATAATTATATATATAGTTATATTAGCCTTCTGGAAAAGTAATTTGTAGGTTTACATTTTTCTCCTGCGCGTTACGCGACCACATCTAACCCAGTATCGATATCCGGAGGTCTATATTAACTGCTGGTAGCTCTGTAGCGCATCCTTCAAACTATCTTCCTTTATTTCAACGTCGTAGTCGAGGCATCAGATAAGCTAAAGCTGAAAATAAATCCCTCGTATCCTCCGTCGGGCACTTCGTGCCAGGTTGTGTGGGCTGCAGGCCACAGGCACGGGAAGGCGCTAACAGAAACCGCGCGGCGATTTCGGCCAAAGCAATACACTAGCTCCACCCAATCTTAACTGTTCCTGCTCCTTTTAGTCCTCACATGATTCAGCGTATGTAGAATTTTACTATATGCAAAGCCACAACACGTAAGGAAAAGCAACGCCGACATATAGGAGTAACAGAGTTCAGGTCGTGTAAAGGCAGGACAGAATATAGCAGATCTTTCTAGTTATCGACCCGTTTAACCTTCCGGAAAACGGGTAGAGCGGGATCTGAATTTTTTTTAAACCTAGAAAAAATGTCTTTTGCGTGTAAAGAGGCGACTTTCTGTGTTCGGGAAAAGGTCCGGTAACAAACGAGCAACAATCCTTCTGCCCAAAATGAGGTCGCCATTGAAAAGTGACCAGGACGATATTTTTTCGCCTTCATTATCTTTAAATCTAGGCATTTCTCTACCTATACTCAACTCACGATTATTTGTTATCGTTCAGTGGAAGATATGAGTGTAGAAAAATCGATTAGGCCGCCTGGCTGTACGGTGTCGCTTCCAGACCAGATAAGCCTGCTTAGCAACGCCGCATTGTCATAAGGCCCTGCTGTAGACTAATGTGAACGCTTTTAAAAGACCTATTGGACATCAAACCACAGCTAGACCTGTAGGCAAAAATGCTGTCCCGAACGACCTTGAAAACGGAGCCGTCATCGTAAAAATGTCCATTTCTAGTCCATTTAGTTGATGGATAGAGGCGGAACATTGGACCTTAATAGATGACGCTATCTAACTAAGGCTTAGGTATTTTCAAATATAGAAGCAGGCTGTCGCATTGTTTTAGGCTAGGACCGCAATCATTTTAAACTTTATATTTTGCTACTTAAACAAACACAGAAACCTTTACTTGCAGAAGACGAATGTGTCGATAGAATATAATGTATACGCTTCTTTTTTTTTTTTAACAAAAATCACCATCGTCTATACGATTCTCTTGAGTCGTTTGAGGTTATTTTTATTCGTAACATATTTCATTCAGAATAACTTTATTCAGAGCAACAACAGATCAAAACGAGACTAATGCCTTGTCTGCTTGTTTAGCTATGACTTGAACTTGTCTTTCCGACGTCCTTTTCAATATTCGGATCCGTTAAGGTGATTTGAAGTTTAACCCTCACGCTTTGTTCCATCGAGGGTCTCAAATCTGCAATCTCCTCAGAAACGCCTAATTCATAAATTGATTGAGTTAGCGTTTTCCTAGTCACACACATCTTATTTGGTATAGCGCGAAAATATTGATACGGCTAAATTAAATCTAGAAGTAAGCGAGCTACCTCTTCCGCTGTCATGTACAGGTGCGCACGGGAAACCACGTACAATAACCTATATTTTTTTTCGGTCATCTGTTCTACTCTAGATGTAGGCTTCTTTTTCAATATCTAGCCAAACACGCACGCCTTGCATGTTTATTCATCGTTAACGTATGATTTGTTGCCATTTAGCTCGTTAGCATTGCCGAAGGAGGAACGTATGCTTGAAACAGCGTGCAAAGATAGCGAAGACGTTGTCAGATCACATGATGGCCATAAAGAGAACTACAATAAATTAAGTTAAATGGTAGAAGAACCTTGACACCCGGTCATAGCTGTCTAGTGCTGCACGTTTTCATAGTTTTTCCGGTAATTCATTCACGGTCCTTTGGCGTTATCGCACCTGTTGTAGTGCTATAGCATGACAGGAATAGACAAGAACGTATGAAATGTGATATAACTGGAACAGCCATGTAATTTTCGAAAGTTAAACGCGAAACTGCTTTAGATACATTACGTACGGATCGCCCATCGCAAATCATCGTGAAACTTAATCTAGTTGTTTATTGTAGATAAGTTCTCTGGATGAATGGATTTTGCAAAGCTATCTCGCCGCCTGCAAAAGCAAACGCCTTAGACGTAGCGCTATGGCAATACGCAAAAGTCCGGCTCAGTGACACTCTGACGACCCTGCCTCACAAATTTTCCGCTTGAAGAGTTTCGAGTTCTCTTTAATACAAGCACACATTTAAAAAAGCCGCGGCAGATTTGAATACGCAACAGACGAAGCCTATGTTTAGAACAATACCGACTGGCTAAACTACTGCCAGAACAAACCCCAAATATCTATTCCGGCAGCTTGGAATCAAAAATAATTAAGCTTTTTCTTTGTTTGGTTCTGTTTATTACTAGTACCTGTATCGCGCACTGTTCTTCTAATTTAAATGGTATCGTACTGGGTAAAGCTGATTACAGAAAATACTGAAATTTCACTTGGAATGTTTTTAGAGTAAATTTGTAACTAATGTCAATTGAAAACTGTGTGCAGTGTACATTGAAGTATGACTGAAGTTATCGAATTAAGAATTCGGTTGAACACCGAAAACCTAACATGGTGTTCCATGTAGGCTGGGCTGTTTACAGCACCAATTGACCAAGTTATCAAGTTGAACAGAAATGCACGCACCTTATGCCTAAAATAGATATTTTCGCTTCAAAAAAAAAACTGAAAAATTAATGCGATAATGTAGTGAAAATTCGTTTTTGCAGCAGCAATCAACTGTCAGTTGGAAAGTTGAAGCGAAAAAACTCCAAATGTTTAAGGATAAACGTGTAAATATTCAAAAGAATCATCATTAAATGTTTTTAAGAAGTTTAACAGGTTTCTATGCTGAAAAAACCTGGCGTAAGATGGAGTCAATCCGACAATGTTTCTCCGAGAACAGTTTTCTTTCCAAAAAAGCATAATACTCTTTTTAAAAATCTAAGGAGTAATGTTGATTGGGCTAATTTTCGAAATCATTATTCAAAATAGATGAAGTATGAGCTATCTCGGTTTTCACGATTTGACTGATCAGACATTTTTCTCGCTGGGGAGGGGGGGGGGTAGTTTCTGCTTGCAATAGGGGCGCGATTTGGTTAACTTGTGAACTGATTGATATAGTTTCTATTGCTCGGATTAACTGAATCGGGAGAAAGAGAATAATTGTAGAAAGGCACAGAGTCTAGTTAGGTCAAGGTCTCAAACTGGCACTGCGTATACGGTCGCAGGTTAACTCAACATGTATAAATAGAGTAAATTTCAATTGGGCCTAGTTTTGAAAATAAGCCCAGTTGTTACTTCAAGGAGCTGAATACATCGAGTACGTTAATGTTACAATACGTTGCAGCAAAAGTAACAAGCTTACTGGGATATTAATTCCAGCGGAATGGTTAATTACTAGAGCAAAGTAAAGGGGTAACTGCATTAGGCTAACGGGGGGAATATGCTAATAGAGGAGAACGGGATGATTATTGGTAATAAATTCGGGAAATCAGTGCAACAGAATAGCTGCGACGGAATAACGGAAACGGGATTAATATACTTCAGAAAAGTTGCGACCGGCTAACGGTAGGGGTATAGGTTTGCAAGGGATTTATAGTTCGTAATAGGCCAAGTATAACGTGGATCAAATTAATTCATATTTGGTCTATAATATAATAACGGTGTAATAAATGTTTATTAATACAATAGTAACGACGTCGAGTACTCTTTTTTTGCTCTGTAAAGCACCTTGGTTTGTGTCGTCGTAGTCCCAGTAGTTTAGCAATTTTTCAACTTGGAAAACAGCGTTGCATCACTATGTACAGTCACTGACATAGATTATCAAATACTGATATTATTACTCTTACAGCGAGGTAATTACTTCTCATACATATAGGCGTCATGCTAATCAGATGGCCAAATAATTGCTAAAGTATGAATCATGTGGTCCGTATGGAAGAATAGGTTTTCCGGGAGGAGGTTCTCTTCTCTATATAGACCCCATTTTGGAAATTTTTTCGACAACTGTTAGGAGTTTGTCAAAATGTTTGTTTGTTTGTTTATTTTTCTCTAGCCATACAGCCATTGGGTGTTCCATCACACAGCTGGCTCCCAGTACGTGTTCACGCCAAGACTAGAAGCCGGACCGCTACGTGTCACCTAAGTGCAACGGTCTAAAATTGTGGTATTTGCTAGAGTCGTTTATGAGAAATTAATCATCTTTTCGACGTGAGAATTGTATTTTTTTACCAGTGCAAGTTTTTTAATGGTGGTATTTATTCGCTAAGAGCAAACTAATTTGGCATATTACTGAAAGCCTCGATAAAATGTGAACCATATAGTTTCTATTCCAGCGGGAAGAAGTGAGTCTAGATTAAGTTCCTGACAGGCGTCATGAGCACGGGTAGAGGTCAACTTTACATGTACAAAATTCGATTGGGTTGTATCTGCCATTTTGAAATCGAGTTCAATTATTGTTTTCATTAGTGATATACATGTGGTGCGTAAACGGACTAACTGTTATAATACAACAAAGTTACCAAAGTTTGCATTTGGACATTTGTTCCTGTAGGATAGGGTAATAGAATAAGTGAGCCCAGTTAACGAGGTCACTAGCAAACCGTAGTAGCTGGATAACTGCAACGGGATATCGAAAGTACTACAATCGTATATAGCGTCTAAGTAGCTGTAGAAGTTTCGGCATGCAATTGAACAACAGTTCGTGTTACGTTGGGGGTAACCTAAGACAAACGTTAGGACCGACTGATGTGATAGCTAAAGCGTGGCAGCATGACCGTTGAAACATCGCAATGGAAGAGCGGGATACATGACACAGCGTAATTGCACCATGATAAATATTGTTAACAGATTAAAACTGCATGAAGGAAATAGAATCACTGCACTAATATAATTGCCAGACTAAAAGGAGTGTAGCAGGTTGAGCGTTAAAAGGTATAGGCCAGCGATCGAACTTTCGTTCATGTTGTGTTAAATAAAAAAAAATTCAAAAGAATAACGGGTTGGGTCGAGCGAGATAACTGTAACGCGATAGTCGTTGCTCTATAGTTTAGTTTAATTTGGGCTGGGTGTAACATCAATGAATTAAAGTGGTTATATCATCGGCCAAAGAGGCACGGAGTGACGCCTCCGGATGCATTTAATTCCCCTCTGACGTTCATTGTCGTCTTTCTGGGAGGAAGACGTGATTGCGAGCGCGGGCTCCTGATATTGTTTGAATAGCAAGCACGGAATCATGATAGCTTTACCGAGCAAAGCCATTTGGGTGTGGCAGCTCATACTCGAGACGCTATTATAGGAAGCTTTGATATTCTGCTAGAGCACAAGTTTAGCGCATGCAAAGAAAAACGCTCCGGAGGTCATTTCCTCATGCAAAGCAAAGTTGCTGATAGTCGCTCACTGAAGACTGATCTTCCGCCGAACTTCCGAGAGGAGAGATGTCGTTAAATCGAGTGGCTGTGAGGTAGCACTCAAGTGGCTATGTATACCACAGACACAGGAAGGAATTAGCGGATTTTTTTTGTCTGTGCCTACAGATCTTCTTCTATTTAAATAAAGTCCAATTGGTTTTTGTTGTTCCATACAATTTTTTCAACTGCCCTTATTCGAATGAAGTCTTAACGGCAGGTGAATAGTTGTGCTGGGGAGTGTGCAGTACAGCCATATTCTAGCTTATCGATTCACTGTCGTTTTCATTTAGGATGATTCCGAGATATATAAATTTGTTCTATCTTATTTAAAGGCCACTCCTCTTTGACGAATCCTACAATGATGGCCTCTGATACACGTATTCAACTTCTCAATAGAGAATTCGAGATAGTGAACTTTATTTTTTCGTAAATACAGCTATTTTATTTTTAATTAAAATGCGCATCACTACCATCTATGACTGTCTACTGTTTGGATAATCTCTGTGCTATAAAATTGTAGGATATGACAGTCTATAAAGCCTCGAAGGGAAATTTCTACAAGAGCATTGAGGACTCCTTCTTATTTTTTTTTCTTTCATTTTATTTTTTATAGAATTTTTTCATAGAAAGCTAGCGAAACTTGGAAAAAAAATTTGCTAAACTAGGTATCTCCTGCGTTTTTGTGCTGTCTTGTAGTGCAAAGATTAGTGATGGGTTGTTGTGTTATAGAGGAAGCTTAACTCTGCCCAATAATTTTGGCTGTTCGATGCATACCTTTTTATTGCTCTCCTTAGTTGTTCAGGGCACACTTCAGCCATAATAGACGAAACAAGGTTGATGGAGCTATAATGTATAACAAATTAGATCTGACTAGTTTAAGTGCATCCATTAATACTATCGTTTGCGGTTATCGTAAAAAAAAGCTATTTTCATTATAAGTCTCAATCCAATTCAAGAACGGTTCACAATTGTAAGATAAAGTAGAAAGAGGCGAGTACCTCTACACTTCCGTCTTTGTCCGTGCCCAAATCATACGGCACCCATTTGTCCAACGTTTTTCCACCCCGTTAACTCGACCTAATAAAGTACAGTCGACCTCAGTGCCAACACCTGTGAGGTTTAAGACGAATTGGGTTCCATCACAGCTTTGAATACTACGTTATTAAAAATCGTATTGAGTCCTTGGCGAGTTGAAAGTTTTCTTAAGAGAATTAATTTAATAAAATAGCTCACGGTGCTTCTTCCTTCTCCGAACACAAAGTTCAAACGGTCAGCTGTTACTGCCGTTATTCTTCCAAGATGAAAGTCGTACTCGTAAAGCACTCGGAGTCTCCATAGCGCGCAGTACGACCCACCTGTTAAAGCTTTGAGTGATCAGTCGCAGGTTCTAAAGGCCGCAATTATACTGCCATCTAAATATATATGGTTATGATTTCTCACATTTCTGAGTGGCCTAATATCTATGATAGTACCCAAGCTTTTTTTTTTTGTTATACACGTACAGTCGAACACAAACGAATACAGTCTGTAGAAAACTATACCCTCAATAGACTCAGCCTAGCATTCGGCCACAATAAGCTTTCTGTGCTTAGAGGTATTCGTGTGTGTTTTGATAATATAATAAAATTGAAGAAAGATCTTCAATCAACGAAGGTCACGTAGACGACATTGATACTGGCTTCAAAAACAGTAACACATGCTTATTCTATTAATGGAGATATGGAGACAGACAAAAGAAAGCGCGTATAGTAATCTGTTTTATTCCTTTTTATTATCTAGTTGGCTTCACCATATAAAACACTGAGAGTTTTGTTAAAAACTGTCATTCATTGCCATATGACATAATGATAAGGTAAGTCGAAATTTGACACAAACATAGTTCCGCGCAGCTCCGTTTTATCCCCTTGGCGCTGCAGGGTGGGGAGTCATAACAAATAACTTTAAGGCCCATAGGATTAGCGAAATCCTTATTTGCGAGAGCCGTCTAAATATTCGCGTTGTGTGTTGACTAAACATAAAAACTGGGACACTGACCGTCGCTTGTAGCGCTCTTTTGATATTCGCCGCTATTTCATGGTCCGATGAGTGATTTCGTCATAGCCTGCATAAGTTCCATGGCCTTGGGAGAGTTAAATGTTACTAACTAATATCGAGCATTGGCTCTGAGCTTTCGTCTCCGCCGCAGTCCGGCTACCAGCCTGAAATCATGCCGACGACGAACGTTATCCCTGATCACTTCTAAAAGACTGTCTACTAATATTAGAATCACCAATAGTCACTATAACAACGAAGGCATATCTGTTTGTTAGTGTACGCATGGTAGGGTGTCCAAGACAGGAAGTATTAGTCTCTTTAATGTCAAGCCATATGGATAGAATCGTCCAGTTACATATTTATTATACAAAATGAGCCACTTTTAAATTTCAGTCAACGCCAGACACTTCGTTTTAGCTTTTTCACATGCCGTTTTGTCAAAATCAATACAAAAACCACCGACTTCTGCTCATGCAGTGCAAGTGGTCAGCGCATATTTAACTGAGATTTAACTTTTTTTTTTTTCAATATTTTTTATATTAACTTATAGTAAGTTCAAAAAACACTTCTGCTTATCATTCTATGCATTCATGTGCATCTTTTAGCATTACGGTTCAGTAGACTGGATACAATAATCGAGCAAGAGCTAGCGCGCTCCGCGATACACTGAAGCCATACCGACAAGCAAACTCAAAGAACTGATAAGGGAAGCAACATTTGAAATGAGGTTATCAGCATTTATCATATGTCTAGCAAAATGTCTGCGTCTAGACTCCGTGAAGAATTCTGAGAACTTATTGCACTTCTTTTTCCTAGCTCAGACCAAGCGAGAAAAAGACAAGTCTGATGCCGACATAACAGAGTACGCAAAGCAGAAGAGAAAGAAGCGGGGCAAGATGAAGAACACTCTCCAATGCGATGGAGCGGTGCCTTGACGTCGCCTGGTTGAATATGATGACAATTTCAGCTTAAATCATAGAACCGTGGTCGCTAGATATGACCAGCAGTGCTCTTTTCGGGTGGTCTAGCTGAAGGAAAAGAGTTTTTCTTGGAACAAACATACCGTAACTATTACTCAACCGGCCCCTGTGCAGTTCTCTAAGCAACACAATAAAGAGGAATGGAAAGAAGGATGATGAAACACAAAGGACTAGTACCATCGGTCCTAACAATGATAGCGGCGTTCTTTAGAAGCGGAAACATTTTACAAGGAGGAAACAGTTTCTGAAACATGAAACGATGGCACCCACTGAGAACTCGTGGACGAGGCCAGCACTTGACCGTGTCCTAGAGATACGGCTCAGCGGGAATCCGGCCACCTAGTTTCGCTTTATAGATGGCCATCGAAATGTAGGTGGCCTGTTAGTTGCTTGAGTAAATCAGCACTTGCCCGTGTCTAATGGGTGTCTCCATTCATTTAATTAGTTGGGAACGACCAAAGAGAATGCCAGAGTTAGTACAGATTCATACGTGGCTTTGTCGCAACCAAAAATACTAAGTATTCTCTATAGAGTCTCTATAATCTCTTTATCAAATTGATTTTGTATACTGATAGTCCGTATTATGATGTTTAATCTATTTTAGTTATTGCATCGTTATATATCAACCTTTATTTAGGTAGCGATAACGGTGGCGTCTGTGCGTATTCGACAATTTCGACAGGTTCTCAGCCCGGTTGTGTCTGTTCAGATCGAATTTTTAGAAGAGAAATGCTAGAGCACCAAGATCTTTCCGAAGCCTGAGTATCATATACACAGTAAAATTTCAATATTTGCTCTTCGGCTTGGGTCCCTTTGACTTTCATAGTTATTTGCTCCGTTAACAGATTGACGCTGGCTGTGCTCGTTTCATTTTTGCGTAAGCATGTGACGATAACGTCATGCCACGCAACTTTGACGTCAGACAGCAACGTCGTTCATCGATTATCGTACAACAGTACTAAGGAATGAGCTGCTGAAAGGAGGACAATTTCACTTGCGGAGTATAGTTTCAGAACGCAGTTTTAAATCACTTCCGTGAACTAATACTTATTTTTTATTCGCGCCGATGCCAACGTATAATCTATAGCGGAAATTTCCGATATAAACCGTTCGAGTGCCTATTTGACCACACCGACCTGTTGTTGGACCCTCAGTATAGAAAAAGAACAAAGTAATTTTTTGTTGTTACGCGTTTTCTACGAGCTATTAGGTTGCGCTGGATAAAACAACACCTATCTCTTCTTACATGCTAAGCTAGACAACCTTCTTATAACTATTTAGACGGAGAAAAATAAAAATCGTAACTAGCCTTTCACATGTAATATCCAGTTAACATACAGCTAAGTAAAGAAGGAAATAAGAAGGAAATAATGGAAGGTTCCTTACAGGCAAACAGCCTTCCGTGCAGAGTAGTTACATCACCGCCTCCTGTCTACGAAGCAGAAGCGCAAGGCCTCTAAAAATTGGCATGTCATCAGTGGACAAACACAACATAATGAACGACATCCGCAGCTAATTTATTTACGGTAATAACTATGTCAGCTTGTAGACCTACCTGGAGCGGCAATAAATTAAGTGCAGAACGTCGAAAGCTAAACTAGTATGTATACATTGTAAAATTAGGCTTTTTACGTCTTTAAGAGGCTGTGTAGTATATTGCCTATAATCAAAAGACGTTCATATTTCAGTGTATGACATGTCTTCAGTATTTTTTTTTACAGATAAAGTACATGTATGTTAATATACATTATATCTCAATATACATAGTGACACTATACGCGTATCTCCAGCGTTCTCTTTTGCTAAATTATGCATAGATTCGTGCGTATACGCACACGTGTACGCTTCCACCCACACGATTATTTAATTTTCTAATCGACACGTTACTGTCAAGGGTACCGCTTCCGAATAATAGCGCATGAAGGCCGACGTCTCATTGACCTAGTGGTGTATCGTAGCACAAGCGAGTCCCGATAGAAACACCCATAGGATTTAGCGGCCTGCTAGGTCTTTGCAGTATCCGGCAGAAATGGCGTAAGGACCTGTACAAGATCCGGCAGACTTTGTAACTGCTGGTATTAGCAGCGATATCAACAGGCGCTATACGAGGAAAGGGAAGAGAAAAATCTGTTCGCAGGGGTACGAAATCCGACGTCGTATCCGCCTCTCAATGCCTGACATTAGCATTTCTTTTAGAACGTTCAACATGCGTTTCAACTACAGAACCTGTACAATGCGCAGAGTACGCGCACACGCTGGTACAAATATATACGTACATGCTTGCAAGTAAAATTTATAGCCCAAAATCTTAGACATCATTGCAGACATGAAGCGTATTTTTAGTATCAAGCGAAAGGTGTAAACGTACTATGGATATTATTTGATGGAGACTTGCAATCATAATGTAAAGTAGGCTTAATCTAATAAGAAGGAACCAGTTGCAGTTTCAGCAGCGCTCCAATGCAGATACAGATATAGATATAGCGTAGCTCTTACTGACAGGGCCTATGCGCTTTTCGACCTTTCGAGAGCGCAAGGCCCATGCGACAAAAGGAGCGAAGAATTAATAATCGAGCTGTGGTTCCTTTTATACTGAAGTAAGCGGAAAGGCCGAAAGCGAATAGGACAAACAAACCGATGCTAGGTATTGACAACGGAGAATCATCGAGTGCAGTACATCGAATAGCAGTAGATCGATAAAGGTGCAGAAGGTTGAATGGCAAGCAGACGTTCAGCGGAAAAGTTGTATGATGATAGTACAAGGTTATGTGACAAAATATTTAGGGATATGGTCCACCTAAAGTGATGCATTTTTAGAGTAAGTCGTCGGAGTCGCTCGCTGCCTCATAGGTATGTAAATTAGACACGAGGTACACATAGGTATAAAAAGGTGTAACATCTGTGACAAGGAAGAAAAGACAATAGAAAATATTCTACGCACCTTTGCATATGCAGACATATTGGTTCAAGGTAATCCCTAAGCAAAAATAAGCCCTGAGACCAGACCAGACCAGACCAGACAGCATGTATATGTATAATATATTTATATATCTTATACACCAATATATATATATATATATATATATATATATATATATATATATTGGACGGCTTATCGTATTTGTTTTATTTTATTCGAGCTCTCTATTTATGACGTATTCGTCACGACACTTTACGATCTTCTCCCGTGACACAAATAAATTACCTACTTGGTTTCAGCAGAGATTTTCAGCTCTTGTGTTGGCGTCCATTCAGGTATATTAATGATACAAACTTGCTTTGCTTTTGATCCAGAAAAATCGTTACCCGTCGGTGCGAAATTTGAATAATGCGCCGACCACAAGAAACTCCCACTTCGGGCAGCCGTAGCTACCTTTCCCATGAAGGGGGACTCCTTTGCCTTATGCGTTGATCTTTTCTGTCAGACAGCTTTGTTCACTCTATATGGTTGGACCGCAGCAATTCTTGACGATCGTCTCACTTTTCGCATAGTCCATAGAACGTTTCGTCGGGTGCTAATCTGGCTTAACTTTGGGTCCAAGCGTATCGCTTGGGGCTATCCACTTTTTTCAGCTTCATATCGACTTGTACACGTTACTGTCATTGTCACCATAGGAATATGGCGTCGTGTCTGCTGTGTTGTTCGATATTGCGTAAGATGTTGGAAGAAAATGGTTTCGTTTAGTCTTTCACTTTGCCTAAAAAAGGGGTCCGGGTTCTTTTATTGAATCCTATAGATCTGAGATGCCTCACGATAAATACAAGCTTGCAGCACATGCTCTTTATTAACTAACAAACGTTTTTTCTAGAAGGTCAATGGAGAATCTCAAATAGCTAATCGGATTGGGCACTAACTTACTCCTAATATCCGATTTTCATTTGGCAAGCCTCCATGAAGCAGTTATCGAATCCTCGTTGTATGCAGCACAAGTATATCGATCTATTTCACTATCTGTTCAAACTTGAAAAAGGGCCAAATCAAATAGCTATTAAAAATGTGTTTTTTTTTGTCACCTATCCATCTTTTGGCCTGGACTGAGGACAAAACTATGTTCTCGCCAACATACAATTGCAATAAAATTATCAACAGAGCGCTCCCCAATAGTATGTACAAGTAAGCAAGCAGTGCAAAGGCAAAAATGGAAGGGAATATTTAGAAGAATGTTCACAGATTTTCGACAAATCCAATTTATTTAGCATTTGCTAAAGTCGCTAAACGAAAAATGAGATGCTCCCTAACTTTATCTATCACATACGAGATATCTACTGGGCTATTTCCATTGCAAAGTAGAAATTGGTGTTTTTGCACGTTGGTTAACAGGCAGTGAAAAGTTTCTGGCTAGAATATCCTACTCTTCTATGCAGTTTCACATACAACCGCCGAACAGACAACAGCTCTGCAACAAAGCCGTTGGCTGCCACTCTTTTTAAACTGAACGAGCCACCCCCCCCCCCTTATTCGCTATCGCTATGTTAAACAATATTAGTGATTATGACAACGTTTTTTTTTATTGCATGTGACAACGATTGTTATAGCCGTTGGTGTAAACTGGATATAGTGATCTTGCAATGGTACTATTGGCGTTATTTTTCCTAGAAACTGCGAATATGGGCGTATCTCAGTACAGTTTCTATTGCATTTTCACAATCGACCGCAAATTCGAGCTATCGAGATATACAGTCTTCCTATTTGTGTACAAGTATGACATTGAGCGTTACTTATATATACATATGCAACACGTTATGACCTCTGCTTAATAGATAAAGTTGCTATCTCTCATGGTCGCTACAGTCAGCCGTCCGGGATGCCCATCCTGTTAGTCGGCCGCGTAGTATAGTGGGCTATTTGGCACCAACACGGTTTACAAGCCCCTTGAGATTCCCATCAGAATTATAAGAATCACTTACCCCAAGTACTTCATCGAGTTAACATGTGTATAGAGGACAGGGGCTATAGGGGTGAAAAATGAAGGAAACCTCAGAATAAAAAGTGACGTTAAACAGACTCAAGAAGGGCTAGAGTAGGTATCGGATTGCTTACGTATAGGGGTGCTATGGGGACCTCGTGAAGGCAGCCCTTTTGTAAATTGCTGGCATGCATGAACATTGTAACACAAGGCCCTATACGTAGAAAAGAAACGATATCTAGTATGGTCAGTAGAGTATATAGCGATGGCGTTAGTACACCGCTCATCTATATTACTTGGTATATGTGTAAATATAGAAACGGCGAATCTTGTATATTTAGAAAAAGACTGCGTGCTGATTCCTTGTCGTTTGAAAACCGAAAGCCAAGAGAACTTAGCTCGCGTCACTGACTGAGCTCTTTAACGATTTTAACGATTTAACCTACCAGTGCAATTTGTGCTCGAGAAAAAAAGACCGTTTTTCTTCGGTAGTTAGAATGAAATAGATAGAAGGCCATAAAAAGGCAGAAAAATAAGATGTTAACATAAGGAACATACCTTGTTTGATATGGTCAAACCTGTTCGTACTTCATCGTTCGTGCCAGACAAATATATGAAAGTTTACGTATTTAAAGTATTTATGTGAAGTACGTTCTTAAACATAGATACAGCCCAGATACACGCAGAGCGTTGGCGTCAACACTACATTGAATACGGGTATTCGTACACACATGAAATTACCATCTAGATAAATACGTTTATGTTGGTAGAGCTATGTTTCTGCTATATAAGGGCTCATGTTTAAGAAAATTAAGTTATTACAATCTAACAAAATCTAATTCTGACTAATTAATTTACGTTTCGCTTATATTCGAGCGCTGCCATTAATTTAAATTCCACTACCATTTAAACTTCAGAGTACGGTCTGCAACATCTTTGTTTGGAAGGAGATACGTTGGAAGAGCGCTGTGTATAGGCCTGATCTTAGTACAATGGATTCATTTCTTGTTGAAAACGTCGTTGGATTTCTCACATATCCTTCGTGAATAAAATACGTATAACGGCATGACCTATTTGTCTCATCCAACCACAGATGGTATTCAGGCTTTGGCCCTCCAATTAATGTTTTTCAATGGCTTACTTTGCACTTCCCAGCTTCGCTTTGTAATTGCTTCATGGGAACATAAACGTGATATATTCTCCAGCGATCCGCGATCCGTAACCTGGCGCCTTTTTTTTTTCTTAACGATTTACACACGCAGTGGCTGTTTCAGATGTCGGCATTGCTTCGTGGCTTCGAGTGATCGGTGTCAATATGTTTGCTTGAATTCTTGTAGGACCTTTACGGCCAGCAACCTCTGTATCAACCCACGCTAGTGGAACCCATAAAAACTATTCATATCGTTCATACCGGTTATTCTACGGGGCAATCTAGACGGTGAAAACTGGCTACAGAAAAAAAAAACAAAAACAAGTCCAGAAGCTTTACTTAGTTTTTTTTCTTTCAGTCGCGACAAAACAAACTATGTGCCGAAGTAGCTTAAAAGTTGGGCACGATCCGTTTTCCAGCTAAATCCTTTGGTTGAAATGCAGCGGGCGGCTGGAACCATAGAGCCTTGTACAGGGCGCCACTGAAGGATAATGAGCACATGCATACAAAATGACCCGGCTAAAGAATTAACTTTAAACTTGTATGTATCATATTACTCGGTACGTATCCGTTTGCGCAGTTGCTTTTTGTTATAGCTCATGTAGCTGCTCACGATAATAAGAAAAAAGGAAACATAGGAAAAAAGGGGAAGGAAGCAAACGACTCTCCCAACAACTCCCTGCTCGGGACGAGAGCCTCTTTTAGATTCGACTCCACCCTATTGCTTTCCGAATTGAGAGGGCCCCTGTCCGTAAGGTGCGTACGGAATCATGCTAACACTAAACGCCAGCTATCGGCATCGGCTCTATCCAAGCCGACTTTTGCATTTGCCCTCAGTTGCGGCATTATGAGCTACAGTACGTCCAAGGATAGATGCCCGTGCAAATAGATGGTCGAGTCCTCCTTCCTATCCTTGAAGCATTTCTCATCTTTTTTCATTAATGCATACATAACAAACGTCCTGCCCGCCGGCCATCACGCTGGACGACTACCTAGCTTCAGCCGAACGTCTCTGCCGAGCCGGCAGGTAAAGAGGTGTCTCCTAAAGAACTGGCAATTAAGGCAATGTTTGTTTGTTTATTTATTTTCCTTTGCTTCAAATAGAAAGAGCGCTGTAGTTGTTTGTAGTCGAGACGAGATGCGCTCTCGAAAGTAGCACCACACCGTAAAACTATAGTGATTACCTGAAATGTGCACTCTGTGGTCGCTTATGCTGACGGCAAGCTGCAAGCGAATTGCCTAGCTTGAGGTCTGTGTGTATATATGAAGGGAAAAATGGGTCTACATGGGTCAGGGGCTATGTAAACTACCCTTTTTTTTCCTAACAACAGGGCGTTACTTTAAAATCTTATTACCATGGAAATAGCAAGTTCGTGATTCGACCATAGTTTCGGCCATCCAAAAATTACATTTTTCAAAGCAAACCGGAAGCAAGTTAGGTTTTATAAAAGTCACTTGATTGTTCGATATTGTACGATGGCCCTGAGGGATATATACGCCAGAGTTGAGGTGGAGTTATATGGGCCACGGCATCTTGAGTGCATATGAAACTTGATGTCGGTCATGTTAATTTTAAGAAGAACTAGAAATAATTGAATGATTTCAAAGTACAACTCAGGTTCGTAGATTTATAGTACAGATGTTTATATGTAAACCTAAACTAAGGCATAGTATTTCTCATTATCAACAACGTATTACAAGTTTTTGTTTTTGGAAGAAGCCTCCATTACCTTAGTGTAACGCACCGTCGAAACAAACCACTATTGCCGATATATGCAGCACACATTGCGGACAATCAAAATTAGCCGCAGATTATTTATTATACTGCAATTATGCATATTCGTGACAGTTATCCGAGCCTCAGTGCGGTCGAGTTGGCTCTGAAGAACGGTGTACACGTTGTTACCGTTTTTCCTCATCTTTTCAATAAAATGCGATCGTATTTGTTAGCCATAGTCATTTTTAGAAAAAAGAGAAGAGTATTACGTTAGTTTTGTTAAGTGACTGATTCCTTCACTTAAAATCATTAGCTATTAATCAAAGTTATTAATAACTTTTATAGCTTGATCTTTGCGCCCTATGATCCTGTCTTGTGGAATTAAATAGGTCAACAGCACTTGTGTTTAATTGATGTTTTCTCAAGAACGAATGAGCCGTAAAAGAAGGGCCCGTGACAAATATATCCACAATTAATTTCCCCCTCATGGCACTAATGAGAACATTAAGTAAACTCTGTTCCATTTAGTCCCATCGCCTTTAGAACATCGTGAGTAATCTGGAACGTCCTCAGGCGAATATAGACATTTTTTGTCATGCTGCTTTATTATGCTGGCTAGATTGTAGCTGGCAGCTTGCCTCGAAGTTTTCCAATGTGAGAGTCTTCTTATTTGACAAAAGTCTCTGTCTACCTAGCAAGACATTGAGATTAGCGAACAGAAAAAGAGTCGCCAGTACGGGCCAAATCTGAATGAATGGTGAACGGTCAATTAACTTGTAAACCATTTCGTGGCCATGCAGCCGCTGAAATAGCAGATGCTACGTAACACTGGAGGGAGAACATGTGTAGTAGTTTTAAAATTGTATTTAGGTATCGGCAATTACTAGTCGAGGTCGAAACTCTCAATAGTCTCGCTTAATTTGCCGATGCGGTCGGTATTAACTGATCGTCTCGCACACTTACGGTCAACCAGCGTTTAAATTTAACTAATCAGTACTCGTAAGCATCGTCTGTTTCGGTCTTACTGACTGTCTTTCAAATGAAAGGATTCAACAACACCTCGGTATTCATTTTTTCTTATGCTTAGCGAAACACCTACGTCAACATCAACTGAAATGGCTGAAACTTTTACAAAGATTGTCACCATAGTATTTCCAATGAACAATGTCATCTTTTCTTCGCTCGTATACATTGTTATCTGTGTCCATGCCGTGGCTTAGACAACTGATCGTGGAGCTGAAGAAAGCCAGGGCTCACCTACTAAAGCCCCGACATACAACTCAACGAATGTACTATGCAAGCAATATAGTAGAATTTTATTTTCCACTAATATTTAAGGCGTAGCGTAGGTGTTTAACGTAGTCTTGACACAAAAACAATTAGTATAAGTAATATACGAATCATCTATGCAGAAGAGGTGATCGTGCACTGCCGAGATCGCTTTCGGTAACCATAAAATGGCGTATTTTATCCTGCCTGCTGTGTTTAGCGGCGTTGTCTACTTTCGACAGAGTCTAATTAAGATGATTTTTAGCTTAAAAATACATATAGCGTAATTTATGGTCGTTTGACAGCTTGTTGCGGTGCGAATAGAACCATTATTTAGCTTATCACGCAATTCAACGGGTCGTTTCAGCAGAGCTCCATCTGTTAAGGAGTGTGGCACTAATCTAAATGGATAACATGAACGGCCGTTCTTCTCGCCGAGCGGAGCGCGCGAAATTCAATTTGATTTTTATATCGTTCTGTTATGTAACAACAAACTGTCACTTTAAATATAATATGAACAATCAAATTGACATATATTAATATGGTAGTGTCAGCGATCAATCTGGTTATTTCGATCATAGTGTATATGATCTGTAGCTTTGTTGAATTACGTGGACTTATTGGAAGAACCTCTGTTGCCGCACGTTCGTTGAGCGTGACAAATTAGAGCACCTGTACAGTATCATCGTGATCCGAGAGCATGTGTTGATCACAATCTTCCAGACAAATGGATCGGACCAAGAGAAGATTTTGCGCTTCTTTCGATCTCATGTTATTCCTGTGGGTGAACCCTAGAGGTAAAGTCGACATCAGAAAACCGACGACACCGTAAAATTTTTTCAAAGAATTTTTGTTTCAACATCATCAAGCTCTTTGCAACAACTTTAAACGTCTGTGTGACCTATTCTATATAGAATGCGATCGTTTTTTGGCGATTCGAGCGTTAAGCGTATCTAAATAAATATTGAGACTATAATAAGCTTATTCGAAATGTGCCTACATTTTTTGGGATATCTTACGTGTTAGGTACATTTATTTTAAATAACGGCCTTCTAGTATAGATAAGAGTTTGTGCAGGCGAAGGTTGAAAAGGATTAAAGGCTCTGTGCAAAACACTGAGTATGCTTATCGAAGATCCTCATAGGTATCGAATACATAAAATAAATTAGACAGTTACTACACATTTTGATTTTCACCTGCAGCTGCTTCAATTTTCTATAATCGTGACGGCTCTCTTAACTATCCTAACCCTAACCCTAACTATTTAATTTATTTTTTTAAAGAAAATTTTATCTAATCTTTTTTGCATGTTTCGTATCATTTATCATGAACAAATGCAGCCTGTTTTACGCGTAGCATTTCGTAATGTTTATTGTTATAGTTCCAACAATTGATCGCGAAGAACGGTTTTACAAAGACCTACTTCAAGCTGACTTCCCTAGTCTGAATAAGTTAGGCTCTTTCTTCTTTTGTTAATTATAGAATTTGTCAAAATTCTCGCTAACGTCGAGGCCGCAGTCAGCTGAAAGCCAAAGGCGTTCAAAGCAATATCAGCCACTAATGTTCAACCTACTGTTTCGATTAATTAAAAACGAATATTACCTAAACTTTTGGTACTTCAATTAATAACTATCGTTATTATAATTAATTATTATCGTGGGAGACTTCACGCTGGATTTAATTCGTACTCACTATAAACGTCTTACGCTCCATTGCGCACATATTTCTTCTATTATGGGTACTCGATTTTTGTAAACTTAAGTAGGATTAATATATAGGAGAGATTTAAATAGAGCTTTCAGCGTGACCCCAGCTCACCGATATATTAACCGAGCCGACTCAGATTGATCCCATCGACTACAACGTATTTATACGTAAAACAATAGCGACCCAAAATTCGTGTCGTATATATATATATATATATATACATTATATTACATATATATATATGAAAAAACGGACTCCGTATACAGCTGCATGTGACCATACATCCAAACGACACCTTAATTCACGCTAGAAAGTTTTAAAACAAGATTATGATATTATAGATATTGGGTCATTATGATAAAAATTAAGTTAGGAAAGGAAGAGTGAGAGTACTTTCTTGGCGAACTTCAGAGCCTCACTCGCGCTGCTCCCTTACTGGTTAAATTGTGTTATTTTCGGAGTGTTTCTGCCGTCTTGAAGAACAAGCAGGAGGGGTCGAGGACTAGCAAACTACGTCTTTAGCTGTGTTGGTCGGCATTATTCCAGGCATCGTAGATGCATCGGTTGTTAATACGTGTAACAAAGTTTGCCGCTGATATGGTCACGGAAGTAGCATATAACAGGTGCTGTCGTTTCCGCCGACAACATCTTGTTTTTTATATATAACATCTTGTTTCTTGTTCGGATAGATCGGGTTCACTGGCTTACAGTGAGATTTCCGGAGTGATTGGCAGTTCCCAGGAGAAGAAAGGATAGATAATCTATTGTCTGCACACCCGAATGTCATAGATGTGTCGTCGATAGAATGTCCGTGCGTGACTGGCGAAGTATGTACCTACGACATTTCCCGGCGATGTTTGTTGTGGTTTGCATGTTTGTTTCGTTCTACGTGCATCATTGCACGTACCTCACAAGGGAGACGCGAATATTAAGAATCGCTGTCGTCGTGACCGCGATGGTTTGGGTGGCCAAACTTGGGGCTAGGAAGCCAAGGGCCATTGTCTCAAGTCTCGTGGTAAAAAAACTTGCCCCCGTCCAGCTTGAAGCTCGTGGACTTAGTGCAGATAACTGAAATGCATTACCCCACAAAACGTGTTGAGCATATCGAAGAGGGCAAGCGATATTAACCTGTCACCTGTTAACGATATTAGTCTGTTTTACAAATAATCAATAGCTGTCTTCAGCGTTTCTTCCGTTACGGTGGTGGGTGGTGGGTGTCTCGCTTGTTTACTAGCTTGAATTTGTTTATTCCCCATCCTAGAAGGGTTTGGTGTGTCATGATAAGTGATATATGCATTGTCTTATTGCAGATGCTGATTGAACAGAAGGAAATAAATCACATCGTAAAATGCTATGTACGTGCAATGGTTGCGTGGTAGCTACTTCAGACAATCATTTTTAGTATAGTATTAGTCATTTCGGCTTCTAATTTCGCTGAACGATTATTATGAAACACTGTCAATATCCTATCAAGCAAAGTAG
This sequence comes from Varroa destructor, assembly GCF_002443255.2. Taxonomy (NCBI): domain Eukaryota; kingdom Metazoa; phylum Arthropoda; class Arachnida; order Mesostigmata; family Varroidae; genus Varroa; species Varroa destructor. The sequence continues at coordinate 36,715,055 of NW_019211457.1, forward strand.
GTTCGATTCCTTTTCGAGCTGCCTTCATTACGCTCTAGCGTGTTAGCGGAAGTTCAATTCAAGCTGCAAACATCATGCATGAAAATTCGAATATCAGTGTCCCGCGATTGTGAAGGCCGGCCTATTTTCATTCGCCATTAGTGCTTGATGTTCGAAGCGCTAACCGCCATTATTACGCATCTTCAACGCGATGTTTTACCCTTTGCGAGGCCGTCTTCTCTCTGCTAAAAGTAAAAACGTGTAGACTCTTTCCTTGTATCCTTGCTTGGCGCCTTCGTCCTCTTCTTAGCTGTCTTGTACGACTAGAGAGAGTATGGCGGCCAATTTCGAAATTCGGCTGGAGATGTTACGTGGCTTTAGAAACCTTACCATTCCGGCGACGCCTTGTGGGTGTCTACGAATTGCTCTCAATTAACGCAAGCATATACCGCAACGATGCCATAGGCAATCTCAATGACTATCGACACACGCAATCCGCCTTTCGACATTTTCCATAGACAGAAGTTATTAAACGAATTGAGTTATTGTACGAAATTGTAAAATCTCTACTCCTAACTGGGTCTAGCTCTATCGTGTTTGTCGATTTTTTCCTTCCTGGAGACTCTGAAAGACTCAGTAATTCCTGTTATGTTTTCAGATTTCCTTTTACGATTTTCTATTGTTCAGCCGATAGGCCTAGGACGACAGTTGATTATAAACCGCTTAGTTAATTTCACTTTTGAAGTTGGGCCGAAATTGAGTTTACGCTTTAGGTTAGGGATGTAAAACCTGTGGGGAACGGCACATACGTTCAGCAAGACCCACTTGAACTGGGGCGCTTAGTGAGAACAGCTCCTTGATGCTGTATCGGAAAAGTGATACCAAGGACTTGCTCAGACAATAAAAGTAACCAAAACCATTAAAAGATTTAACGGTTTTAGTTATTCCCATAGTCCAATGGGTTAAGTAAACGATGGGAAACTGAATTCACACTAACCGTTTCCATTTCTCGGATTAGAGATACGATATGCGTGTAGTACACTCAGTTTTAGAGGAACTCCAGCGATGTCGGCCAAATGTATGAGACATTTAGATATACTGAGCAGAGATATTGTGCGAAGCATGCCTTAGCTCCCATTATATCCGCAACCGGGCCGATCTCTCTAATTTAAACGCAAATTGTCTGACAGATCTAATCGGTCGTAAATTCAACCAGTCTGACACATCAGAGCTTTATAGAACGTAAAAATATTTTCCCGACCCTCTGTACATTGTCAATAGTGTAAAAGAGTTTTCTTAGCGAGCGAACTAATCGCGCACGCGTGTTTGGCTTATTCTCTACTTAAGCGTATTTACACCAGATATCTCAAAGAGAACGATGCTATCGTCAACTTAGGTTTCAGTCATATGCTCATAGTTGCCATTCCTACTTACGGACAACCGCTATAAATTTGATAATATTTTGAAAATGGGTCAGTTATGGTGAGTGATTTCTAGACACTAGAAGGTAATACGGAGTTAAAATGGAGCCATTTTATAGAAAACAAAACATTTCAAGAAGTGATACTTCACAGCTTTTACTCAATCCTAACAACCTGAGTAACGGAAAGGTGTCTGACGATAATCGAAGGGCAAGACGATCGATAATTATGTATCTGCTGAAAAGACACAGCCTGTACCGGCGGTGCCTTTTTAGTATGAACAAGTTATATGCTACGAAACTACTCAAAATCGGCCAGTTACTACATACCCATAAAGACCTTGTGAGTGCTACCGACGCACCTTTGCCATATATATAAAAGGACTGATTATCAGACAAACGTAGGGTATCTAAAGTAATTATGTACAAAGCTCAGAACTCTGCTACGCTTCCGTTTTAGAAGTCCCATGTATTTGTCTTCCATGTACAAAGATCGGGCGCGCCCAACGCATTGGTATTATATATAATTGGGGTGCGCGCCATATTTGGCATTATCCCTATGTTAATCGGCTACGAAAAAATATGTAAAAACCTCTTGTGTAGTAACTGTGTGCCATTTCATCGTCGCTGTAGCCGAAGCCGTGGTCTCATAATCAGCCGTCACTATCCAACGTATGGCATTCCACTTTGCTCGCCGTCGGGAACTGACGTTTGGCTTGCGAATCTGTCTCCTAGGAATAGGCCTAGTCATTGTTAAGGTCCCCGGCACTGCTTCGTGGCCGGTGCCGCCACGATTGCCGCAGACGCCGAGTGCATACCCGTGTCCCATGCTGCTACAAACTAGTAATTTCTGCTGCGGCTGGAGCACAGCTTGGGTCAGCGGAAGTACCGCAAAGGAATGCTGTGCACGTACAGCAGATCACTCCGTACTTTCGTCACGAGATATCCACTTTAGCCATACGCGCATATCTTTCTGCACACATACAGCCACGTACAACCAGACAGACATTTACATGCGATTGAGTAAACGGGTTCTCCGTATCCTAAATAAAGTAAGTATTTAAAATAATTTTTTCTTGTAAATGTAGCTGCTGCTAGTTTCGATCGTGAGCAAAGTCTCTAACAAATATATTTGTCCAAAGAAATATATTGCTATTATAATGATATTACGCCCATCACAGTTTACGGAGTATCCAGATAAACTTTGCAAGAGCTTCGTTATTATGCTGCCGCACATAACGTGGCTCTCACTGGCTTTTGTAACTCATCATTGGATCACCGATAGGACAATTTCTGCTAGCATTTTTGAGGCAGTGAATGAAATTGTGGCCTTTCGTCCTGCTAGTCTTTGCATCGACACTTAGAATTTCTCATTTCTTTTTGGAGGCATGAAAGAGACCAAAATAGCAAACAGAAATGTTCAGGAAACACCTGTGTAACTTTTAGTAGGTGGGAATTGTGTCAATAAACTGTGTTACGAACACGCTACAAATTAGTTGCACCCTCATCGATGAATATATGGCTTTTCTAAGTTTATTCGTATTTAATATTTCTACGAAATCGACTGTAATATATTCTATTTCTACGTTTCGTATCGTAGAGATGCGTTGAGCAGGGCCAAACGCCTTGTTTGCTCTAGAGAGGGGGAGTGCAAAATTAATATGCCTTCTTTTCAAAACTAACCACACACAATCGAAGCTCGCAACAATGCCAGTATAACAAATTACCGACTCAAGAAATAAATTCTGAGAAATTAGATTTGCCTATCTAAAAATAAAAAAACTACGAAAAAAAAAACTGGGCTACAATCTGTAGATTATCTATCCACTGGCGTAAAACCTCTGATACCGTCGGACGCATTTCTGTTTATGACGTGCTAATGTAATCGTCAAATTTGAGCTAACATTGTTCTGAAAATCTGGCAAGATTCAAAAAATGTATTATTAATCTACCTCGAAGAATACCTGTGCCTCAGACTGTTAGTCTTTTGTTAATAAGTGACTTCGTTGACTCGGAAATCATAGTTTCCGTCTCTTACAAGGCGTAAAAACGTAAGTACGTTATAAACTTAAGTTGAGCAATGAGAACAATTTTAGATTAAGCACTTATTAGATGTGGAAAAAGGTTGAGCTTTCGTAGGTGGGAAAACGGTACCGTTCGTAAATTGTATCACTGAATAGCGACACTAGCGATAGGCCTGCGCAGCAGAATTCGTTCCCTTTTCTTCTTTAGAACATTGAGCAGTGTTTGCATCTGTGCGCTCTAACTTATATATAGCTTACCTGTCACACGCGAGTACTACTATCGACACTAATAATAACTAACTACTAACGGTGATACTCATGGCCGCTTCGCCTCCTTCGCCCAAAGGGTAAAAATTATCATAATAGCTAATAGGCAACTTATCTTCTAAGTCACTTTGAGGTGTTCCATAAAAGACAGGGCATGTCGTTTTGTGCCTAGCTTGAAGCAGGACACCATTGTCCTTGAAATGAAAGTGCGCGATGATTTATAGCCTTTGAATGCTGAGCTATGGTCGATCTTCTTTGTTGCGAGTCCGACCGCGCGCAAAAAAAAAAGATTTCCGTTTAGTTTTGTTGAGCGGTCATAAATGATAGCAGCTATTTGAACAAAAGATCTAAGCATTCCGCTGAGACATTTCATCACCATGTTCGAGTTTGTGTTCAGTTTTTTTTATATTTTAGCATGTTACATTGTTGCGTAACTATTTGAATACTGTTACTCGATTATGCTTATTTCCACTATTAACGCCTATACTTCTTATTTACTCAAGGACGAAGTTTTGCTAGCGAATGTACTGAAAATAAGTTACTATAATTTACATGTATACCGATCTAGAGAAATCTGTCTATTTGCCTATTTTTTTTGCTGTACTAAAAATTTTGCATCGCGGGTTTGTCCGATCCAAGTCAACCTGTCAGAAAGCATGGATAAGACTGATTTTCCACTGGTCGCTAGGATGTCCTTAAAACGAAAGCTGCGTGTCCACATGACGCACACCACGTTTGCTAGGCCAACTTTTTTTCTACACCTATGCAAAGCAGACTATTAGGAGTAGCTCGCTGATAACAAAGTGCATTAATCTACTATGCTATCAGATACAGAACGTTGCGTCTCAAAGTGCGGGTACAGGTGAACAAACCCAACTTGTGCTACGAGTCACGCTTTGCATACAACCGTCCATAACGTACGGTGACTGGTTGCCGGCTTGACCATGTTAAAATGATGCTGGGACAAAAACCGCAATACGAAGGGTCTTCGGAAGGCTGCAGACATGGCAGAGGAAGCAAACGATCAAGAGCGGTTGTACACTTCAAGAAAAAGTGAAGCTACACACTAATCGACGTGGATCCGGGCAATCACCTTACATTACAATCGCGAATAGTACAAATCGTCATCAAGCACGAGACAATGGACGATGCCCCTAATAGTCGCTGAAGCATTTTTCCAAACCACCATAAACAACATTTATGCCAATGTTGGGACGATGGACAAGACTTACTGTCACTGGTAAGCCCTTCCTTTCAAAGGTGAGATGGCACACATGCATGCAGGTAAATAAAATCACGAATCTGCATGCTTTTATCTACACACTTCGCGCAGCAGTTTTTTGAAGAAGACAGTGTCAGGCAATATATAGATAGCAACTCAAAAATTACAGACGTACTTTGTACAACAGCTCTCAATGATTAAATGAGAGCTGTTAATTAAATCCATCATAAAATATACAGTAAAACATTTACAAGGAGTCTTAACGGTATATTCCAATCAGTGAAACAAAATAACAATGGACATCGAAGATCAAACAGGCGCGTCCGTAGAGGCAAAACACACGAAGTGAACACCAGCAGCCAATGCGACTGGCCGAACTGACGCTGAGGATATCTATTCTACGAGTATAAATATCGTAAAACGACCAATAATGTTGTCATACTATCCACCAACAAGCAGGACTCAACTGAGAAGGCTATGTCGACGTGATGGGCAAGTTTGCCCAAAGATATATGCTAGTTTTCATTAAAAAATGGTACGCTAAACCACTGTTTGCATTAGAAGATTTTCTTGAGACGTCAACGCACGCTGCTCGATTAGTTCAGTACCGAATTGTGCAGACGCGGCCCACTTCATAAGCGAACTTCTAAGCAACATTGAGCTATCTAAAGCGACCAAAAAAAAGGATCACCGATAAGGAACGTAGATACTTCTAAACTTTGCGGAGGAAACACAATGGCCGTGCATGGTACGTAAAAAGAGCTAATTAATGATCAATTAGCTCATTTTACGACCACCAGTAAATGACGACTGAAATGATCAGCGCAGATATAAGGCCAGATCATCTTGCCTCCAGCTCCATCGTTTATAAAATGTTGATATTTCATGAAGATGGTATCCATTTCCGATAAGTTAGATTTTACAATGACAATTTTACAAAGTGAGATTTTACAAGGGCTATCGATGGACGACGTTCTCATCTCAGTTGGAAACCTGTCTTCAATCACGGTTATCTATCTTGCCGAAGTACTCCTTTACGATAACACGGATACAAAAAGATTGTCGTTCGTAACGATATGGTGCGTATATATGTTGAGCAAGGACAACTTCCCTCGTCTCTTAACACACGCACGCTGACCTATTCTATTAGAAATGTCCTGCTTTTAAAACCACGTCTATAATCCCGACATTCACGACATTCCAGCAGGCACCGGACTAAGCCTATGGGTCGGCCTAATTATCTATGTACCCGATACGGAAGTGACAGAACCATCTTATCGGCCGTTTCTTCCGATAACGCATCTTAACCTAAACAGCTAAATTTCTTCATGGGTTTAGGCAGCATTTGTACCTTTATCTCAATAAAGTCGAAAATATCGAGGATTTTCGCAGAAATGTCGCTCATATTTAAAGTGCTCTATCTTATATCGGAACAAAGAGATTGCGACAATACCAGTACATAAACTATTGTCGAATTTCCGCTTTCAGATGACGCGCACCCCGGTTTTCAGATATGTAACGTTAAAATTGCCTAACTGATAAAACAGTTACTACTTTTCAACAACCCTGTATGCATATATATTTCTTTTATTAGGGGTTGACGGCTTAAGTGGTTGACTCACGCCTGATAGAGCTGCTATTTTCCCTCCAACTACGACTATTTTCCCTCTTAAATTTCGCTCTCCGTCGGGCCCGATCCGTAACTAACACTACCGTAAGCCGATAGTAGGCATGATAGATGCCTACCGGATTGAATATCCGGGGCCATATTGTGAGTTTCAAATATAGCACCGTTTATTTACCTTTGATAGTATTTGCGTTTGTACAATAATGACCAGTAACAAAATATGAATAATACATAATATATGACATAATGATCATTCATTCATATGAGCTGAGGCATCAGTGAGCAACAGCCGGCATTTGCCAGAGCTTTTTTTTTTTTTTAGCAGCTATTAGAAACACATACCCGCTAGATAAATGGAACCGCCCGTTCGGTGGAAGCCACGAACCACGAAACGAGTAACTTCCAGCCATTGCCTCTCGTCGCTTTCGTATTAAGAAAATTCACCGTTTACTTCGGTAAACCTTTGGCACTGCCCGTTGAAACACTCAAAGAAAATCCGAATTTCAAAAACGAAATCTCAGATACCAGATAAGCATCAGGGTTTTAACAAAAAGGCAAACTAGTCAGTTTCTTGTTGTGCAATGAAAGCTCAAAGTACGCTTTAAGAAAGGGGCTTTTACTTCACTGAATAATTCGCTACTGTAAAGTCGTCCAAATTATAATTACCGCCTAAGCCAGCGCCATTGTGAGATTGAATAGAGGAAACGCTATCACTAGGGAAAGGCGACTGGGTGTCTTAATCGTACGAGATGTGGTCAACGTGTTTCTGTATTTATATGCGATGTACGAGTTTAAGTTGTGACCATTGAAAACGATAAACTGCCCGGGATACGAAAATCTGTTAACATACCAACGGGCAAATTTGGCCGTTTAAGACAACGTATCGCCTATTGAATTTTACGGCCATCGTCTTATCCGTACTGACCATTAGTCCCAGTTCCATCACTGCTATGTGAAATCTTATCCGAACTTGCCGTAGTTGGAATCCACTAAACCTTAGTTTACAGAGTCTTCCGTAAAAAAGGAAAACTTCGACCATTTTTCTTGTATCTTCCTATTATGAAAGGAAGATATTTAGGTGAGGCTGCGAACAGAAAAGAGCTCGGACTGTCACTTTGGGCCAGGTCAGTTGCTTCTGAGAAGAAGACAGTTTTGCTACTCCGTCATCAATTCTTATAGTGTAAGGTGGACGTATTTGCACATAACTACGTTAAAGTATGCAAAACCAGATTTTTGCCGCTTTGAAACCAACAAACGCCGCGTATAGGGGGTTCCCTGGATTGTTGAGTGTTTTTTTAATGTTTTATCCTCCGGGTTTACCGACTACCAAACATATTATATCCCAGTATCTGTGGGTTTGGTCTAATATGTAATGCCGGCTTTTTTCAGCAATCAGACTCTTCACAGTCGACCCAGCTAGTCCTTCTCACTGAGAGCCTTTAAAGCCACCGAGATCTCATGATTTCATCTTGTGTTGTATATGAATATATATATATATATATATATATATTTCTCGGTATATGAGGAAAACAAGAAAGGGCTGACTGTGGGGTATTGCTCTTGCTGCCACGTCGTCAGAATTTTCGCTTATCCATTGGGTTACGTTTCATCCCGTTCCGGACACATCAGCGGGAATTGGGTTACATCATCCATTACTCTCTGATCAGGATAACAGGACCAGACCAAAACTGTGTAAATATGATTGAAAGTCACTATGTCTTGAGAAAACTAGGTTAGTAGTCGGTCTCACCCCCTAGCTGATTCAACCATTTCTTGGTTTCTGGTATAAGATATCGAATTCGGTCCCTAGGTTCGTTTGTTATTCTGTTTGCCATTCCACTGGGACTGCATCTCGCTCTGCTTCTTTTACTTCGTTTGCTTAGAGTCTTCATCTCTCCTTTGTTTCTTAGGACGCTTCGGCTAGTATTGGGGGCCGATGTGTTGACCATTCTATAAGCTTGGATGACTCGCATAGCCGTTGATCGTTACCCTGTCCCATTTTACCCAGGCCATTTTTCTAGTATGGAGTGGGTTCCACCTACACCCATAAACCGAAAAGGCCTATTGACTCAGCCATCGATATGATTACCCGCGCACGTTCCGCCTTTTTAAAGCCATATAGGTTGGGAAAAGCCCTAGCAGTTGCGTCCGCTGCCTTGTTGCCGTTACTCATAGACAGCGCTATATATTGTTTTTTTTTTGTCCAGTGTTTAGCTGCACGCCGAGATATCTCGCATTTATGACCATCTTGATTAGGGAATCTGATCGGAGCAATTCGATGGAGCATACTTGTTCCTGGCCTGATGTCAAAGTTCCTTCATTTTTTTGGAGCGATTGACAACGCGGCTCTAGTACTCCATTCTTGGATAGCTTGCAGGGGTATGCTAGCGATAAATTCAATTAGCATTGCCGTTTGGCTTTTACCATGACTGTTATGTCATCCTCATACGCAAGTAGTTTCATCCAGCTCGAGGGGTATTATAGCCGTTGTATGTCCTAAAACGCAACATTCCAGATCAGCGACCCCAGAATTATCGTATCTCGTTTCGAATAATCTTTTCCTGCCGATGATTGAAAATCACCATAGTAAAGATGCGAAGAAGTGCTTTTCCTTATTAAAGTATTAAAAACAATTTTCCAAAGGATCCTATTGACACTATTCGTAACGCCCAATGAGTTCGTCTGTCTTCAATGAAGTCCTGTGTACTTTTCATTCTAATCGACATCTAAGGTATCATCGGTAGGACTGAACGATGCTTGCGGAATCTAAACTGCATAAGTAAACTTTTTTTCTCTTTTCTTTGTTTTCATAGCTGCCTCAAATCCCTCTGCAAGTGAGCTTGTGAAACGTCAGGGTATACAGCTTTCATTATCTTTCTACGTAAATATCACTTCTGCTCACGTTCACTTAGCAGCTAATACTATGATGATTTTAGTTATCATCTTAGCAACAATGTTAAGGGACTATTTAAGGAAGACCCTGACTCTCATAAATCGGATGCCATCTGGCCCAAGTGTTTTACCCTGTTTAGTCCTCTTCACTGACTTCAGAACCTCCTATAACATGACGGCTGACATTTCTTCTTCTGCGCAGTTGTTTGTACGATCCTTGATCATAGTCTGCATGGCATATAAATAGTTTGATCTGAGTTTCTATTGTTTGTTCTTCAAGCACTTTGACTCTTGATGTTTTTCATGTGTCCTCGGCTCATCCTACATGGTTTGCTCTACGAGTTCTCATACAAAATCTGCAATATGGGTGTGCCAGATTTTCATCTTGCTGTTTGCTATTTCTTTCGTCTTGCTGTTCCTACACCTGCCTGATAAATCCACCATTCCCTCGGGACCTCCTCTCGCCTTCCGATAGTTTTAGCGAGCAACAGGTACGTCTTAATTCCACTACTATTTCAATCCAATTAGTTTCGTCATCTATCTACAATCTATTTAACTGCTTAGCTTAAGTTCACGCGCGTATATTACTAATAACGGTTTCTTAAGATGCACTGACTTGTTGTAGGTCGCTAGAGTGTCCTCTTATGGACGTCTGCGCGAAAGATGGAACCGACTGGACAAAAAAACTTTTGCACCTCGAGAATAATGTTTGACTTTTCCCGTAGAGCACGGTATTACTTTACCTATTACTTATTAACTAAAGCCAGAAAGTTTTTCGTTTTTTTTTTTATGTGTAAAAACAACGCTGCGTCATCGTTTGGAAATACCAAAGCGGCCGCCAGCCTCGTTCGTGCTAACATACTATTAGTGTCAAAATTGTATTTGTCTGTTATAAGAAGAATTGTTTGAATTATCATGTAGAAAAAGCTACTAGCTTATAATTAGCCATAAGTGAACGTTACCTTTATTACGATTGTCTTTTTTCTTCTACTTACGTGAAATGACAAGTGCTTAGTAGCAAGGTAGGCGCGAGTATGTACTATATAAATGCCCTGGTAGCTTTTTGACCTCGGCAGACGGCAAAATGAAGTACCAGTAGAGAATGTACCTTTCCATCTGGAATTTTTATGAACTCGACGTAAAATGAAATTATGATTTATGCAGGGGAAAATCTTTTCCCATGTTACGTATGAGTGGACAGGCGAAAGAGAACGTGAACAGTGAATAAACGTTGTTGCAATATAATCTGTATATATAGTGACGACTAAATAATACGTTAAACCCTAGACATTTCCGTTCCTGAAGAACGAGATGTCAGTGAAATAAATCACATTTGTACTGCCCCTAGTGAAACTAAAATTGATGACAGCGACGGAAGAAGACATTATCAGCATCGAATTGTCGAAGGCCTAGTCAACTCGAGAATCAAAAGCTAGATGGCTAAACTGTAAAGCAAAGGTTCAGGGCGCAAGATTCGACTGAGAGTGTGAAGTTCCCATCAAAGCAAGCATTTTTTAACTACTAAAGGCCTGAATAATAAATTAGGACTTCGGACAACGGCGGGCGTAAGGGGCGGGTCTTTCCTGTAGAGATAGACCAACATATTCGAATCTGTCCTGAGACGCACGAAGACCTGGGAGGTGTTCGCAGTCTGTCTACAGCGGCTTTTTACGAAAGCACCACCTGACGCAACTAGACACTGCACACGTTCTCGAACGGATAAGACCCTATGCCGTTTACACAAGAGAGACTTTTTGTGCGAGACGGGCCGCCATTTGTCAAGGAATTGTGCCATTGATAAAATTCGTGGACGATTGTAGTGCCGCGATTCCGGCAAGCTTGGACGTATTACAAGGCGCATTCATGTCGGCAGGGCCAGCTGTCTCTCGCGATTAGTCAGGACCTCCTTTTCTGTAGCGTGCCATTTCCAAGCTTAGCATCCCGGCACTAACAATAACCGAATTCGACGCCTTTGGCCGCTTTTGTTACAAAGATCGTGATAGCTACTACAGCGTTTCCTAATTGCTCCCGAGATATATTGACAGCTATGAAGGTCATCGATGTCAAATGCCTAAAGGAAAAGACGCGCGTGTTTCGGCGCCTTTTGTTCTACACAATCTAAGTCGAAAATACACACAATTGGAGAAACACTCGGTTGCGTAAGGTTACATCTGAGCAAACAGAATAGACGCCACGGAGTCTCAAAGATGGCACAAGAATATCGGCTGTAATCGGAAAACTATATTACAGCAAACATTGGACACATGTAAATCGGCTGTCACCGTAGGTCCGGAGAATTCACAATATAAGTTGAGCATTCAGCCAGAGCAGAAACAGGTCTACTAGACAGTTTGAGACGTACACGTGGGCATCTCTGCCGAATGTTACTCAGCAAAACAACATGCTAAGTTCTAAGTATTTTTGCCGCTATCGCGATATCAGATCAAGGTACCGTCGGTATAAATCGCTTTAGGGCCGGCATAATATAATTAGATCTCATTCTTTATGTACACCATTTCTATAATATCTTCATGAAAATTGCCACGAATTCTACACGTAGTATAATGCTTCGTTATGTAGCTTGTGTGGATATGAAGATATTGCGAAGGTAGAAAAATCGTAATGGAGGATAGAAGAGCGCGTTCTACGGCATAAGCTATATCCTCTTATTGTGAAAATTCTGCAATAATTCTCAATTGAATTGCAGGTCCTACCAGTGTCGGTTAAGTAACCACATGCGGCACTGTCCGATCAATTGGCTCTCCCTGCTATTAATTATACCGGATAAAATTTAACGTCAACAGTTTCGCATTAACCTGACATTATCATGTATACCTTTCTACTTGTACTAATACGATTGTTGAAATTCGGCTAAATGAAGACAAAATGCATAGCTTTTATGCCCTTTATTTATGATAACAGGTATCTCGTAGAGAACAGGTTTGATTCTGCCCCAGATAGGAAATGTCGGCAATTCATTGTTCCTTCCAGTTTCAAGCGAATCGATGCGTTGCTATTAAGTTCTTATTAAAAAAAAAAAGGCACTTCTAGTATACGGTTCTGTGTCTAAATAATCGTATTCGGTTTTCGATATCGTTACCTTATTAACGTCAGGTCAATGAGCACATAGCAAATCCGAGCTTTGCTATTTTGATATGTAGCGTAACTACCGGATATTCATGTATATTGAGGCGTGGTTCCTATTCGATGCTTACTAGTCCCCCCCCCCCCCTTTTTGCCTTTGAAATGTCGATGCTTGCCCGTTCGCAGCTTGATGCGACCGTAGCCGATTTAGCAACAGAGCTACAGTCCGAGAAGGTCCGAGCTGGATCACGATATTAATAGAACGTGAAGGAAAAGCCGCGCAGTTATTTCAAGGATCTCGTCTCCAATGTGTTAGCGTGCACCTACTCATAGGCTCGTCCAAAAAATTTACTACAGTAGCGTTAAGATATTTGTTAAAGGGTATCGTGGTTTGGTATATTCAGGAGTCAATCTCGTCTTCAGAGTATTCACTGGCTATACTCTATGCTTGTTTCAGTACGAGAGCCAGCTATGAAGAACGACCTCGTTATCGTACGCAATGAATTTGTTACTGAAGACGTTGATATACGGTGCGTACGGAATGAACGATGGCATTCTCTCAATCGTTCGGCGACGTGTTCGTAAGGGGTCTGGCGTATAATAGTGGTGTATTTCGAAGTTATATGTGATAGCCTTGCAGAACAATGCTAGCACGTCAGAGCGTTTTGCAAGTGTATTTTTCCTTTCCAGAACTAGGTATTACCTATTAGCTAATGTATACATAATAAATCGATTATCATGCCTTAAAGAAAGTCTATAAAATTGAGTCGAAGTATATGTTTTCTTATTAAATCAGTGTTCTGTGGCCAGCCGATTTGAAAAATATCCCTTTGCTTAAAAATACTATTTAGAAAGCTATTCGAGGTGCTTGCTAAGCTCTCGTCATATTTCCTACCGTTGAGACCACCACAACTCGCATACTTTTTTTCTGCAGCCGCAGACCTTCGAGCATCTTCAGCTCTTCAGTTTTAAGAAGTGTCTCATCGTACGGTTTCCGTTTCCGATCTAACGATATCAATTTTTCGTGTTTTGTTCGAATGATCTAAGAAGCGACAAATCCATGTGCTAGTTAAAAAATTGGTCATAGTAGCCTATTTAACGGTGTCCACTTTTTCTGTGTTAATATTACACGAACACAAGATGTATTTCCTAAACGAAAATATCACTATACCGTAAAAAGGGCTGGTTAAAAAGTGTCGAGTCGTCAGACTGGCAGAAGACCTTTCGCATTACGACGAATGCATTGACTGGCTGAAACCCCTAGAACTGTGCCAGCTAAAGATCAGCGCTAACTGGGTCTGCTTGCTCTTAATATTATTATCTTTGCTTTTCGTCAATTGTTGTGTTATAGCGGGGCCAGCTACGATCGCTTTCAATTGAACTGTGACAGCCGAGCAACAGAAACATTAGATTCGCGAACACAAATTAAGGCTGTCCATTGCTCTATTCGTAAAAATATGTCATCTTTTAGGCATACAATATGTACAGCATGCTCCCGATACCTTGTTATGGCAAATACAGGATACCATGTACCGTGTAGTGATTTTTAGGGTCGACAGAACATAGATCGCAGCACGTGTAGTTCATCATCATATTTGAATATTTTATATTGTTCGAACTGGCCGCATTTGGCCGCAACCTTGCCAGCTTGTGTATGCAGCAAGAAATGAACCAACTTCATATAAATGTCCATAATTTAGATCTTTCAGTTTTAAGAACGGTAAATAGTAACTTCCTACGCAAGTTGACGTAATGTAAACGTTACTGATCAGGCCGGATCGATGATATCTCTCCTAAAAACGTAATGTGTTGCTTTAGAATGGCATAGTACACTGACCGCCGGCCGGAGGACAGAGTTGACATGCGTAAATGATGCTTGATACGAGCTCGAATCGTATGATTCGTACAAAAACGCAGGAGTCGATGACGGATATAAAAAGCCACCGGGAACAAATAGAAAACATGTTCCGCACAGGCAAAAACATGTTGGAGAGGAAAGAACGGTTTTTCAGGGGAACTGCCACCAGCCCTCGTGTCAATTAAAACCGGAAGTATCGAGGATTTTAAGAGTCGGCATGTCGCTTTACTGTGGTCTATAACATAACGACAATGACCGCAAAGTGGAAAACAGAAGCGGGTTCGATGGCTTTTCTTACACCCTGCACACCAGCATGACAATTTTCTCCTTAGACGGCATCACTGGATTCTGGCCTTTTGAGGCCAAATGATACGATTAAATAGATCACTATCGATCGTATACCAAATTTGACGTCCGTTTCCATAAAACAAGATAATACGAAATATCAAAAACGAAACAATAAAATATTACATTTTCATTATGCCATTTTTAATATAGGATCCGTTTCAAATACTTCCGCTATTGGTAACAAAAAAGGGATGTTCCGGGTGTAGCTGTAAGGGAAATTATCTCTAACATAGAGGTTTAGATTGCATTTCCCGCTAAAAAGCTCATCACCTCACGCACGTCCTGACGAGTCGCAGCACTTGTCAAAGCTATCTCCGCCAAAATTGATAAAGTACCATCCGACACCTGTGTTCTCTGCGCTGCGAACCTGGAGGATACGGCGCACCATGCGAACGGCGCTCACACCCATCAGAGAAAAGCCAACCAAGAAATAAGACTAACCTTAAAAAGTGACGTAAAGAGTTTACACCCTTCGTCATCCGGACGCGAAAGTGTTGAAAGCCGGGGAACACTTTGCCAAAGAAGCTTTAGAAGGAAAGAAAATAGCTTATGAAGTCACGGCTGAGCAATATAGCACATGACGCTTTGTCAGGTTCAGAGGACGTACTGGGGAGTCATACTCCGTGCAGTGTACTAGCTCATTTGAAGAGGTAGGAAGCCTGATTAGGGTGTTCCTGGCTTGATGCCACTGGTCACCTTTTCCGATCAGCCTAGAGTACTGTTAAATGAAGATCTAACATGATTTGGAGTAAACCTTGGAAAAAGAATAGAAAATTGGTTAGTGGTAGTCTCGACGGGAATGTGCCCATCTCGTAGGCTGAGCCTCACATGAGATAGATATCATGCTCCGGTGTTGGTAGTCATATATATATATATATATATATATATATATATATATACATATATAGAAAAAAACAATTATAGGTTCCTTTTTTAAAAGTGGTAATGACATCTACCCTGGGTAGTTTAGATACAATGAATCTGCTTACTGTGAATATTAAACTACGTTTGGCCGATCGGCGCATTACAGATTTACCTACAAATAACTGCCTCATGGAAAGTGGAGCCTAGGTTTGAAGTCTCTATTGATTATACACCAATAATAAGCTTTCATCTTTTGAACGTAACGTAGTTCGCAAAACGGGTGTCATGCGTTGTGAAAATGGTCCACGCAATTGAATTGGTTTAGTCTCTTAAAAATTTAATATTTCATTTATATTTATGTATGTTAGTCTTAGAAGTTTTGTCGCAGGATCTTGCAAGTTATTTAAATAATCACGAGCTGAAATTTCAGATTATAGTTCGCTTGCAGGTCTTTTAACTCGGACAAATTTGCCCTAATCATTCACTCAGTAACTTATTTCTTGCTTTAACCTTACCTTTGATTCAAAGCTCGAATACTGGCAGAAGTTTCTACAAAATGAGTATTCTCTAATTGATGTAGGGATGACAATTAAAATTAGTAGAGTTTAAATAGATTTTATTAATGATTTTTTATTCAGCTATCTCAATTTTAAACTAATGACCTCTACGATGAGTTTCGACGAGATGCCAGTTTTTGCTTACGGATTTTTTGAGATCTATTTATTTACACAAAAAGCGCAAAGAATTCGCCAGATTGGTGGCGTCACATAAAAGTTTAATGTACATAATTCTTGCGTCTCTGTGAAGACTTAGATAAACCAAAAAAGAGTGTCTTCAATTGTCTGTTAGTTCAATGTTTCCACCGTCGTAGCTTTGAACTGATCCATAACAACGTCTATGACTATCCGCAGTTAATTTCTGCTGCACAGAATCTCGCAGTTAGACTCGTGTTTCTTTATCGGACGTAATACGAAAATCCCCTGCTGGCGGGCAACGTAGCATTGCCGTATGATCGGCTGAAGCAGTACTTTCGAAAACAGTGGCGGCAGCTGCAATAACAAACAGGACTAATTAGCGAAGGGTCAAAATACGTGAATCTACAACCTCACTTCCCGTCGACAAGGCCACTAACGTTAGAGCAGCTCGCGATGCTTCAGCTCCCACAACAAGCTGGACACTGTCTTTTCTCTCTTCCGTAAAAAATTCTTTTTTTTTTTTTTTTTTTTTTAGTTTTGAAACTGTACAATTAAAAGGTATAATGCATTAGGAAAAATACGTTGTTTCGACTTCTTCGATTGCCAGACATATGTCATAATCGATCCCGAAGGCCTATCAGCTTTAATCTAATTATTTTATCTAGACATGAGACAGTTTTATAATATTATAACGCGTCGTACGTCCTTTTAGCACGCATCTTACTCTGCTGTCCTTGGCAGCTTGCCTCTCGACTCTTTGCAGAACAGCTTTGCTTCTTTATGTACAGTCCTATACATCCAGTCAATGAGGGTTTCATACATCAATTTTCAAACACTTTACATTCGCTATGATGATAAACAAAAGAGGACGGTTATGGCGTTATAGCTTCGTGCATCAACTTGACTACAAAGTTCTGTCAGTATATTTAAGGATAGATTTTTGTATACTATTTTACTGACGAGTGAAATCTACGATCAATCGACGGTTTGTGGAGAGATCACAGTAACAATGACAATGGGTAGTCGTCATAAGGGTACTTGCTTTCCTCGGCCCCGCAGCGTTTTGCATTGGCTGAATGGAGAATGGTAAAGCTGGCGCGTCGCGGCAGATAGCTAGCATTATGAACTACGATATTCTAATCCGTTTTTTTACACGTTTATATGATTATTATCGCTTGCGTAGGAATAGACATTGAACGTATATCTTGCGTATTTATCAGCACTAGCAGGTTTCAAGGAAGATCAAAAGCTAGGTAGCAATTGCTTTGCATGTCATACACGAACTACTATTAAGATGGTTACTAGTATAGACGCGAGACGTTTGTCCTGACTACCTAGGCGTTTTTCTCCTTTCATCTGTCTAAACGTATCCGTAATGAACTAGGAAAATGTTGAGTTAAATTAAAGAGTCAGGTACAACTTATCAGAAGCACCAGTGGCAAACATTTCGTCATAAGCGCTACTTGTTTTTTTTCATGAAACACAATTTGAACGTGGTGCTAAATTCACCATTGGCTATGTAACTCAGCTGTATGTAACTTCTTGTAGTGGCTGCCAACATTCAACGTAGCTCTGATGCTGAAAATCTTTGTCATTGATCCGACAATAAGTGCTTGCGAGCAGTCGCTTGTCCCAATGCAGTAACAGAAGTTTCCGACATTTTACCTACTGGACGAAGAAGGGAAGTTGACGACAATCAACACTAATTTCTTTTTGACTTTTTCTCTAACTAAAAAGATTACCTAGCAGCCTTAACCCGTCTTCATGCCATGTATGCGTCATGTTCCGGACATAAAATTAATGCCACATCGGACTATCGTTTTCATTTGGACCTGCCCGTTAGTACAGGAACGTACCGCTATTCGAAGAGGATTTGGAGCTTTTTTTTTCGCAAAAAAATCACTAGTACACTAAATTTGAATGTGTGTGCCTTGTAACATCTCAGGGCTTTCGTAAATTCACTATAGATCCCGACGAACGTTATTATAAAAACGTTGTTGTATTATAGAAACGGCCAGTCGCCAAGAGACTTAATGTATCGATAAAGGGAAAGTTAGTTATCTAACATCTGGATAGATATTTCAAAAGACAAGTTAAATCGTTGCTGTTTCCTGGCTTGAAAAACACGAGGTGGTCCTAGACTGTCTGTCACGTTATAACAGTGCCCTATTTCGGGTACATATTACACCGGCAGTGGACCTGTTTTTCCAGTTCGTTCTTAAACAGAAACAACAGCGACTTTGTCGCTATGTGTCTATGGCCAGCTACCTTGGCATTGTAGTAAAATTGGCTTGGATTCCTGAGCTGGATAATGAAGCTATGGCACTAGCGTTGGTGGTTGCCAAAAATGACACAGCGCTAGACGACGAAGGCCGCAGTGGGGGCTTTTTTCCTTGTGAACGAGAGCGAGACATCTGGCGACGATTACGAACACAAGGACAAAGGACGGCACAAACAGCTAAATGTGGGCAACAACAGCACCAGTCAAAGCACATAACAAGGTAGGACTTCTAAGCTCCCGGCATAATGACGACCGTGAAACGCCAGCGAACACTGCTTGAAAAAGCTAACTAGCGAAGCAAACAAGTAAGAAAATCTCTCATTATGTCTCTGTATTAGTAGGTCACTTATTTACTCAGCTTGGCAGGTATACGCTAGCTACCTATACCCAGTTTATATCTGTGTGTGGTACAGGCGATGTAAGCAACTCTATCGGTTACCACCTCCCCCCGATTTGCCTTGCCAAAGAAGAGTTCGTCGTGTATGTGTGCTTAGCCAGCAAATACGTCTCCGCTTCACCACCATACTATTTTTCTGTCTTTTGTTGACTCTAGTACCGTTTGCTGTTGGTCGGTAATAGCCGTATGTCTCCCTCTGACGAGGAACAAGGCTCGTCTGAGCTGTTGTTGTTACTATATGCGTGACTCCTTTGCTTTCATAGAGCTTTTGTTATTGTCCAACTCGTCGGACGCCGCTACATGCGACTCGGTTTCTGTCTGTTGATCGCGACTAGCAGTTGGTTATAGGTTGCCTCATGACATAAACTATAGGTGCAACGCTGTGATGTATGGCGCCAACTTCTCTATAGCTTTTCGGTTTTGTCGTTTTGGCTATCGGCGACTATCTCGAAGACATTACATTGTGGACATATATGGCCTTAAAGATGCAAGTCGGCCCCCTATTTCTTTCCTGTTTATCTGACAAACCGGTGATAACATTCTTCAAAGCGTACACAAGAATTAGGAGATATTATTATCGCGAGGTTAGCGTCTTCCCAGTTATATCTGGGACTCGGGAGCTCAGCACGAGGAACATATACTGTCGCGTACAAAACAACGAAAACGTGGCACTTAAGTAAAGTGTCTAGTTATAAATTATCGAACGCACGCTAATTATAGTTACAATAAACCTCCACTCTTCCACTAGTTCCAACTGACATTGCGCGGAAAAGATTTGCTGTGATTCCTAGGAAATAATAATTGTTATCCTCTATATAATATAATTTTTCTGAAGCTATAAAAATGCTGTGAAAAAAAATAAGGACAAGCGTTATTTCGATGTGAGCGCTCGTGAAAAAATTAAACGTCAACGGCCTGCCTCATCAAGACCTCGAAACTCAACCTTGGAATATTTAGCGTATTTTCAATTTATATGCTAGCGACTTAATGCTACATGACACAGTTGTTATCAGGGTATTGATGTAGAACAAAAGAACTAGAAAACAGGGAATAACTTTTATAGATTCCGCCAAAGGCTTACGGCGTAAGTACTGATGATTCCGATCCGGTAAAAGCTACTACACTATCACAACTAGGATTTGAATTGCTTAAGCCTGCGTAAAATCCAGGGCGCTTTACCGTGCCTAACAAAACACGTGAAGACCTCCTTTTGCTGAACTCAAAGTTTTGCCTGTATCCTAACGTAAATCATCACTACGCACCGTTTTACTGTAAAATATTGAATAAACCGGGTATAATGTTGTCGGAAACTCGGCGTGTTGATGTAATTTCCATGCTTATATCTGGCTCAATAGGAAGATATCAACTGATTAACCATCTAGAGCACAAGATCGAACTTTTCGAACTACAAAGCAACAGCTAATGCGAAATGGGACAATTTGCTATTCATGTGGAAGAAATAAGTAGGCCGAGCTTTGTTTTTGTGGCACTGCCTTATCAAAGACATCAGAAGGAACGACCTTCTGGGTTGGCTTTTTAATGTAATCTCAATTGGAATATGAGTCAGAAACCCAATGATCATCTATTCAAACGTATGCGCGCAATTGTAATTTTAAGCTTACCACCTCGTTAACTCAGTAGATAAATGGACAATATACTTTCTTGCCAATCGTTGTTGTTATTATATTTATCATCTGCGATGGCTTGCATTGGAAAAGAAGGCACCAGAACGCACGTATATATGTGTTGTGCACAAAACCATTCTGCTACGGTCACGTTCGTGGAAAGTACCAAAAGTAACTTCCAATCGAAGCTTTTCAATCCTAGACTTACTACTCATCGCCTTGCTTTGGGTTAACCCCTATTATCACATGCCTCAGAGAAAAGGGTACCGTTTTTGTCCTACTCCGTTTTCGCTATCCTTCAATGCCCTGTGAAACTAGGTCACGTCATTTAGTCAAAGCGTTGGCTTCAATACAGCATGTCATCTGGTCTTATCGTAAAGATAGCGTTATAGAAGAAGTGTAGATATGCTTTTCTATGCTACGATAAAAAGGCCATAACACTGAGATATCTACAATGCTAGAATGTATTTACCATTCTTGCTGCCAAAAGCAGCTTTTATATCCATCGGGTTCTAAAATTGACGCGGCGATCTTAATGCCAGTATCAAAAACAAGTATTTGTAGAACGTTGAGGTTAGCTCACAATTACGAAAAGTTCTCAAACTTGGTATATTGCTCTCTTGACGTTTTAATATAATCTTTTTTTTTTGATAGGAAAAGATGCTCTTTTCCCAAATGAGATCTTTTTTCTTGTAAGATTCTCCACCCCCTCCATGGTGAACTTCCGTATGTGTTAGATAGACTTTCGTTGTTACTGAGCGTTTATTGAAACCGTCAACAAATTTAGTGTGAGAGAAGCCTTAATGGAAGAGAATGTTAAAAAGTATGATTAGCTGATATTTTGATGAAGTATTCATCTAACCTTCCTTGAAGCAAGCTCTGCTGAAAGTTAGACAGAAAACGATAAGAGTGGAATTATTGTTTAAAAACAACGTTCTTCATCAAAAAAATTACGAACGTTAGGTGCATGTAATGAGACTAAATATAGGAATAGGTTAACTAAGAAAACTATATATATATATGGAAGATTAGTGTATTTGAGTGCTTTATGGATGGCAGTTAGTTTCAAACTACAGCGGAAGAGACGGATCACAGCTTAAATTTTCCATTCGATGGAAGATTTATTACGAAAAACCGTGACCCAAATAATTATCTGAAGAAAATTTTAATTTCGAAAAGCAGCTCTGTGGAAGATCCCATACAGGAAGCTGTGGTCACTGACGAACTAAAAATACCGAAGATAACTGGCTGGTCCGACTTTTCGCTTGCTCAATTAGAAGCGCTGCAGTGTAGACCTTGATGATGATCGGAATAGCAGAGGTGCCTGCCGGGGGATAGGCTCTCTTTTTAGGGCCTCATAGGGTCTTCATAGGGCCTCTTTTTAACGACGCAGAATAGACCAACTGAATGAATAGACATCATGAATAGCCGGAAATACCATTTTTTCATAATGGCTTCTACGGACATCTGTCAGTTGTTTTTTTCTTCTGTCAAAGCTCTAGATGGCGTTCCTACAGTATATTGGCGAATAGTAATTTTCAAAGCCATCTGTATATCATTTATTATGGCTGATTTGATTAGATTGCTCGCTAGTCGCGAAGCTGTGGCAATTATCAGCAAGGAACTTGCTTTGACGACAATTATAAAAGTAAACTACTAGTTTAAATTGTAAAATCAATACGTTTTCTTATTATACTCTCCCCATTGTAGATCCACGCAGTGAGTAAGATTGGGCTCTGTCTCGGTTGATCAATCAGCAGATCCTTAGGCATACTTCCTCGATCCGCCTCCAACGACAAACAGATTACTCTAATTTTTTTGTCTTTCTGCGGGACATGTAATGTGTCGTTTCAGGAAGCAAAATCTAACCAGAAATATTAGTTTGATAGAAATCTGGGTTGAGCATAAAAGTTCTACAAATCGTGACGACAGTTGATGCAGATGTGAATGCTTTCCGCTCCGTTCAGCCAAGCACTTTTTAAGTCCTACACATAAAGTCGCCTGCCTTACTATGGAACACTGCACTCATCGGCGCGCTGAGAAAAAGCAAAAATTATAAGATTTCCATTTGTGCCATTTAATTGAGAAACAGACAATATCTACAAAAGTTAGAGTCTAAGCCCATGTTATAGCGGTGGTTTAGGTTTAAAAGACGGTTTAGACAGGCACATTTGATTTCACGCTGAGAACCTATCGTCTGAAGTAATATTCAACGTCAATACCTGCCACAAAACTTGAAACGTAGTTGCTACCTCTGATACGGCGATCGGCACATAAGATTCGCTTGTATCGCTTTGTTTATTTATATCTGGTTTTTTGACTTCGTATCGACGGTGTGCAGTGGCGGCGACTTTCGATGCTAAACGTGCTATGTCAGTAAGTACCTGATGTCGCTGGGAATGATATAGTTTGAGGAAAAAGCGAATTAGTAAAACAGCATACAAATCCGCAGCAGATAGAATGAGTGGCTACATAGAAAATAGTGTACGAGGGTGTAAAGTCCACGTAATAAAATTACATGTTTATAAAGAGCTACTCGGCCTTTCATTTATAGTTAGGATATAACCTCGTCATTGTCCTAGGTTTTTGGAAGGCACCACAGTTCAACGGACATGCTTATCACTTCGGAATGGTGAATGAAGCCCTATATTAATAAATCGAATATTATTTTTATGTAATCCCTAATCTCGTTCATGCTGACCTCGTTTCAGAATCTCGATGACGAGCTTATAGTTTTTACAGCTTTTAAACTGTGACCTTATTGACAGACACAATAAAATTCCCAAATATTATTACGTATATATCTGTTCGTACACCTCTAGCAGTAAAAGTATACTGTATATTGATACTGATATTAGTGAGTAAATCCTCCAAAAAGAAATGTGGCACAGTGAAGCTTCGAACAGTTGGCTTCAACTTCGTAGCAATAGCAATAGCAATTTATGCAATATGTAGTGTGACCGCATTTAGCACGATCTCCGCTTCTCCAACATTGGCAGGGTTCCAAAACCCTCTGCTTCAATACCGCTTGATTTATAACGCGTACATTATTTTCTGTCGACCTTTAAATTATTTGCTTCCATGAATGAGAAGACATTGTAAAGACATTTTCGCAAAAGACTTTGTATCTATTCATTGGAAATTTCCCAGAAAAAAAATGTAAGCCCCTCGTTTCAGATCTCCTGTGTCCGCCGAGTTATTTATAGCTGAGAACTCGACAAAACAGATCCGGCAATTTTGCTTGAATGCGAGAGGGGCAGCCGAAGTGTACGTCCTTGAAGAAGTCGACGGTAGACGACGTTAGAAGGAGCGGCGTTTCCATTAGTTCCTTTTGCCTAATTCTTTGCTTCTTCACGTGTGCTATGTGTGTGCTGCAGCTAAAGACGAATTCAAAGCAAGCGTCAAATACGCTCTCGAAAAGCTTCCCCGGGGTAGTCCGAGCAACAAGAGGCCCGCCGTTGCGGTCCATTTATTTACTATATGTACTTTAGGACATCATTTGTTCTTCGAGTGAGCAATAAATAGGTTAACGACTTTCCCTCATCTATTATAAGAGAGCTAAACAAACACGCGGACGGGCATATACAACACGAAACGATCCAACTGCTCACACAACGTACGCATGATGTACACAGTTTAGAGACTCAAGATTTTTGGCGGCCATTACATTTTTCGTTGAATTATACAAACCCAACCCACAATGTTTTAGTGATAGATGATTTATGGCTTGTAATAATAATACAAGTGTTCAAGTTTCACCTTAATTATAGAGTGGCTGCGTTTTTCAGCTGTAATGCATGCAACAGCCGTCAACAACAGGATTCCCACGGGGACGAATGGTCTAAGGTAACCTAAGCTAAGGCTTTTCCAATAATTTGCACATGCCAATGATGATGATGTCAAGCTTTGCTAAATTACCCTAAATGATTTTCAGTTACTTATATTGCTAAAAAATTCAGCCTGCTTTTCTCAAGGGACAGATGCAGAATGTCGGGAGAAGGCAATTTTTGTATGTCGTCGTCGTCGTCATTCATGTATTCAAGCACTGTTCGACGTACCGCAGTGGGCACATTATTCAATATCGAAAACACCGAAGGGGGGCAGACCTGTATCAACCTGTTGAACTAAACGCTTCGTAGTTTCGTGTGGCGCACGGTACCCGACTATGCAGAGGGTCTAAAAGTGCTGCCATGACGGGTTTATTCATGCTTCACGATATCTAATACCTTAGCATATACCATCTAGAACAGTAAAAAAAGCATTTAGTACTCGATTGTAGCCAGTCAGAACAAACAGACCTCGCAGTTACTAGAATAAATCAATGCATTATACAACTGTCTGTTTTTCTTTACATAATACAATTGTGTAGCGAATTTTATTTAAATAATTTAACATATTTCTCTGCGTTTACACCCACAGCAGCTAATCCCTTAAACTGTACTGCTATATGTTCAGAAAGTTACTTAACGCTATATGAACTTAAGCACTATTGAAGAACGTAAGATTCCCTACAATTTGTTTTTTGTTGTTCGATAACATAAGAGGTTGTTTAAAAAACTGAAGTTAAATAACGCAGGAAAAATTATTTGAAGGGGAATTAAGCACACATCAATGTCGGCTTCTGAAGATTTCAATAGTAGTTATTTCCTCATAGGGTTCCGTACCTTCGTAAATGTGTCCTAGCTTGAAAACTCCTGTGTGAGAACTCCCGACAAATTGGAAAGAGGATTTTTTTTTTCGTACGACTTTCAGGTTAATTCAAAAATCATATTGCTGCCATAATCATATCCCTTTAGCTCTAGATCTTAGATAAGTACTACTGAATAAAATTCTTCTATGCAATAAAATAATAATTGTGTTCCAGCGCCCTTGATAGCGCTCTACTTGGCATATCGTACCTATCGATGCCTATAATACTATGTTTCATTTACGTAAAAATAAAGGTCTGTTCGGCTGTACATCTATCTAATGTGAGCGTCATATTAGACTAGTCGTTAAATCCTATTCATTTTGAGCTAAGTTCTTTTAGGTATCTACAGCTTCATTTTGAGGATGAGACTACGAGATAGATTTTTCGACGCCTTTTTGGTAATTTTTCACGACCAGCTTTGTGGATTTTTGAAAAATCTATATTTGAAAATTATTTGTTTTTTTTCCATTCGATATATATATATATATATAGGGCAAAACATTTAATCTTGAGGTAATTTTCATTTCATTTTATCTTTTCACAATCTAGCGGCAAAATAGGATTATTCTTAGATGGTTGACAATTGATAAAATACGAACGATCTTAGTTACTATTTTCGAATTGTATGAATACTTTTTCCGGAAAAATAGTCTTTTCTTTTTTTTTTTTTTTTTTTTTCTAAAAGATACCTAACGCTGATACGGTTAATTTGCAAACTGCTTAATGAAATATTAACCAGCTCGGTATATAGTTCATATTCTTTGAAAGGATGAGTACTAGTCATAAATTTTCGTTCCCTATAAAACGCTGTGCAAACAAGTGGACTATTTTTTTGACGAACTCTTTAGAGTTTATGAAGTATATATATTGAAAAGTTACTTAGTTTTTCGGCTTCACATAATACTCATCATTATATTTTTTTTTCTTTTTTTTTTTTTTACTAAGAAGTAAGTTTAACTGTTCGACATCGGTTACAGTCGACGAAATAATCATGATACGACATAATAATGAATCATAATTTAAATGTATGAATTTTATTCATTAATTTGGTCAATAGTTCTTTTTGTGGCTAATCGCTCTCTGACAGGGCAGCGTAATGCTAATCTGGGTCATCTCCGATAAAGTATAAATCATTCTTGAAGGACGGAATGAAGAAAGGGAATAGCGAAAGCGCTGCCAGACGGAAACTATAATGATTTTGTGGGTTATATTGGATAGCGTCACGACTCGAGTACAGTTATATCGTAGTAGTAAAATGAAAGGATTATTATAACAGACTGGTATCACGGTTCTCAAAAAAATAATGGATTCCAAATCGATCCCTAGTTTCTACTAGTCGAATTGAATTCGTTAATATTGGAACAAGCTGATGAAAATAATTGCCAAGGGCAACGCGTTAGATGAGTCAGGTAAATTGCAATGGCTAAACTGTTTACGTTGAGCTGAATGTAACATTAATAGACTAAATTAATTAATTAGTTACTTAATTAATCAAAGGCAAAACACGCTCAAGGCAAAACCCGAGAACCCCCTGACACACCCCCCCCCCCCCTTTCCCACGTGCACGTAACCACCAGTCCTTTTCTCTCTGGCCTAATTTGTTTACCTGTTTAATGATCGTGTAGTTCGGGGTCACTCCAGCGCCGAAAAACAACGATACGGCAGTACGTCTTCATCGATGAGGTATCCTTTTTCCAGACGTAACCTCATCAGTTAAAAAGTTTCGACAAGCTTGACAAGAACGATACAACTATTCGCTTTTCTTAGAAAAGACGCTATTTTTCGTCTGCTTCAAGAGGGTAGTGCCGAATAACCGCTACCGTTCACTACAAATGAACGGGAACATCCCATGCTTAATTGCTGCTTTTTTCTCCGCTTATATGTGAAAAAAATTATATAAATACAATCAAAGTTGACTAAATGAATTATAACACCCGAAGTTAGCTATTATAAAGTCTAGACAAAACCGATATTGTGAATATCACGTAAAAATACGCGTGACCGCTAATAATATATCTAATTAATCCAGGGACGATATAGAAATAAAAAGGCTCTCTGTTCTCCTAGAGGATTCATGCTCTATTATCCTTGTAGGAAATGGGTTGTTTTTAATCTTATTTAACTGAATTGACAGAAGCAAGATCGCATGCTATTGGATTTTCTATTATTCACAGAAAGTTTGTAATATTTTTGTATCGTTAGGTTGAAGGAGAAAAGAAAGAATGCAGCCAACCTCAGCTAGCTCTCGGAAACCCAAGCCGCTAGATTCAGGTCATCGAGACTTCTATACATACCGTCAGTGGCAGTACGCGTGTAAATCCGATATATACAATTGTATAAGACTACATCACTACTGAGAGCGTTCCGCGACGATTCTACCGGCTTTAACGACGTGAAGACGACTCCTAACGTACGGCCCGGGGGAAGCTGCTCTTAAAGCAGGCACAGCTTTGATTTTTTTCTTGACAGCAGGTAACAAGAATATTAAAATCTTGGCGCACGGTCGCTTGCTCTATTATTGCAACATGTCCATTGGCCTACGTTGTAGATGTCTAGTATAAGGTACAAATATCACCGAATGGGTACCGTGCTAAGTACACGCATATCATGATATTCAAAACGGCTTCTGTATTGGCAGTATTTGTAGTGGCGGCAGCATATTTCATCTTCTTGACTTGAGCAGCTGCTGAAAGCCAAGAGTCGTGCATACGCACTTGTGACGACGAGATTTTTAGCTCCTCTTAACCGCTCCGTTAACTCATACTATTATGTATTATTTTATACCCCCTTCTCCTGCCGACGCCTACGACGATCTATTTAACGCACATAGTTCATCGTATGCTCGACCTTCTGCTTACTGCGTATGTTCTGTAGTAGGCGGAATGAACACGGCCGTATCTTGTTTTCTCCTCGAACTCATTGCCATAGCAGCCTCGCGTAGGCCCCGGGAGAGAACCAAAGTCGTCTTCCTGAGTGCCAAGCTATCCGGGACGCCGCATGGTTTCTATAGCCCCGCTGCAAGTTCCCTTGCTGTTGACCCTTTTGCCGACGGGGTGGAATACTTGGCTGGTGGGATTGCCGCAGTCTTTTCGTCCACCTACCCCTAAACATACCCAGTGAAGTCTGGGGGTAAAGACCTTGGAGGCAGCGAGCGCAACCCTCCTCTAATCCAGGGTTGAGTACCCTACTCATCCTAGCGTTGTGGCCTGGTTATGTACACTGGCCGGTTTCCCTTTCCACAGACGGTGCCTTCTCTCCCCATCGAGATTGGCCCTTTCCCTGCAGCGGCAGCAGCAGCAGCCGGCGTCCGGGTTACGGACGAGGGGCCGGTTGCTTGGCTGTCCGTTGGCGGTCCGTGCTTCGTTCACTGGCGACAGGACTTTTGTTTGCAGGACCACAAAACGCTGTTCGAGTGTGTTTGAATAAACAGTGATCAAGCGCGAGCTAGTGCAGAACATATAAGCAGTAGGAACATGCTGGCCTACCTCACAGCGGCGACACGACAACATAGACGACGACGACGACGACGACGGCAGCAGCAGCAGCAGCAGCAGCAGCCGCAGCAGCAGCAGTGGTAGTAGTAATAGGAGACTGCCAGCCGAGAGTGGACAGACAGACTCGCAAAAGGTAGACAGCAGCAGGAAAGAAGGACCTCGGACACAGCCTCAGTCTTTGGCTCTCAACAACAGTAGCCGATGTGCAACGCGGGGCCGATATAGATTCATCCGCTACAACATCGACTTTTACCGCTATTCCTACTACCGCTACAACTATTAGCGGCAGCAGCAAGATACAACGGCTACGAACGTCACGATCAGAGCAGGACCAAGAGCCGCAGCCCCAGTGGTAACGGTTGCCACAGCAGCAGCGGTGGTGGCTGGTCAGGATCAGTTTCTCATCGTCCTGTAGTTCTAGCACTTCACTCTTCGAGTGCAAGGAGGTTCTCTGGGTGTCGGTGCAAGACAGCCAGTTGCTGCTGCTGTACGCATCACCGCTGTTTTTAGAAGCGCGTGCGTCTCTTCTTTATATTTA
This sequence comes from Varroa destructor, assembly GCF_002443255.2. NCBI lineage: Eukaryota > Metazoa > Arthropoda > Arachnida > Mesostigmata > Varroidae > Varroa > Varroa destructor. The sequence continues at coordinate 36,744,360 of NW_019211457.1, forward strand.
CTATAGGCACTGCCAGTCAGCCAGACTGAAATCGACATAGCAAACGGGTAGTAGACACTCAACGGACGCTACTAGTGGACGGCCGGCAGGACAACAAGCGGTCAGTCAGACATAGTTGGTTATTCGATCGTTAAACTTTTGCCCGCCATCGCATCAGCGTGTGCTCTGTGTTTAGTGCACCACGTACCGATTACCTGGTGTTGTTAGCAATGTCAGTGTTTCGACGAGTGTATCGATACTAAAAAAAGATCGTTGTTTTCCAGTCACACGGCATAATCATATTTTCACGTTTTCATGAAGACAAATCGCGTAGACAGGGTGACTATCGAACGCGGCTCACGAGAGCATTTCTACGCTTACGCATCCTAATTTAACCGACCTCAAGGTACCTGGCACGCAACTAACCGCGGCTGCAACAGTAATGCATATAGCTTCACTCTACAAACCAATAGCGTCAGACGCTGGGAGAGAACGGTCTGCTGAAAGAATGGAAAAGTTGCGACAGATCACAGCCTGGCGAAGCGAACTAAAGAAGCAGAGTAAATGAGCAGTAGCACGAATGTTCGAAACCTCAGTCATAGATCGCTGAGCGCCAGGCGCACAGCAGTCGCCTCTGGCGACTCTGGCGGTTACAACAACGGCGACAAAAACGCAGCATTTTGTGTCACTGCTGCCACTATCACGAATGGTCGTTGGAAAACACGGCAGCGTCCGGTAATTGGAGCAGTAACGATAACGGCGCTCGAGAACAGTGCCAGTGTCGCTGTCGACAACATCATGTACACATAAATATATACGTATACACATAATAGCAGAGGAAACGCCAGCAACAGCATCGATAAGCCCGGGGTACAACATCGACAGCAGCTGTTTTCGTTAGTCGTAGTAGATCATTCGGCTCTTGCTTGTGTTGACCGGCGGCCGACGGTCGGTTTTGCTTGTAAGCACAGAGTATAGACCCATAGATGCAGAGAGCAAGCATCAAATCACGGGTTGACCACCATTGCGTTCGGTAGAATTCGCTTTACTAGTGTGTGATATGTAGATAGAGCATAAGCGTTTAGGTAATGTGTTTTAATAGGCGTTCAAAGCAGCGCAAGAAAATTCACGTTCGTAGTTTTGCTCCGGCTTCAGCGAGTACGAGGCAGAAACGTAATATACCGAGTGCGCATTCTAGGCGCCAGTACTAACATTTCGAGAAATACGCTGATGGCAAAGGTCAGACTGCCAATAATGATGATCTTATGCGGTCTTTGCTTGCTTGCTCGACAAGAACATAGTGCGTTGATTGTTTAGAGCTAATCGATCATTGTGTCGGATCAGGCCAGCTAGCCTGTTGATCATAATGCGTGATCAGAAAGCATGATTTAACAAGCAGTAATTGCTACGCGGGCACCGTGCACTGTGGTGGTTAATTTCGTTCATTTACTTATCTTAGGCCGCCAAAAACAGTTCGGCTTTGCCTTATTCTAGGAACCGCCGCCGATAGCATCGTACCGCAGATCAACGAACAGAAGAAGTTCGTTGTTATTTTAAATTAGGAGGAACCATTCAAGGTCCGTACTTTTGCCAGAGAGCTGGAGAGCACTCTTGTACGCGCCTATCGTTTATCGAATACGCGTCGTCAAGTAGGATTATTGTCCCGTAAAGTTGCTACATAGCGCGATGGACGACCATCAAACCTTTCGTTCGCGTCATTGAGTGAACGCGACCAGCAGGATCGAGGTTTCTAAGACAGGGTCCAATATGAATAGCTAAGTAAGTGCCGAAAATATCCGTCTGGAAGACAAACGGGAGAGAAAGGACGATTTTCAACAACGGCTATTTCCCTTTATCTTTGTAAGGCATGTTGCGCGGTCGCAAGCGCTCCCAATACGTAAATTCACCCAAATAGTCGGCAAACGCTATCGCAGACCCGATTATCAGCTGGGCCAGGTGTTAATTAGGAATAGCTAGATGAGTGTCTTGGCTTCTCCACCAGCTACGGCAATCAGCCGTTCATCGATCCGGGTTTTCTGGCTGGTGGCACGAGGCGAGCGCGCTCCAAAGGTCCTGAGCGTGACCGACAAGCAAACGGAACTACCCAAGCAGAGCAGAGCCGGCTAGAGTCGCGGTAGCCAACGTTGTTCCCTTACTAGTTGTTATGAGTGTGTGTGGGCATATTCGTGTGTCTGTGACGACGTACCCGTGGATATAACTAACGCTTATGCCAACGATGATAGTAGTGAAGCATCGGGAGACGGTTAATGGTGCTAAATGAGAGATACTATGCTGTGCATTGTGTGAGGAACAAAATGAAGAGAGCACCGTAAAGTGCGCCGGGAACAAAAGGAGCGGGTTTGCCATGCACGTCGGGGGATGTTCTGAACGAAAAGAAGAAGGGTAGAAGGAGAACAAGGCAGAAGAGGACACAGCGGGGCGTGCCGTACCCATTGTCATCATCGCCGTCTGTGCGACGTGGAAACTGCTGTGTAATTACCGAGATCAGCCTAGTAAGTTTTAAGCAGTTGTCGTGTCGCCGACAAAGCAACTCATTCACTTTATTAGGCAACAATAAGCTTTGAGATCGTCGACAAGCAACGCTCTATAAACATACATACGTTTACGGCAAAGATGAGGTCTTAAATGTCGGCCGAGTCGGCCCTCTCGATTCATATCGATAGGCGAACGCCATTAGCGTATAATATTCACACGGGACGGAGCCGAGGAATCAGCAATTTATATTTCAGCTTTTGCTCAATTGATTTTCAACATAGTTGCATTATGCAACAATTCGGGTGCTGTGATAGGGAAATACAAATAAAAAAAGTTCTATTCCAGTTTGTTTTAATGTATCTAACCGATGTGCGCGTGTTTAAAGCAGCGCTTAACGGTGGTACATGGCGTATTACTCGAAACATTTTTTAACTTATATGCACAAACGAAAATGGCAAAAGGATAAAATTCAAAAAAAAAAAAGATTAAAAGGTAGCTGTCATTTTCCGATTTCGTCCTGCCGGATGTAATGTGGCACTCCATGGTTTCATGCAAAAAGGCCGGTCATCGAACAAAACTAGACGGGACGAGAAAGACCCGTTTGTTGCATCAGGCCAACGTGAGCTAGAAGAGAATGTCTGTTTCTTTCGAAGGATAAGACGTGATTTTAGATTGAAAAGGAAATTAGGCAAAAGAAACAATTAGTGTTAAGCTGATCGAATTAGGGATTTGGGATTCGTGACGCTATCGGTTCCGTGCAGGATGAGACAGGAAATGTAACGATGCGAACATCAAGCAAAACGAACTATCAAAAATATGCGATATATATATATATATATATGGATTTAATGCTGTTCCGCGAAGGCACCAGCAGAAAGTTGGGATTCGAGTCAATCTGAACTTGGATTCCGCGTCCTCGGTAATAGTACCGACGGTAATAGTACCGTCTTCACGTAATTGCACATTAATCTGAAGCCGGGAATAGATCCACTTTGTCTATTGCTAAAAGCCAACTGTCCGAGACGATGCTCAACGGTAGTATCCGACGTTAGGCCTTTATTTTTCGCACGAGTGAACAATCTATATAGCACAAATGAATAACTTCTGATGAATCATTGTACCGGTTTCATCGAACGATAATCGTAGACGGTATATAATGCAGCTCTGTTGGACTTCGCCTTCTGCTTTCGAACTTAGTCTCGTTCTCGTCGTTGTCTGTGCCGTAGAACATTGAATCAGCTAAAGGTGTAATGGTTTATTTTGTGAGTTGTAGAATTGTCGAAAGTTACTTCCCGGAGGAGAATGATATTACAGTGAATACGATACGTAAGTTCGATACCGAAAACTATCAAATCATTTTATCAAAAGAGCCTGCGAACGTCATACGACGCAACTCTATCGGGTCCTAGATGTTACTCGCAGCTGATTGTCTGCTCTCACTCTGCTGTGCCATTGACGCACAATATGCCCCAAAAGCTAATTTGGGGCTGTCCGGTGTCTTCATTATTATCCACTGACAGAAGCGTAATTTAGCACAGTTTAGTGTGCACTTAAGCGGCGTAGTTGAGTAAATTGTGTGTATTCAAAAGAGTAGAGAAAGGAACGTGTTCCCGATAGCACACGCAGGGTTCGTTCAAATAATATGTAGTTCAATGAAAACGCTTAAGTTTCTAAGCGATTTTAGTTACTCCAATCGACACAATCTTTTAAGAGCACTCGTAAATTGTAGCGCCGGACCAGCAACCAGGACGGCAGCAAACTACAGTAGGTACGTTCGCGGGACCAACAAGTTGAATAGGGTCTGAATAGGGCAACCGATCTGAGAATCAGGCTTTTGTCTTCTATGCGGCAGGTTTTCCAGAACCAGTTATAAATGCTTAACGGATTGTATCAGACGAAAAGCTGCACGTATTATGCAATGTAACCTGCTATAGCATTAGTGAACAACATCTCTGAAAAGTAACACATGGGGGTGAGAGAAGCGACACAAAACAATCTAGAAATTTCACGTTCTATATATATATATTTTGCAATCGCATATATTCTAAAATCCCTCGCCCAACGCACTGTTTGTAAATTTATATAATATGTGTTCAGTTAATATGGAATGTCTGACTTAACACGAATGGACACAAGATATCAAACGTCACGGCAGCATCAGAGAACAATGTGCACTCGAGCATTCCATAATTAATATTCCAGGATGGTTTGGTCCAAAAACCCTGGAACCCTAAATAGGACCTATCGTAGTTTTGTACGTATCATTTGAATTCAGTCTGCCAAAACAGCAGATGCTGGCGTATTTGTCCGCTACAGAGATATTTTGGTTCTACATGGGATACGCTCATAAAATATGCGAAACATACAAAACGTTTTGTAAAGCGTAAATGAATCCGGCAGAAAGTATCATAGAGGAAAGTCTGTTTGTTTGTTTGTGCGAAAATTCCAAGCTTTGTCGATAAAATGTATTTGTTTTGCTCATCTACTTATTTATATCTATATTTAATAACATCTGCACTACGAGAAGTCTAGATTAGCAAGTTTATCCGGCCCAAAGCGACCTCTCAGAGGGTAGCGGTTGATTTGTTGTCAATGGCTAGAGTTATCTTCTGAAAAGATCTGCGAGGAACGCGGAGCCGATTAAGCAAATGCCCTTGTTCCTAAAGGACAAGGTTTGTTTCTTCTTATAGAGCGTAATGCTAAGTTGATTGGTCACAACCGGGGCAGGCATGTTCTATGTTTAAAAACAGCGTCACACAACCATTTACAAACACCAAGGCGGTCATCCATGTCGTTAGTGCTGATAAATCATCATATCCATATTTCTGTAAATAAGGTTACGTGAACGTGTATGCTCACCGTGTGTTGCTCGAAAAGTTATATTTAAGCTACATCATAGAAAAGGCCATTAGATTATAGCTAGGCACTCGGTTTTTTCTACATAATTAGCCTTTTATCTACACACAATTGAGACAAAGTATGTTTAATAGCACGATCGGCGCGCCTACAAGCTCACGCATGCTAATTCTAAATACTACCAAAAAGGTTCTGTTTATCCAATCCAAATCGAGCCCACTAAGTAATCGGAGTGGGCTGTTTTTTGGGTCGTTGAAGCTCTCTTCTGCTAATCACAGCGGAAAAGACGCAGCCGATCGGACATATACTTCCTTAAAGTGATCGCGTTCCGTTCTACCAGAGAATCTAGTTATTTTTATCTAGTTAATTTGTAGTAAAACACGGCGGACATCAAAGTCGTCTATATTATTCGACACGTTAATGCAAACGCATCCCAACGAAAACATACACAGCCATATAAAGAGGCATATAGTTAACAAGACATATTTTCTAGAGTTAGTATATGCTGTTCATATTAGACGAAAATTTCGTATGAAAAAATCTGTTATATTTGTGTTCGATGAATAGCTATGACTGGATGTTATTGTGGAAGAAGCTATTAGGTGTTGTGCCTGTCGGTGTTCGACGTTACCTCTATTGTCTCTATTTAAAATTTGTCTTTTAAAACCAATATTGGTCATCGTATCGATGCTTTGTAGCAAGTCAGACGCGAGGCGAAGCCTGCGATCCACCTAAAAGGGGCAGATCAAAATCAGAACAGGACAACTGTTGATGCAGGGCTGGGTGTACCGCTGACGGATCAAATTAGTTAAATTACGTATAAGACAGACGCGGGACTCATCTTCGAATTATATTCGAAGACTAGCTACAAACGTAAACCGCTAAATCCATGCTTAAAAATAGAGAGACTGCGTCTTCAATAATGATTTGACGCGACTACGAACTTCGAACGAATCCAAGCTTTGACGGGGTATTTCAAATTAGTGTCTTCATTGACAATTCAAATTTTGTGAGTCGACGCTAGAAGATTCGCTCGAAGACTGATATTGTTCAGTTGCAGTGTCCTTGAAAATTTGTGGCGGAAGCGGAACGGTCACTTCAACCGTCGATTTAGCTGTCTTCGATTACTGTCGTTGGTTTTCACTGAACGGAACTCGGTCGTGTTATGGCTAATAGTGATTGTCGCCGAATCTTTTCTTCATTACCGTATGCATCGAAGTATCTCTGCTAACTCACGAATCATGCCACTAATAATCATATAGTAGAATAAAATGCCACTCCTACTGCTCTGACCGATTGCTTAACGTACGATATTCTTCCGACCCCCCCCCCCCCCCCCCCAATACTAAGCTTGCTACGTCCGTTGTCTGACAACTCGTGCATAGGTTATCATCACAAGTACCTGTGGTTCTAAAATTTGAATTTTATAAGAAGATCTTAATAACGTCCAGTCAAGGCTCCAATTTGAGATTTCAGTTTTGCCTGCCATGTTTTCACGGAATTTTTCGAAATGATATGGCCGATTCAAAAACTAGTTACTTTACCTCTCGTGATAAATGTAGGGCTTAACCAGCTGAAGGTTCTGTCCAGTCGTCTTGAGGATTATTATCACTGAATTCCATATTTAGAGGAGACCACCGATGTTCGGATAACGCTAATCCGGATATCGGTAGCCTATTTGCTGGTAACACAGACGGCACACCATTTTGCCTTCGTTCGCGAAAAGAACGTAAAACTTAATAACATACGCTATTCGCTTGAATAGTTCGACATCTGGAGCAAAGTCTGCCGGCTGACCACGGGCAAAGCGTACCCTTTCAAGTTTTCAGCATATAAAAGCTTGTTTTCCCTGCGCTCGGGACGACCGGACATTGCAAGGCAGCGACGGCTCACTGAAGCTTGTGAAAGCCTTATTTTTAGAAAAGAGGGCTGGCACTACGCACAATGAGTTGATTGCGGTCCAGCTTTGTCATTCAGACAAACTCAGAGACTAATGGGCCCATTAGGCTGAACGTTTCTGAGGTTCATTACGTAATCGCGTCGCAGATGAGATTCACTACGTATTGGCAATAAGCTTAATCAAATAATCTTAACGGACTAAGTGTTGACAGTTTAGTCCAGCTTCGTACTGAATTTATAATAATTTGACATGAATTCCAGGCCACATTGTCCTTAGTGTTATCTTAATCTATATCATCCTTTCCAGTGGTCATTTAAGGGCAATGATATAGTCTAGCGGATAGTGGCGTGCTGAATAGGAATATGCTCATTTACAAGGTCTTAGTTTAGCTCTGAATCTGGCTCTTCTGAAATATGTTATTTCCATTAGTCAACTGTAACCATACAGTAAGTTTAAGTCAACGAAATAACACACTGAATAATCTTGAAGGCTGCCAGCTTGTAAACGAGTCTAAAAACGTCTGCAGTTTCAAGCTTTACTAGTTTGGCCATCGAAACATTTTTGTTCAGACAATCTGTGTATACGTATTTGCTAAGGTACAGCTGTTACGGGACGTAAAACCGGCATTATCGTATGCAGTTAAGAAAATGACAAACACTTCGTATACTTTGTACAAAACCTGAACGGCCACCATCTCTATTTAGGCCTGATTCGCTTCTATGATCTTACATATTCCACTTTATCGTTTACACTAGCAGAGCCTGTTACTCTCACTCGCAATATGTTGTCGTAAATGGCTGAACAATACCGCAGTAACAGTAATAACATAACTTTTCTCTTGTTTGTTCCAAAATAAAATGAAAAAAGCATCATCTGTTATTCAAATAAACGTGACGTATTCTACGGGGCGTGCCTATGGTATTTCTGCTATCCCACATTGTCAGCCGGAACGCGGTTCCTCAGGCAGAAGGCAGTAGCATTGCTACGGTCTCTGCTTGTTCCACATCGCCTTCCACACCGTCAAAGTCGCTATCCGATATTGTGATCGTAGAGCAGAAAGTGGTATTCCGTGTGAGGCCTAAAGCAATTTATCGTCGCATTCTATTTGGAAGCAAATATTTACACCAAGCAGTACTTTCATGTATATGTGCCCGATCAGTGGTCCTAGACTTGCTAAATCTATCCTGTTGTTACAGGACAGGCTAGCTTCCTCCGTTTCCTTTTCCGTGCGACTCCGTCTATGCGTGCACTGTACACGGACAAGACTAATCATTCTCTTTCATGAGCCCCTATGTCCTGCCGGCGCCCTGTGGGTCCCTTTGTACTATAACTATCTACTCCATGTTCAGCGTCATCTGCCTTTAACCTGCGGCAAAAAAACTGCAACAACAAATGCGAGGTTGAAACAATTGTCTCTGTCCTCCCCTAGAACCATCACGACAAGCGACTTCAAAACGCCGGCCTTGACCCGTCCCATCCTCTCTAAAACCAGTTAACTCCAGCTAGTCTTAAAACGGCACAACGGAACAAGGCACTCTCTTTTGATGTCCGATGGACTATCAATGATGCCATCAGAAGCAGGGCTACCGGTCTCAGCCACCAGGGAGTGAGGTGACCGTTGCTGCTTCCTACAGAACGTCCAGAAGCCAATCAACATTGTCGTTATCGTGGACTTCTGTACTCTGTCAAATGCTGTTAAAGGGCATCATGTTATGTTGAGGGGCGACCGAAAAGATACAAAGCTGAAAAAATGCCACTTGTAGCCACTTTAGTTAAAGGCCTAGACGAAAAGGCGTAAAAGAGAGGGAGAGAGAGAGAGAGAGAGAGAGAGAGAGAGATCGCGGGGTACAAGATCCGAAAAACGGGAACCATCCAATTTTGAGTAGAGGACGAAGATGGTTCAGACGACAGGAGAAACTGAAGAAAGAAGTGTTCGTTGAAGAGAAACGTAAGAGCAACGATAGGAATAATATGTCGCTGTCCACCAGGAACGGGGAAGAAGATAAACAGTTGAAGTTGTAAGTAGGCTTGAGTTCGATACAGGGATCGAGTTGTTCGTTGTTGTTCTGTTTTTAGCATCTGCTTTTTCTGTCCATGGAGATATTTCGGTTCACTGCACTGCTATTTGTGATGAAACCCTCAATTTTGGTCGTGCTGCACCTGTCGATGGCCTTTTCTCCATACTGAAGTAGTAATGTCTGATGACAAGCGAGCGGGCACCTGTTGTTACGTTCATCGGTCAGCAGCAGCATAGGAGAGGCTGTTCTTGCTTTCCGATCGAAGATTTTTGGAATACAGCTGCGTATTGAACCCATCGACAACTCACTGAAGACAAATTACACGTCTTTGTAGAGTATTTCGCGATTGATCTCCAAAAAAGGCTAGGCAAGGGAACAGATGCATGTGAAATATGCACGAGCAGATTCACGTGAACTCTGACAAGCTCTAGCCTATTGAATGTACTCCATCGATGCTTATTTGTAAAATTTATTTCTACAAAGAATACATATATGCTTCATCAGAGAACACCGTTGTTAATACGTTTATTACGTGCACCGTAACACATCTAGAATAACTGCTTCGATTTCAATACGGTAGATTGTTTGCGATCACTTTTGAGCCTGTTTTAGTTGCCGACAGTCGTTGGGAATAGTTGCGAGAAGCCCTGGCGGCTGAGGGAGACTAAACAAAGACGCCTTCGAGCCACAGGTCAGGGCATGCTATGTCCGTTTTGAGAACGTTTTGTCAATTGTTTTTCCGAGTATAGCATATTCGTTAGAAGATAGTAAAGAAAAGTAACAAAAAATGAATAGGCCAAAGATGACGATGCCTTATCACACGTGAACTACAGATGAAACGGCTAAGAAGTAGCTGTTCTTCTTAGAAGACAGTCACATCGAAAGAATATTGCCATCGTGCTAAAAGCTGGAGTCGGGTATTGACACGTCCTATACGGGTGCGATCCTTTTTGGCTAAAATTATATTGCCGGAGCTTACCTAAAAAATATCCGCTGGCTAGTTCCCGGCAAGGTTGTTTATTCTGCATGCAATGCACTAACAAAGCGTATATACAGGCAAGATAAAACGAAACGGTAGTTTTCAATAGGTTATCACCTCATATACACTGAAAAGGGTTCAACTGAGTCTACTATCTGACAGTATAGCCCAGCTTATATCCTACCGTACAGTGCCTTTTACGCATACCCTTTGCATATATTTTTAAATAATTCAAAAAAGAAGATCATCGCTGTATACAGGAAGTACCTGAAGGAAGTAGCCTGCTCAGCCATTTTATTTCATTAGACTTCCTTTGAAGTTTACGCAGTCAGTCAGTCAGTCAGTCAGTTACTTAAGATCACTGAATGATACCTTAGCAAATCTGTTACTGATCTATGAAAAATACGTAAATATACGTGACTTTTTCATTTTTTTCTTCTAAAACAAAGATAAGAAAATCAGGATTGAATCACTACCACCTAATACTCTAATAAATAGCAGCCTTTGCTTTAGTAGACTGACTTCCATGAGTTGAAAGTGCGGTACGCCCATTGTGGAAGTATGCAGTTGTTAGCTGAATTCTGCGACACCTTTCTTAGACTCGTCTTTCGGATTCATGCTGCATTTGCGCACCATGTTACGCCGCGTCTTATCACCTAGGGAAATAAACGGACAACTTTATCTATCCGTTTTCAAAGCATCTTACCCGGAGCAAACTCGAATCTTTATTATAAAAACCAATACATCCCAAGGGTGTCCTCTATTCGTCGTAGACTACTTATTTTAACGCCATATATTTTTCAATAAATAGTCTATCGAGCATATCCCGACCTAGGCGTAGATAAAGTGATCAGATTTACAACCAATTGCTTGTTATTTGTATCCCTGGATCGTAGGGGTCCTGTTATTCCTGCTTTTGCAGCAGAAGATGGTAGTGGCTGTGGGCGTGACAGTCGTGGCAATACTCTTGTCTTCTGCGGTGAAGAGCAGTTGGTTTATTCGATCATCGTCTAACACTATTGCGTCGTCGACTACGACGCTCGTATATGTTCCCGCTGATTTTCAACGCTACTGTTGTCGAAATCACATTTACGTTTGACAGCATGCACAGAGGCTGGTATCCCCTGTGAGCCTTATGCAGGCATCACGCAAGGGTCCAAAACACGAAGGAACGTTAACTGTCGAAAGCGCAAAATGATCCTGCTTCATCTACCGATACCCATAATAGAACAAAGTGGAATTACTCTATTAAAGCTATGTATACTGATAAATACACTACTATGTCATTGTTAACTAGGAAAGTACCTTTTCTTAATTGGTTTTATAAGATTGCATAAGCAAGATTTGAAATTGAATATAAGTGCGATAACAACGAAACGCTATGTATTCTAGTGGCTAGTCCATATTAAAAGGAGAAGTTGTTGAAGGTATACTGGGGCACGCAGTGGCTTAGAATTGAGGTCAGATGATTTTGAATTGGGTCTGAGAGAAAATCGACAGCATAACGCTAGAAGAAATTTGGAGAACCCCGTGTTGGAGTTTCACTAAGGAGCTGGAAAAAGATTACTGGGAAAAATTAATTAATGACTTGGAAGGAGATTAGGTGCGGATAAGAGGAACATCGGCCAACCTTAACCCTGGTAGACTCTAACCATCAAGAAATAAAAGCCTCATTTTATCCAGTGGACGAAACCGTTTGTGTTAAGGAGGATTCGGAGGAACCTTATCTTGATCAGCCAATGAGCAACCCAAATACCGATTTCATATCCATAGCTGAGCGTCGATTCCACGATAGTTAGGTAGAAAGAGATATTCCGTAACTAGAGAGACAATTTGCTTCTACCCTAGCATACGAGTGCTATATATTGTCTGTATTAACAGTAGAATTTCTGCAAAGTTCGGCTAGATCCTCATTAGCTGGATAGACAATGGCCTATATTTGATCTGAAGCGTCACTCGCATCTGTGTCGAGAGATGTCCGTTATTCAAGTCTTCGTTACGGAGAAGTCAGTGGCCGTAGAAAAAGTATGTTTCGACAGCAAGCACGCCAGGCCGAAAGGAGCCAGCGTGGGACGTCACCTCCGCCAATAGTGAAAGAACGGCGTTTGCGATTGTCAACTTCGGTCGTTTAACTCAGGAGCTTTTAGTTAAACTCGATACCATTATAACCGATTAGAGGTTAAGGACAATTTAATAAAGGTACTTCTTGAACTTTGTTTTTTTTCAAATAATGGTCAAAAAGCAGATCAAAAGCTTGTCGCCTTTTGCGTCGAAAGACTAATGAAAATCGGTTTTTGAAAGAAACTTACGCTCGCTCGGGCACAGCGTTATTGAACAGAAGAGACAGCATCGACAGTTGGAGAAAATACTTATTTGTTTTCTTGACAAACGGTGGCCTATTCTATTGGCTCTTTGGCTGTTGATCTTAACAACAATGTTGCCATAATCTAGCCTTGACTCATTGCTGTTACTCGGTAGGTAGACTTAGGTAAGTACGCTTTGAAAAAGCGTGTGTAGTGTAACTCTTTGAAAAACAAACGCCGTCCAGAACGATTTGAATGCGCATTGGGGACAGTAAAGATTACTCGCTAAAAGTGACTAATCGAGCTGATGGAGGTACGTTGATGTCTTTTTTGAGTAAACCAAGAACGAAATGCTATTTATTGAAAGTGAGAAAATATTCAATAAATTGCATTTTATTGAGAGAAACGTTACAAAAGACTATAAAAGCTTTGCTTGTAGAACAAAATTATCTACAATACAATACAATGTAGATATAGATTTAAATTGGTTTGTAATTAGTTTCAACATTGTTATGTAACATGCCCTTCAAAATGCTTTGTCAGGTATAAGACTTAGGTAGGTGCGTCTGTCCGCCACCGTAATGCAGAAACGTTTGTATTGCGTTCATTTGGTAAATCATGAATGAATTTCTATAAGAGTATTAGATTATCACTGATTTTTGAGTAGAATTGGGACGGATATGGTTATTTAGAGAGAGAGAGAGAGAGGAGAGAGAGAGAGAGCGAGAGAGAGAGAGAGAGAGAGATTTGATGGAAATTAACGGGAAATAGTGCCGTTCACAAAATCGGAGTGTGCCCGTAATCGCTTACTGGTACGATATTTGCGTACTAAACCTACGGACATGCAAAATGGTCTGGATTGTAAACCGGGAGTAGACCGGCTGGGAACAACATTTTGAAACAATACTGAGCGGGACGCAAAATTATAGCTTGAAGCGGTATATGCTTAACTGCACTTATCGCTGCTTAAGGATTGGAATCAGATATATAAATTGATTACATTTACGGAACGTTTAGCAGTATTATGAGTGTAAAAAGCGAAAAAATTTCCGCCGTAGTATACTAGGCGGTACAGCCAAACGCTTTCTGTCATGTTTGCGTAAGCGTCCTCCTGTGAAACGTTAAGGTCGCTAGAACTAGTATCGCTGGTGCCACTGGAAAAGTTCTTTTGCCTATCGGTTTCATGTATTCTTTTCTAGATTTCAGTCTGGACGTCAAACGCGAATTATATATATTTAAAGTCAGTAAGGTATACTTTTCAATTATCACTGCTATTGTAGCTTGTTTTATCTGCCTTCTGTAGGCTTCGATTTTGCTATCGTGAGCGTAAACGGAGAGCAGATAAACCGCTTTCTAATCAGGGTTTTGTATTCAAGACCAGCCAGATGAAATTAAGGCTCATTATTCCCAACAATGCATTCAGAGAGTGCGAAGGACGTGATCTATCTATTGTTCGTACGACGGTTCTATAAAAACAAAAAAAAAAAAAAGCCCAATTCCTCGCAGTGTCTTTACTGTTTCGTGTAACAACAGTTCGATACGCTAAAGATATTCACAAGTTCACTTTTGAAATGAGATAGGTATTAAAAAACATCATAGCGCACGTACGTACAAATGTGATAGGTTTGTTTTGTCAAATACACCGAATAGTAAATAAAGACCTGCAAATATGCAATGAAAGAATTTTTCCTTAACAAATCTTTAGGAAATGTAATAACGCGCACGCGCGCATACAGCTGCGATGAAGAACACGGCCCAGCGATATGTTAAGTTAGACGTGGTATGTCCGTGACACTGTCAACGTAAAGTAGATCCTTCAGGAGGTCAACAACTAAGATTGCCAAATGGGCCCGGCTGTAATATTAACTGCTGCTGAACTAAAGGGCGCAAATCTAGACTTATTTAATTAAATATAAATTTTACTTGGTAGGTGTTTCCACTGTTCTGCTCTGACTATATAATGCGGGCTCGTATTCTACCAAACGTGACCTGTTGCGAAATGCACTTTTTAAGTCCTCGAAAATCGCTCGTAAAGCGTATCATAGTTGATTACCTATTTAGATTGGCGCGGCCACGCTCAGATACCTCTAAACTCATGAAGCAAGCGGAGACCTTACACTTCCCGCCAATGCCTCACACGCTAAATTTCTATAGCAATTGAAACGGCCGATTACGAGCGTCTTAGCGTATTAAGTAGAACAGAGGGCGTAAGCATCACTTCATATCATTTCGCTATGCTCATAGTTCGGTCGTCATCTTCCAAGTCCTATCCTTGACGTACTGCTATTTCCATTCCGCATTGATTTGCATTGCCAAAGGTAACGACGTTTAGCAATGGTAAAACGAGCGAATTGCCGCTTTATTCTACAGAGCTTCACAAGCCAGTTTCATAAAATACCTCAATCCAAGATGAGCCGACTACCTGCTTAGTTCAAAGGGTTTTTGCAGGCACTTTTGTTGCTCTAATAAGCAGGATAGGACAATGATAAGGTTTTGCGTATCAATAATCGTGTATTCGTGTGTAGATAAACAAAACACACGTTTCATTAGTAGGGTACTACTCGAAAATATAAACACATGTGCATGATATGATTATGTGAAAGCCGATAATTTGTTACGTTGCCTCATCTAAGTATCAACCAGTCAGATATTGATCGATCAATGCATGTCTATATTTTTTAATGTTAAAACTAAAATAGAATTGGTCATGTAACAATTGAGTCGATCGTTAGTGGTTAGCGTTTTATGCGTTTCTATCAACGATATCTAGCTGAATGTTACTAAATTGATGTTTTTGTATGAACAAAGACCCAAAGGTACACTGAAGTCTTCTGTGGCTATTACATAGAATAATTAGATTTAGGTAAATTATAGGGTCATCACCCTATTTCGATGTGTTTACTGCAACGACAGGCGTGTGACAAACTCAGGCACTGATCAATTTCAATAATTACTTTATTCGTTTAGCGGCCGTTTGTACTATATGCCTTAATCTTGAACCCTTCGTTTTTCTGTTTGCAGAATAGACTTGTTACTGCTGAGTGCTGGCCGCTAGTTTTCAATGAAGAATGTAGAGTCTACATCCGACTACAGGGCCAGCAACAGCAGCAGCAGCAGAAGCACATGCCGCAACGACAGCATTAGCTGTACTGCGCAGCGCAGGACCGCTTGAGGTTAGTGTTGTCTACAGTCAAATATATATATATAATCAAGAATTGTCTGAGGTATCAAAAGGTAGAATAACTGTTAATGCTACATGTGGCCTTTTTTGTTGCCCTACTCAGTTGATTCGATAGTAAAATGGGCCACGCCACCTGCCGCTCTGCTAATCGAAATCACACGGATTTCCTTCGAGGGTAAAGGGGTCAAGCCATCGTTTGACTGCGTTTTCCTTGATCAAGGCCGAGTGTGTGAGGAAGTGTGTGTGCTATCGAATGCCACAACACACGTTCATAAAATGCCCCTGGAAATTGGAGGGTGTGGCGGCATTGATAGGTTATTTTTCGGGCAATAAGGACTATTACCGGCGAGCATGAGCCTCAGTTCTGAATCGGCCAGGTATTTTAGGGCACAAATTGTCTCTAGGGTACATCATATGCTCCGTTTGTGCTAGACTTAGATCTTGAAAAACTAATTTCTTGCTTTTTTCATCCTATAAGTCTTCGTCAGAACTGTATAATACGTGCTTTAAAGGCTCTCATGTAGGATATAGCGGGTAGGAAGCGCATTGTGTACTCCCCAGTTTTTGTTTGAATGCGTCCGTGGTTAGAGCAACTCGTTACTCCGTAGAAGATCCTGACGCGGGGTTACCTTCTTCGTGGTTTTCAACCTTTCAAGGTTCGTTCTTAAAATGATAGCAGCAGTGAAGGACTGCCGTTTCGCAGAAGGTCTTCTTGCCCACACTTTTTTTCGCCAATTTCCGAGACGTTGGACGCTCTCGTTATCGACAAACGCGAACTAATTCACAGAGCGAGGATTTCCAGCAGGAACTTCCAAACCGATTATTCTATGACGACACTCTACTTACCTATAATCATAGATAATTAATAGCTTGATGTAGTTACTTGTTAAATTTTGTCTGATAATAGTGCGTAGTATAAGTTCAACATTTCCGATGCGCGCAAAGTTCGGATAAACTTTGTCAAGTTCTTGTTGTAGTAGGTTTTCCGCTTATCCGCTGCGTTAAACTCATCATATATACACGTTCTTGTTTGCCAAAATCGAGTCGCTATGTTATTGTCAGTTCCCAGGCGACTTCGGAAAGCTATAAGGATCATTCTTATAATGCAATGCAGACAACACCCAATAGATCTTACGTACACGACGTTCATACGAATGATGCAAAAAGTCATTTGTGATAATTTTAAATTACTAGATACGTGTAAAAAGTATCAAAGAAGGGACACTTTCAAGCTGAGTAGTTTAGGTTTCAAATTGAAGCTGTCATCGTGGTCAACGGTGGCTATATTGAGCAAATATGACCGTTAGGAATAACAATTTTAACACACGTAAAAAATGTTTTTCAAGTATCTGTATTTATTTTGGTAGAGAAAAATGATGACTTTAATAGGACCACCGTGTTATAAATATGCATGCAATTGCGACAAGGTACATTATGTGGCTCATAAGTAGATACAGTAACTTCCTATCTTCAGAGCTCTACGCGTTATGCTAGCTGTCTCGTTTTATTTGCTTACTTATGTTACTTATCGTTCAACTTGCATAGGAACAAAGTAGAAACCTATCGAGTTTATTTCTTACACAGTACATATACTACATTAAACGAACTGGACTAGGGACAGAAAACCTCCGAAGGTCCCTCGGAACGATACCGAATAACGTTGGTGACAAGTGGTACGTTTCTTATTCTGTTGTTGTTTTAAATGCCGTAGTGGACGCGGCATCTTATAGTCTCGAATTTTCTTAACTCACTGAACCGCTAAGAGAGTGAGCGAGAATACCCTGCGTTGTTGTTGGTGTACAACCACACCTGTACGAATGACCTATGCATACATGTACATACGTAGGGTATCTATATGTATATATATATATATATATATACATGTACATGTTACACTATATGCACGTACATAGGGTATATATGTATAGCGTGTGCAAGCTAGGGTGCCCATTATTGTCTGCTACCCGAAAGAGTTTGCGCGTGCTCAACAAAGCTGTTTTTCAGCCGTCGCTTGGTCGCGGTCATATGGCTTAACCGGCTTGCAATAGACGCTTGAGAGGTGGGTACTGCCACGAATCTGGATCTCCTATTCGAAGAGATACGTCAGGTACCCAATATATCAAGATCAGTCTACTGGGTCTGCTAGTGGTTCGCTTTCCTTTGCGTTCTTCGTTATTTATCTGTACGAGTTTTACCTGAAACAGAAAGATGGCGATTCTCATAGTGGCGTCAGAAGCGACATGCAGTTAGTCCTTAGAAAAGCCGATGAGTAGTTACGGTAAAAACATGGTTTGCCGAGGGACCATTTATGGCTAGCTTTAACAGTCGTATTTTGTTATGTCATCTTCTGACGAGTTGGCGGGCTTTTCAAACGTCTTCCCCCTATATTCAAAATCATCCATCCTTGCATACTTTTATATTTTTGACATCAACGCGTTAGTTGCAGCTGGTCCACGACGGGTCAGTCAGCCCGACAGAATTTCACGGGTTGCCACACGGCAAGTTCGCATATCTTCGAAGGTGAGCGACATCAAACTGTCTGGAGTCCGTAAGCAACGACCCCTTAAAGTGAAGAACTAACTAACAGTACAGGTTAACTCAATACTATATTTATTGTTATTGTCAAAAATCTATGTCTAGCTGCATAAATGTCCAGTGGCCGTCGGCATCGTTCGTCAAGATGTCCATTTTATATTTCACACATATTTAATATAGTCACAATGATTCCGAGTATGTACAATTGATATTGCATATGTATGGCACCATCTACTTTATTCATTTGAAGTGCTAGAATAGCTAGGAATAAATAATTTTCCTTGAATGT
Source organism: Varroa destructor (assembly GCF_002443255.2). Taxonomy (NCBI): domain Eukaryota; kingdom Metazoa; phylum Arthropoda; class Arachnida; order Mesostigmata; family Varroidae; genus Varroa; species Varroa destructor. Next base: position 36,762,896 of record NW_019211457.1, read on the forward strand.
ATTTTTTTCCATTGGCTAAGCCTCATCTTGTAGGTACAGATTGTCTATGAAATTTGTCTGATCGGGATTTTCGTGTGTACTACATCCACAATTCCGCAAACATGGGGTGCCTTCTTCGATAAAACATACCGCTACAAGAATTGCATGTCATAGAAAGCAAGCTATAAACAACTCCATACCTCCGACTATGCTACTCTTTCTCTTGTTCGCCGTTTGACCTTAAGTAACAAGCTTAATTTCGAAAGCCGCTCAACATTGAACTGATAAGGGCCCCCTGATAGTGAAATAGGGACCCTTAACACCGTAACAGGTTTATAGGCCCGTCTAACTAATGCTAGAGACCACATCTTGCAATCTCCATCTTCTGTATTTGGGGCTAAGCGGCAAAATGATGAGCAGCTATTCCAACCATCATCAAACCTTGGCAGTGTTACATTGAATGGCTGGCCTTAAAATGTATTGTATGCAAGGCCCTAAAAGAAGGGCTGAAGGAAGGCTGAAAAGAAGGAAGAAAAGATTTGAATAAAATTATTTGCTTGACAAATTAGATGGCGCACCAACAAGGCCGATACGGGAGAACTAAAACGTAGTACGTGAGACAATTATGAAGCATAACGTGTTTCGACTATCTATTTGAGTGGATAAAATACTTAGCTCGACAACATAAATCCGAGAAGCGAGAAAAATTTCTGCGTATCCTCAAAGAAGCTTGCACGTCATTCGTTCAGCAGGCATCGCGATCATGAATATATAATATCTCAACTACCTATCCAGGCATGCTCGCTTCTAAGTGGGTGGAGCTTGGCCAGCCAATGTTTACGGCAAACCTGTGGCAGTGAAGTCATCTGAAATTCATCAAAGTAACAGAGCTGAGAGGTTTTGGGAAAGTTAGAAAACCTCATAATATCTCTTACAGTTGTATTGCTCGCTGGGATAAAATCGTTACAAATTGCTACCGTCAAACATTTCTACCTAATCAATTGCTTATTCACTATTCTGTAGATACAAAATAAGGCAATCGTATAGATTTAAAAAAAAAATACCCTAAATAATTTTCGATTCCTTTACCACAACGGTTCTCAACAGCGTTGAATAATACAACAGTAGATTACAACCCCCCGAATTTTGTTCGATCTCTACAAGTAGCCATAGCGAATGCTTTTGCTCTAGGGGAATAATGTTAATTTAGTTAGCATCTGATAAAAATGAGCGCGCCAAGTTTTCATAGTTTCTAAAACGCTAGGGTTTCTCAGAAGGAAAATATCAATGAATATTTCTGTTCTCATTGAGGGCTGATTCCACATGAGCGGGCCCTTCGATATTACTCGCTTGGAGCAGCTGATATATTTATTATAAATTAGATTCTAATTTACACAGTTTAATAAGTATATACAGTATATGGTATATAATTACGACGAGTATACCATCTACTAAATAAAAGCTCACATTTTTAATGACAGTCATTCCTTTTCTGTCTGTGTTTGACGAAAACACCAACGTTATGAACAGCTAATTAAGCCCAGAGTTTTAGACTTCTAGAAGCAACAGGCTTCTTTTTGGACTAAGAATGACGGGTAAACGCGTGCCCACAAGGACAATTAGCTCGTTGGACCGCGCCCCAATTTCAGGACCGTGTCTTGTATAAATTAAGCTATCGAAAAATCATTAGCCGTTTATTTAGTTATGTAAAGGCACAAATAAGGCTGCCTAGGCCTATAGAAGCTCTGCTGTTTAGGGTCAAGATGCGGTCAAGAAGAAACAGCCCAAAGAGAGTTTTATCGCTTTTGTCCTCGAACTGTTTTTTCGTAATAGTCGACCAATTACGTAAGAAGATGATGATGCATCGTTAAGCAGAACTGACAGGCGAGTAACCACGAAAAGCAAAGAAGAGCTTGATATTTGCATGAAATTGACACGAAAAGGTTTGTTTGATTGTGCTGTCCTCCGGGCAATTCTACCGGAACGTTTCGACCGGTTCCAAAGAGGCTCATCATGGATGATAAATAGATCACGCATAACTGGTATGTGCAAATATTTCTTCTTAATCTATGGCGAAGGCCAGACTGGTGCCAAAAAAGAGACGCTATGTGTTTAATAGGACTGAGAAGATCATGAGCTGCTTCCGCATGGCAAAAGGTTCGGTTGGACATATATCGTCGACAACTAACAGGCCATTGAAGAAGTTACCGATCGGGCCTAGAGTACAGAAGTGACATTGTTTTTCACCGTAAAAATGCTGTATCATTATTTACCCAGGGAAAACTGAGAGTGCCTGGACGGGGAATTTCATTGCATCCGTCGTATAGGCCAGACCTTGTACCATCAGAAAATCATCTGTCTCAGTCTCTATGGAAATTTCTTGGGTGGCATTAATTCAGTTCGAATGGAGATATGCGATATTTAACATTATTTTAGTATCTACAAAAATTTTCATTTCAATTTTGGCCTCAAAAGAAGACAACACTTTTTCGCTGACTCAATATATACAAGGATTTTTCTATATATATATATATATATATATATACTTAAATATGTACCGTCAGAGATTATTGATATGGATGTGTTCGTAAACTGCCGGTACAAGATGACCCTCGTACTCCAACTGGCGACTAGCTATCTACGAGCTCGCACTTCGTACGCGATGTCCAAGAGGACATACCTATGTCAAGACATGTGCGCTTACAAAGATATATATCATCATAAAAAGATCTTCCAGAGGTAGATACTGATATGATGGGGCTTGTCGAAACTTGCAGCTTCGTTTCCGCCTATAAAGGGTAGGCTAGAAATGGTCGCCGATAGCAGTGGGTAGACACAGTTACTTATGGTGATGGTGTCTAGATAGTACTATATGTATGTGCGGCACCTTCATAACTCAGTTGTACTTTCAGAAAGGAACACGCGGTATAGATAACTTCACATCATGCAAGAACTGTTCATGTAACGTATCGTACTTGCCCGCTAGCAGGCGTGATAAGGGCTGAGGCATATAGCATTTGTTGGCATCTTTCGCTTTGTTGCTACTTGTTGCCCACTATTGCTACTTGCATCGCTTATCATTAGTGAACGCATAGAGAGCGGAGCTGACCGAAGAATAAGCCGTGGTCTTAAGCAGATCCCACACGATTTTTTCCGCAGACACTTTGCTTCAGCTCGAGGTGTCGACTACTCCAGCTTTAGAGTTGGTGCCAACTTTTGCAAGGCTTATTATCCCTATTATATTCGATTAGTTCGCCACACAAAGAAGCGTTATCGCCATTACGCGTCGCATAGAAACAGTATAATAGCTTTACCGCATTCCGCTAGTATACAATTAGATATGCTTGAAGGAGTTTTACTTTTTATCTGAAACACACTTTGACGGAAGCGCTCGCCTTTGGGTTATACGTTTCTAGACTTGGAATATAATTATCTTGTCTAGCCGTTGATAAAAAAAAATATCCGTGGCAAGAATAAATTCTCAATATCATGCTTTCTCGTAAACACAATGGGGGGCTGTTATTTTACATTTTGTTACGTGTCTTATCGTGAATTATATACAACATCGCATTTAGGTGTCGCTAAGAAATGATAATCTTTAAAATATTACCACTTCTTTAAATACTATTCAGTGCTATCACAAAAGAGTCTTTGGTCTATTTCGTATGTGCTGATTTCATACAACCATCACGTGGCAAAAAGTTTGGCTCTCATAAAACCAGTAAACAAGCATCAAGGAGCTTGATGCTTAACAAAGACCGAGGATAAGTTCATAAATAATAAAAAGCAAAATGTTATTTTAGGGCCAAACTTACTGATCAACATTTTATTTGAAATTATCTTGATAGTGACCAGCATTTTTATTCCATCAACGAGTTTTGAGTGAATTAATCTATTTATTCAATTGGAGGCATTGATTTATTGAATTTCGATTCAGCCGGCAGACGTTTCGCATTAGTAATAAGCCAGAATTCTAGGTTCGGGAACACTTGAGAAACTGCGTCATTTTAAAAGGACCTGCACCGTTTTAAAATGGATGACGCTCCGATACTCTTGCTACTACTTTTTTATTTATCGAATGGCGCGAATCGGAGCACAGCTTACGCGGAGGTGACCGAGTCAGAATAAGAGTCAGCTGAACGAGCTAAATGAGTTTGGATCTTCCCCAAAGACCACTTTTGTCCAATAATAACAAATGCCACCCCAATGACTTCGGCCGTGGGGCTGAATCTTATTGAAGAAAGTAGCCGGTGTCGAAATAGAACGAAGAAGTACTACACGCTAAGCTACCGGCAGCTAGGATGTTTGAGGAACGACCTCTTAGCCTTTGACTTTTTAACACGAAGAGGCAGGTGCACGCAAGCTATGCGGGCAGGAATCGAGATTGAAGCGGAAGTTACTCAAGTTAAATTCGATTTACGAGCGTCATTTCTACCCGTACCCATCTTTGCTTCTGCGGCTAGTGCCACTTTTAGAGATTGCTATTACAGAATAGCCAGGATTCGGTACACCGTATCTTGAGAAGATATACGTTTACAGTAGTATGTATGGGTCCATAAGGATGTAACAACATAGCCTTTAACTTCATTTGAGTCGCATAGTCTATTACGAACCGTCAAGTCGGAATCATTGACAAATAACAACTCAGACCATTTTCACAAGTAACCGCTGTTGACGTACGGTAACTTTGAGCTGTCCAAGCGTGTAAGAGATTCGTCTTCAAGTGTCAGTCTAATTTACGTCGTCTGAAAAATCGGAAATTACAGTTAAGGTGCAGGAATTAAAGAAGGTGAAGAGTCTTTTATTTCCTCGATGTTTTGTCTGCTGTTTTTGCTCATTGTACCGTCTCACCTGTTGTTGTTTATATAACCGCATGTAAATCACAGCTTCGTTTAGAAAATCGTCAAAACAATGGGTCCTCGTTGAGCTTTGACGTTTTGTTCGTCTTGCATATAGATTATACATAGACCCGTAAAAGAAATGAGGTTGGCAGCCTTTAAACGAATGCATATCGGGGGTTTTGGTATTGCGTCTGGTACTGCATCTCAATTTCACTTGAAGGCTAGTCTTTTTCGTTTCCAGTGAACCTTCATGTATGGCAAGCTCATGCAGATATTAAAGTTGCTTGTTAGTCAAAGGCAATAATTGGGCTCGACGGAACAAAGGTGACCTCTTACGACCCGAATTCGTTGTGGCTTGAGTTGATTTGAATAAAGAGAACTTTCTACTATGGGCTTTAATTCTATTCAAAACAGATAGAGCTGAACGCCGTTCGCACAGAAAGAAAATCGTTCTTCCTTAACTTAACAGTTATCAAATAAATTTTCCACTAGAAAACTTCGAACGTAATAAAATTTAGTTAACGAGCGAGCAACGCCTTTCTTACTTGAGATAAAGTGACGTTGATAGCGGCAGCCTCTCAAACTGTTAACACTGCACTACCAAAAGGCTATGGTAATAAAACGAGAGGGGTACCAGGTAGTATCATAAGGCATACCGCACTTGAAGTACCACTAATAGCAAAAATCTTAAGACCCGTCGCTGCCATTTGCTGTTGCTGCCGCTGGTCTATGCTCTAGTTAGCCAGTAGACCGCTAAAGCCCTGAACAACAATGATGAAGGGAGGCCTTGCGTATGCGCATGAAATTACGTCACTCTTAGGTGGTTAACCTATTAAATATATTGCTTTATATAAAAAGGAAAATTCTTTGTTTTCTTACCGCTCAAGTTCAGCGAGATCAGCAAAAGGTACACGTGCGATACATTGTTGCTCTATATTAAAAATCCTTTAAAATTGTCCCGAGGTTCTTATGCCTACATTTCAGCGAAGTTACTAATGTAAATATCAATCTGATTTTTCTTGAGTTTTAGTTGACATGTGTTCTAGTTAAGCTCCTAAGTTTGTGCTAAACATCGTAATTATGCACATCTTTTATATACTCGCGAATGACTTTTATACAAGCGTCTCAATGGTCTATAATGTGAGTGGTAAAGAAACTTCCGTCCATTATCTTTATTCTATTCGGATCGCAACAACTTCGACGGGCCACTGGCCTAGAAAAGGCAACCTGAGACTTTTAAGCCTAGTCAATGATTGGGCTGTTTACAAATGTACACAACTTGCGTGTGTGTGGAAGAGCTAAGTTACGATTTCTGTAACTAATAAGTTAAAGAACATCTCGATTATTGAAATTTCCCAGCTGTCTTTTGGCTTACGCAGCGCAATTATTTGCCCTTGATATCGAGTGGCCCTTAGCAGGTTCTGGTAACACCGCGTAATTCGGCCTGTTTCAATAACGCTCGTACGAGCTCTGTAGTCAAATGACATCCATTATCTTATTTCGAGGACCGTGGAGAGGCCAACAAAATTTGAGCGTAGAGGAAACAGCTTTGCATGTCCTGACCTTAGAGGACGGACACACCGACAGCGTCTACCGTTCGATCGAAAGGCAATGCACGTATAGGTAATACGAACTTAAATAAGAAGAGTACGGCTTTGTTTTGACAGATTCAATCATATTATAATTTATTGTAAGTAGGGGAGTAGTAGCCCGCGGCACCTATCTTTCCAGCTTATCCCACAGGCCATTTCGTGTAGACTATCGTTTGGTTGAGCGCTGTGATTGCTATTCCTTACGAATCCGCATGAGGTCCTTGACATTCGATAATCGTCTGCCAATTGAAGTGTTGCCATCGCAAGTTGCTAACGGGTGTTTCGGCCTATAACCACACGCTGGGGCAGATACAGGGCCCAATAACCATTTTGCTTCCATAGCCGAATGTTCATAAAAGAGGCCACGGCCTTTTGAAAGCAGTTATTATACTAAAGACCACAGTCATGCGTTTCGTCTTTGTCTTGTGACCATAAGTCCGTTGAAGGTTCCTTGACCAACGTGGAGAAACCGATCTTAAATTTGTTTAGACAGTTTTTTAATTATAATGCTAGATTAAATATATATGTATATACGACGGTTCAAAGTCCGGAAGTGTTTGAAGATCAGTATATTGTCGATGTTCGACCCGCATACGAATAAGTTAGGTGAATGCCTCAGGACAGTTTCAAAAAAGTGTTGGAGATAGGTAAGTTGCAGCAATAAGGATAGGACCCAATTGCGTGTGAAGTTAAATTTTGTTCCTATGGCCCGTAGCGACTGTAAAGTCCATAATGCAGTAGCTACTGTGCTCGTGTAGACGTTTGTTTTTTCACTAATATCAAAATATTATGTTATTATAAAGGTGCAGAAATGCTTCTGCGTTGCCCCTACCACAATTGCAATGGTAAATCCGTGCATTTAACATATACGTCCAACACTGATAAAATCATATGACTTTGTTTCGCTCCAATGGCGAATAGTATCTGTATATAGTTAATTTATAGTTATATAGTAAATAGTTAACCGTTAATATGATATTGACAAACTAAGTTAAGAATTCACCTCTAACTCACATTCAAACAGCGCTATAGACCTCACAGGTATCTAATAAAATTGCTGGGTTACTCTAACCTACAGTCAAATAGGATTATGATATAGAATATATTGTTGTATTGCACACCTGTGTTGTTTAGTTACTCCCAATCTATACAGTGTGGCATCTAATTGTACTTTGCCTACATGAATCTATATACAGTAGGACAGTTATAAAATAGAGACAAGTCGTAAAATAGTCCTTATGAAAAACGGCCATTTCCTGTTGTACATATTTTAAGCCTGTTTGAAGCATCTTCGAGTCAAAATCAGGTTCCAATATTGTGGCAATGATACATCCTTGCCAATCACTTTATAAGATGGAATCAAAATGTTAGACAATAATCACGAGTTCTACATGCTATTAACATAGTTATAAATGAGGGTATATCTGTCAATAGTCAAACACTGTTTTAGCTCGAAAATGAACTTTGTAAAAACCAAAAATCGGTTGGCAACGATTAGACCCAAATATGCAGCCTTGGGTCACCCGTTTTATGCGCGAGCCCTAGAAATCGTTTAAGAGAAAATGAAAAATGGAAAAAAATGAGCCAAACTGTATCACGGTGTTTTCTCGTCAGCCCCTTTAACTCGTCTCTATAAGCAGCCGAGACATTGCAAGCTAAGATCACATTAAGAATCATAATAATAGTTGAAGCCATCGTTAGGTGGCGTTTGTCCTGCGCACGCATAAAGGACGCTGCCTAATCCGGTAAATACATGACTTTTGCGTCACTTTATCTGTTGAACCACTAGAAAAGCTATAAACTGTTGTCCGCCAGTTGCGAAATGGCTTCATCTTAAATAAAGCACAATAAGAGTGCCTTCTAGAAGATTTTCTGAATTGCGTATCCCTTCCAAACGCACGAACAGGCTGACGTATGACAAGCAGGCTGTCTCTTAATGGCCCGCCTGTAGATAGCAGACCTGCTTGGTTCTTGCACACTGTGGCATATGCACATCCTTTAATGAGAAGTGTACAGTAAACGTAAAGTAATATGAAGTATGCTATGAAGTTAGTTAGCGTGACGTACCGCTTCACTGACACGACGCTGACCGAGATGGCGAGTACTGCATACAATACAAACAGGCTCAAATAAGCATTTTCCAGAATTACATAAGTGCTCAGAAATAAAGCAGGAAATAGCGTGGTATTGTCATATAATTGCGAGTAAATCACATACTCTAATTAGTTGTTTTAAGAAATAAATTAGGTTTTTACGTCTAATGCTCAGGCCATTAGGCGTTTCTTTAGACGGGTCTTCTCTGCCCCCCCAACAAATCCACGAAGGCAAAAACAAGCCATAGTAAGCATTTGCTAACGCTAAAATTGAAGTTAGCGATGGCTGCGTGTTTGCCAGCTGATTTAAATTATGCTAGCCAGCGCCAATGTATCATGCCACATTAACCTGAAACAATTTACGAAAAGCCACACCATGTAACCAACTCCGGCAAGTTCTTTTCCAGATCACAGAAGCTGTGTGCAGTGCGTTGGGCCACTAATTGCAATACTGGCGGTTCTGAATCTTCAACACAAAAAGGTTCACAATACAATTTGTATTTATTTGTACGTACATTGACTAGTTCGTCGATAATATTAACTTGGTGGATGGACGATAGAAATGTTCTCGATCCATACAACCGTGCGGATTCCATGTTTGAACGAATTAGATAGTTCAATAATGGTATTTTGAACGTGGAGGATACAGCCCGCTCTGCTCGGCCACCCGAAATCGATGAGGACCTTTTGCAAGGACCTTTCAAGCAGGACAGCTGATAAACGAAGCTATCCAACACAAAAGATTAACAGCTAACGCAAACCTGTCCTCCTTTACGATAATGCCACCCAGCAAAAATACCTAAGGGCGCTACACAAAATTGACTTGGGGGCTTTTTTGCATCCATCATATTCTCCGTACTCCGCACCGACTAACTGCATTCTTTCTAGTCAGACGACTGGCCTTCAGCACAGACTTAACTGACTTTATGCCCGGTGTTATCCTATGCGCCCTTAAGCCTAATAGACAAATGCCTTGTTATTAAAATCTCACGCGAAGAATACCACAATTATTGCCAAATAAATGTTTTGAGTTTTATGTTATCTAACGCAGTTAGGCGCGGCTTCATTGTCTCCTCTGCTGCCATTGAACGACGATACTTACAACGCGATTTGCGGTTCTTACCTTGTATGTACTCGAAGATATGAAGAACGTGCCGTACACGTTGTGCTGTTTATTTGAAACACAAACAAAGACAAAAAATGGCGATTGTCGTGGGTTATAAATGAGGAAAGGCATGCCATGCAGTGGTGTGGGCCACACAAATGTTTGTGCTCAATGCGTTTCGACAAAGTCTTGTGACTCGACCTAATTTTTTCTAAATTAGTCGGATATAGACGGACTATCTCGTGTGTGAAACTGGCAAGGGACTCGTAAATTTGTATTCGCGTATGATGGTACTGGAGAAAACCTTAAACAAGCGTTTCTTCTAGGGCGTCGACGTCGATAAATAGTGGTGACGTCGGTGAAAAAAGGTTCCGGAAAGCCCATAACAATTATAGCAGCCTGATGTAAATTCAGGCTGAATTAGGAGCATTAATAACTAGCCGAATACTGCGGTGGTGCAAGAGCTTTCAAGAGGTACGTCCTATATTGTTAGTTTGCAGTTAACTAAAATTAAATCGTAAATGGTATTGGTAGAATACCACATTGTGTTTAAGCTTCTTATATATCCAACACTGCCAAGAAGGTATTTATACCAGTACGCCCGAGCCGGTGGAACTTACCTCATACTTTTATTATTCTATGCAAAAATGTAGGCTGTCATAGATTTTCGAGAACGATATATCGGTTTGGAAACAATGACCAGTGAGTCGCGGCTTCCTACATTATTTCACGCCGCTCATTCAATTACCGATGTTGATACCCGACTTTGTTGTGGCTTGCCCATATATACGATTCTTTATCGGCCGTTATTTTCAGTGCACATGTGTAGCCATAAATATACGTATAAAAGGGCCTAGCAAGACAAAGAAGAAAACTTAATTGGATGATGCCGTACGTCCTAAGACAACCAATTCGAATTATGGCTGCTATCATTTGTTATTCCAGTGACGCCGTCCACTTGAGCTGCTCGCTGCTCTTCATGGCGGCGGTTTCGCTCGCGGTTAGAGAACTCGTGATGGAACACTGGTTAGAGTTTGCTGATGACCACAGAACAGAGTTGTAGCTTGTCATCCAGTCTCCCATAGGAGACTATCTCATTTTATATAAGTCAACACTTTCTTATATGCAGTAGTTCTGATCTTTTTTACACGGGCGCCTTTTGCCGGCTATATATATATATACGCTTTACCTTCTAGGGTATTGCTATAGATAGCTTTGGTAGTACATATTTCGAACAAGCAGGCCTGCCGTGTCAGCAATATAACGGGGGCGCTGAGGATTCTCTACGGGTTTATCTGTAAAAACAAATGGTAGGGAAGGCGTTGGGTTGAGTAGGTTTACGGCGATAAAAACCTGAGACGCTGATATCTCGGCATTTTTGCATCACACTGAAGTCATTTCGGTGACAAGACTCTCGTTAGCCATCGAAGAATATAGGGAACATAAAATCGCAAGAAACCCCTGCTAGCTAACGAGCAACGAGCTCTCCAAACGGGCGGTGGAGTAGGTTATATGAACGGCTAGCTGGCACCTTAGACAAATAATCACTGAGGCATGTACACTTATTACTTATTTGCGATATACGGTATTATAATATGCGAGATTGCGGCACAATGGGAAATTTGGAAATAATATAGTTGGAAGAGTACTACTGTATTTTTAAATATGTCTAAATGCGCAAATATTTGATATTACCAGTGAGGGAAAACTGTTAATAAAGACGGCCGATATACTGTGACCATAACAACCTAGGATAAAGCCTTGTCGTCAACTAACCTCAATCTTAGAAGGGCACGTAATATACAGGCTATTCCCTGACGTGACTGTCACGTTCTGCGACAGATAAGAAGCCTTGTAGGAGCAAATGTGTATTCATATAGGAATATTGTTGCAGCCACACATTCGTTAGCTGTCTAAGTGAAGGTCACATATTTTTCTCAACGTGTCCTCCAATTAACGTATTTGGTTACCATTGCCTTTGATAGGGGTAAACATGGTTGACAAACGCCGTTATGGCAGAAAGGTGTGTGAAGTGCGTTTGTATGTTTTACGGCGATGGATGACCGTAAGTTAAGACTCGAGTCATGAACTCGTGGATGGACGTGAATGACTGTCAAAACTGTTGTGACATATGCCGACCTTTGTCATTATCCCTTCAACGCCTTATCATCCCCTTTGCGAGCGGCGGTCTGACAATGCTCGCCCTCAACGCCAGTATCCTACGCTGTCAGTGTCCTTTGTTGCACTCAAGATTGGTACCAGTGCTGGCCACTCGCTGTGAGCTTTTTTGAGAGAAATGGCGGCAAGAAGGGATTCCAGCTGTAACTGCAAGGGTACAAGGATGGCTACAGGTTTGCTTTATAGAGTTCTTCTGCTCATAAGAAGATGTTGAAAATTATGGAGGAGGCGTTAGCGGAACGATGATTGTGATGGGGATGCGGAAGGGTTAGAGAAAACAGCAAACAGCGCATGTGGCATTGCTGTGTACACAGATCAGAAGCTACGCTTACGAAAAACACCCGTCTACGATAGGTCACACGACTGTATTGAGGATCAAAAGTATGTGTGGACAGCAGCACAAGTTCGGGACGATCCCCACCGAACACGAGGGTGAGAAGGGTCCGTAGAGTATTACGGAGCGAAGAAGTCAGGTCACGAGAAGGTAGCGGAGGGCACAGCCATAATCCCTTTCGAATGCGGTCTCTCTCTACTTTTCCCGATTGGTATTTTGATCCGTTTTTTATTTCGGGTCAAAAAGAAGAGATGAAATAGGATAAAATATCGAAAGGAATATAGGTTTAAGGTTTTCCCTCTTTATATTTACCAGAGCTATAAAGTTAGTTATAGTCACTTTAGCAGAGAACGGTGCGGAGGTGATGTGATGAAAATATTTGGTCGTGTTCGCTTACTCACCCACCAACAAAAAACACATAATTTTATCAGATTTAGGGTAGTACATGAATGTCAGAATGTGCTTCGCGTAATTCTATCGAGCTTTCTCTCATACAATGCGATTTTGTTCTTTCGTCCCGCCAGAAACTTTTAAATCTGGTATCGAAAAATCTTACGTCCATTTTTGGGACCCTTTCACTGTTAGGTGTACGGCTACGAACCTTGTTTGCCAGCGATTGGCGATCGATCCGTTGCCGCAAGGTTTGTAGTACATAGATAGGTGCCAAGAAGCAACCCGTCCCAGCACTCCCCCGAAGACTTTAATAAGATTTACCATGTGTAGCGTAATATTATCACAGAGAAGAAAAATTTCTTTCTTACTTAATCCGATTTTTTCTTTTGTTAGATAACTCCGTTCGTTTGATGCACGCGGCGCACACATAGATTTTTGTCGATCATTTTGATTTTTTCGAACTTCTCACAATCCTTCAAGTCCTAGCAGGCGCAAATGATGGTCCTTTTACAACGGAAATTTCACTTAATTAAAATTTCCGGAGCCACCCGTTCCTTTTTACGTTTCACACAGATGGTGAGACACTTCTTCTAATGTACGGTAATGCAAAACGTAAACCGATAAAGCACATCATGAAGATTAATGCAAAAATGGCTTTCATGAGCGTGTAGCACACAAAAGAGACAAAAGCGAAATTAAGAGAAAGGCTTACACCACTTATACACAAATATACTCGTATATAATACGAAGAATAATCAAGTCACTTGCCTAAAAGAAGGTCCATATGTCTAAAATTGATGATAGCCTCACCTTCTTGAATTGGTTAGTTTTAGGACTGCGAGTGGCCTTTTAATGAAATTACAGCAAACTCTAATATAGTCCTCTCAGCTCACATACAGCCGTAATTACTGCTGCGTTACCATTCTGTTAAATGTTACTAATATTATACGAGATAATATCAAAGGACACAGTCATTTATTGTTCTGCTTTCTATTACCTAGGCGAGAGTGGGCAAAGGGGTGCACCAGTAATATACTGTAAGCGGTACTTACCTACACAAAGTCAAAAGGTCAGTATTTTCAGGCTTCGTTTACGGAGTTCGCAAATGCGCATTTATCAATCATGTGCTAAATTACGTGGCGTGAGATTCAAAAAATTTGTAGCAAAAGTACGACAGGGTGTTTGTAGTTCCATGCTTGTATGTTGATTACAGCGAGTATATCGTGCAGAAAATGGTAAACGAAACCGCAGATACTTATGCAGACCCTTAACAAACAACGCTTCGACATGACCTATTCGATATGGTATCGAGGTCCACTCGTTTTTTTGTCAGGCGCGTTGACCCATAGCTGCCTAAGCTGAAAGTCTCGTATACGCAGTGCTTAGTGGGGCAACCTAAACATTTGTCGAGTAAATTATTATTATGATCTGTAATTACGATTCCCCACTGTTCAGTCTAACATGTTTCGACGACATCTTGAAAATGTATCATTGAATAGGATATTAATTAGACAATCTTTATAGCTTCGATGTTGAAACATTGTCAAGCCATCTTTGCTCGTTAGTTTATATACATCGTTCGTTCTTTCGTATCTCAAAACAAGATGTACATTTCTTCCGTTATATAGATGAAGACTTTGAAGCGGATTTTACACCTTCTATTGTAGATATCTTTAAATATTATTTTGTTCATTCTGTTCTTAATTTATAAAAAGCTTATACTCTATATGTAAGAAAGGTAACGGCTTATAAATACGTTGTAGCAGCAATACGACGCTGTTATTCCTGGTGAATTAGACGCAAATATGTGCTGTGGCAAAGGGGTAGAAAAGTGCAAGCCATAAATCCCCTACCATCTTAAAAGTTTTCGTTACCAATGAATGGGTGTCGCACCAGGTTAATGCAAGACATATTTGAAACTGTCTAAGAAATTAAACGGCATCACATAGGAATCGTTCTATTTATTTTCTCAGTATTTGTTTCTTCGGAAGCCCCAGCTGCTCGGACACAGTTGCCTAAGGGTTGAGTTTTCTATCAAACGGAAGCTGCTTCATAGACCTACCTCTACGATCATCACAAATCTAATTTAGGACGGGCTAAAGGACTTCTGTCATTTGAGTCTGCCTGGCCGTTTAGCTGCCGAGCAAAAACCCTTTATACCTTCTAGTATTCTATCTTGACGGAATGAAGTTTTACAGACACGTAAAAGAGACACGGATTCCGATTTTAGAAAGTGTTTTTTTCCACATACATGCACGAGACTAGACCTACCAGATGTGGTCTGTAGACGATACTGCTGCTGTGACTAATACACAACGCTACTATCTCCGTCATGTATTTGACTGACGGAGTAGAAAAGATCCAAACTGCATCCCTAGGAAGTTACCGTTATGATGCATTAAACGACAGCAGCAGGAATTTTGACTACCTCTTACTGGTTTCCACTGTCCGCAAGGAAAACAATGGATGTAAGAAAAAGGGTTAAAGAAACCCAGACCGGAAGATTTTTGGTGCAATTGTTTCCACTCAGACCCAGCTAATACATTATGCTGCTTATACAAATCTGCCGCACTGCTCTTATTGACACGTTACATTATCATTACATAATCGAAAGTTTGAATTTTCAGCCTGATAATAGGTATAACTGAGCCAGGTACAGGGCGGACAAAAATGCTACTTATTTCGAACTTTGCACAGAACGCTCTAGTGCATGTTTTATGTAGTCAACGATAACCCTTATAAAAAGGTATTAATGTTTGCAATTCAGAATTATTTTTTTTTCGTTTTTTATTTACGCGGTTGCCCTATAAGTACAGAACGCTCAAAAGCAGTCTGCGTAAACTTTCAGGCTGTGACAGGCACTTACGGCCAATTCATCGCCCCTATCAACACAGTCAACTTTGATGTGATGCAGTTCAGCCCCCGAACTCGCTGATCAACATGAAAAACATGATATGCACATAGATTTTTCTATGCTAGTGCTGTTACTGGTACATCGAAACAATAGATCTGTTGGCTGTTGAGACGTCAGCTTCAAGCCTGGCTCCAAACGCTGTCGGAAATGTCGCGTTCTTCCCAGCGAATCTTCGTACCGAATGTTATTAAAACACTCAGGCCAATGTCATTACTACGCCCGCTGGCCGGATGCTAGATACATATATATGCACCGCTTTATACGTCTTCCCTGATGTGAGTCCTCTTGACCACTTCGCGACAAATCTGCCTGCTGTTGTCAAGGTTATTGTACACTCAGCTCCTGAATCCTTTTTGTTTAGTCTGCTAGTTAACGACTCGTATTTGGCTACGAAAATATACTACGTAGATAAATACGTACGTAAGTATACCCTCGCCAGTCAGGTAAATAAATATTTGGCTTGGTGAGCTGGCGTTCAGATGCAAGCATAGCATAGACAAAATGACACAGATGCATGTTTACCAAACAGACTTATAGTTTCGGTTAGACGCGCGACAGATCTCGTCAGGCAAACACACGCAAACATGTTCATTGGGTCTTTTTGTGTAAGCATCCAGTATTTTACCGTGTTGATTTTAACAGCATATGAAACACATTGTTAAATAGGGAGGAAAATTTTACAAGGCTTTGATGCTTTTTGTACGTCAACGCAATGACGCTAGCCTACGGCGGAGCGGGCGTTGTTATATCTTGGTTCTTGTTAGGTGAGCAAGCGTTATTTGTACAATGTCGTATGGTTCAATGTTGTCCCCTGGCGACCATTCAGGCTTTACTTCAGTGAGGGAAACATGCCCTGACTTGAAAATATGTATATTCTGTCTTGTCAGGACTCATAAATTAGAATACAATGCGACCGTCATTGTGTTAAAGCGTTGAATCATTGACGTGGAAGAATTTCCTGTGCAAATTTGCCGCACGCATGCGTATGGTTAGGGCTCTAGCATCTAATAAAACCCTCTCAGATTTGTAGTTCTATCCTACATGAGCGTTCGCATAAATATGGATTATCCAATATATCGGGTACAATCTGCTCTATCTAACACGAAAAAATAGGATCACCGTGTGTAGACCACGTCAAACTACTAAAGCCAGGAAAAGTCTATGAGCATCGCTTTATGCTGAAAGCATTTTTATGTACCAGTTATATATTTCGGATTCGAATAAATCGAGACGAACACACAACTGACTGTCCTGCTACGATGAAGTTGCTAACCTAAATATGGTAGTTTTATTTCATGAGTGTCTAGTACAGGACTTCGGGTTGACATCTGTGACGGCGATTTGTGTTCAGTGAGTACCTGACGCCGGACGTAGATTTCTCAATGACTTTGCAATAGAACAGCGCAGACCCTGATATTCAGCTGGGTCCCTGGAAGTAGGCATTCTATAGGAACCGTCGATCTATACATGAATACTATTAGTATCATTATTATTACTATCATTATTAAAGGGACATAGATTTTCAATTCAGTAAAACCGTCAGCCTCACCAGCGCATAATCGTTGTTATCACGCTGGATAGGCGCAATTTGTGATGCTGCTTATTTTTTTTTACGTAGACCGTTACCTCTGAGGTCAAAAAGTAATCTCGTAAAGGTTTCCAAACATTCGAAGATCAGCTGCCGTACAGTATACTTATTGTCATTCCTATAACGGATTATTTAGAAACACCGAATCTGGCACTTTTACTGTGTCAAGCTTCTTTTAAAGATTCTATAAAATCTGATGATAAAATAGTTCGTTATCACTGCATCACTTTAAAACCCTGATAGGAAATAGCAAATTTTCTTTTTTATCAAGAAACCATTGTAGAGACAATATCATTGCAGACAATTCGCTTATCAATACCTCTTTAGGAACGCAGCACGTTCTTGCTGACGCCGAAAAAAATGCGACGAGCAGTTAATAACTCATGTAAGGTCCGCTGAACATTACTGATGGGCATCTTCCTCTGAGTGAAGCAAACCTACGCCATTTGTTTTTATCCTACAATAACAACTGCCGCCTTTTGTCGTTTATAACGCACTTCTCTTCCAAGGTTTTTTTTTTTATTAGGACCAGCTAAAACTCTCACACCAGCCCGATCAATCCTCGTTAACCTGTACTACGGGCTGGTTAAAGTCAGCGGCATGGTCCTCTAGAATATCAGGAGAACAAACACAATCAGAGAATACCAATGCTTTGGCACAGTCCTCCTTTTGTTACCACTAATAAATCATTGACCTCAGCAAAGCGCCGCCACTATGGCCCTAAATGTTCAAATAGATAATATAGCCATAACGTTTTACGGATTTAAATTGCATATTGCAATCAATTTTTTACATTACATCAAAAATACATAGTAGTCCTAGCTAGCGGTTTAAGTTAATTATATCTAAGCGCGCAAATTATTATAACAAAGAGCGGACGTCTAGCATGTTATAAGACACATATGTCTAACTGTTGGCTTCATTGCTTTTTTTTTTTCTTTTCTATCCACGTTTCATTTGCAGCTGCCGACATGGCGCATGATGTGCCGGGCTTGCTTAGTGCCAGAGCCGCCTCCCCAACCAGACGCGAGCCCCAAGACTCTGACCCTGTCTTTATTGTTATCATTCGTGTTAAACCCACTTTTACCACAGTTAATGATTTTAGCCATCAGACAATAGCAGTCTCATCGCATCTAGCAGTGCCCGACCAGACAAAACACTGCTATATCTGGCCTTCCAACAGCGTAGTCAAGAGACGTTCGAAAGCGCCGGCGACGGTAAATAACGGTAGTAATAATATCTTACACTATAATAATATAGCCATAAGGAGCAGCTTACCACAACAGAACATACGAACTCGAAGACACGCTCAGAACAATAGCGGTGCCACGCTTAACATAGTGAAACACGCGCTGTGGGAAGTACGACCACGCGGGTTGCTTCGTATTGTATATTGCTACTTCAACGATAACGTATATTATTCTGCTACTGGCTCGGGCAGTCCCCAAGTCCCCAAGCGGCGGCGACAGCGGCGGCGACGGGGGTGGCGACGCGCGAGCCTGTAGGCCGTCGTTGGCCGCAGGCGAGGAAGTGGTATTGGATAAGAGATTTAGAGCGAATGAGGCGTTGTAACAGGAAGCAGCAGAGCGACGACAAGCAGCGAATTGAGCCGAAATTGATTAGCAACAGGTTATCGTCGCGCAGCAGACGCCGTGTGACTGGGCAGCACCTTCTCGTTAAAGCAACAGTAACTACTAGCACCAGTCGTTGTTCGACGATGTGTACAATGTTGTACGGCCAGCAGCTTGTTCAATAGCTTACTGAAATCAGGCGTCAAGTTGTCCTCACCGAGAAGCTGAGAGTGAGTTAAAACAAAGACGAAAGAAAAGGAGAAACGAGTTAGACGATAATATACAGCTGTAGAAAAAGCGGCCGTACGCTCCCACGTGTGACAAAAAATACGTGAGGAGCCGCACGCACACCGACAAGGGTGGTCTCTTATTGACGACGGCATTGCGACCTCGCCCTTTACAACCAACACACCAAACGGTCAGTCCGACGGAGAGAAGCTACGAAGACCTGAGATAAAAGGAAAGCGTAGCACGCTTCGGGCAGAAGGACAAGCGCCATTTCCAAGGAAACCACTTCTTCCATGTCCGCGTTCATTAAGCATCCCAGCACTCATGTTTTCTTTCATGTACAAGACAAATCGGCCGCCCAGCAAGGTATGTACGTACCGATTTCATTTCTCTTTTGTTAAACGTTTTTCAGTAGCAATTTAGATTT
The DNA here is from genome assembly GCF_002443255.2 of Varroa destructor. Lineage (NCBI taxonomy): Eukaryota > Metazoa > Arthropoda > Arachnida > Mesostigmata > Varroidae > Varroa > Varroa destructor. The sequence goes on from NW_019211457.1 coordinate 36,782,139, forward strand.
GCACGTTTTGAACCGAATGTGACATTCGTGGCCACTGTCGCTCGTTGTCTTATTAGTCAGACGTCTCGCGTTGGGTGCTGGCATGCTTACTTAATCGCGTGACAAAAATGAAAATAATATATCTTAAAAGATGAATAGTGCATGTGTTACATATATTGAATAATACTTGAGACCCAACGCATAATATTTCAGAATGTATATGTTAGCAAAACCGTTGGTGAACTTCACCTAGTATTTCTAGCCAAAATAGGTATCCCACATGATGTACCAAAATTGATAGAACCTTAAAAAAGGGGGCATACGATGTGCTTTAATGTAGCTCTAGAAGCCACCTGCTTCTGTGGATGCGATGGCAAGTTGTAACTTTAACATGTGAAAACAAATCTCACAGCTGTGGAGATGAAATACATGCTTTATAAATTACCATTGGCAGATTTAACCCTGTGTTAGATTCTCGGTGTGCAGTTGACCTTTGATTGAGAAACTTGGAAGCGTATACCTTTGTGTACTGCGAATTTTGCGGTCAGCGGCCACTTACGAAAAGTTGCAACGGCTGGACATCATTAAATGTGCTAGAATGAACCACAGAAGATAAAATCGCATCTTTGGTTTGAATGAATGGTCCTTTAGGCGACCCCGCCGAAAATTCTCATCGAGGGAGTTTGCTTCATCAAAAACTAGTCAGTCAGCGAAATTAATTAAAGGGCATAGAGTATGCAGTTTCAACAAGTACATAGAATTACGACATGAATATAGAGTGGAGCATCTGCCCTCTGACGACGATGGTTGGCAGTATTTCTAGCTAGCTATCTGTTACTATTTGCAGCATAGTAGTAATAAAGTTGAACCTACCAAGATTGAATGCACTTCGTGAGATAGTTTTCGTTCTAACTTAACCTTACACCCTCGACGTTCTACGAGTTATGATAAGAAGGATTAGATAGCTCCTCCATTCATCACGAACTAGAAAATAAAGATTTATGGATACATTTTAACGAAATAGAATACCAAATTATGATTTCAGTTTACGGTCACAATGCGCAAAAGTTCAATGATGCTCTACCAATGGAGATATTTTTTATTATCCGGTTGAAGAAATAACGCTTCTTCAGTACGTAACCATAGCCATAAGAGAGAGCGAATGGGAGCTTGCCCACCTTAAATTTCCTTCACAACAAAGGATTTAATGAACATTTCAGGCAAACCATCCAGAAAGTATAAGCGATAATTTAAAATTGAGTGCACAATACTGTCAGTATCAGCGGAAGCAATATCATTTCACATATGCCAAACTAACAGAGGCAAAGCCACAGCCAGGTTACGCAGAGCTAAGTTGGGAAGAGGGAAGATAAGAAATATCTATGTCTGAGTGTGACGGATAGCAGCAGTATTCAATGGATGGAATCCATCCTGGATGGAATAATCTTGCAACGGGAGTTACTTTTGCGTCACTTAAATCGAATGCACCACGTGTGGAACTTCATATGGAAATTGCACCAGTCATACATGTTCTATTTGGCCGTGCATTTGCCAAGTCCGTTGTAGATTGGACTGCAGCGACTGCCAGCTCAACGGGCAGCCAGACTTTGATTTATCTGAATGATCGACAAAGACTCGATCATTGAAATTCGTATTCGTAAGTTATAAGTAAACTGACGATGCTTCTGTTTAAGTTCAGCATTAGTTGGGGAATAGTTACTTGCAACGTGCCATTTCAGATTCGGGTCAACGTAAATCTTCCGCATAACAATATCATAATATTGTATATTATTTTAACAATAAAGGTCATATTGTTCCTTTGTCACGAGAATTATCTGTAAAAATAAACAGTACGAAGTTCGGTTTGATGCAACGATTCGGTTTTTGCAAGGCCTACTCGCAATGGAAAGTGCTCTATGACAGTTCGTGTCCCTAGCATAAGGTACGCAAGCCTTGAGGTAAAATCTGAGTATTGAATACGAGCCTTAGTCTCTCGGGTCGCCAGCGCATCAACCAGTACATATCGGCCTTTGACCGATTTGTAGGTAGGAAGCCGCAATCACATGATTACAGCTGTGAGGCAGCTATCTGTAAACTGCTTCAACGTTTCCGTCATTTAAAAGAACTTATCACTGAAATATAGGCTACACATTCACGTACACGTGGTAACATACTGCACGCATGCAGAACCGTAAAGGACTGACGTGTAGCCAGAAAGGCGGTAGTGTCACCGAATGAATACTGTTGTTGCTAGCTGTTTTGCGCGATGCGCCTTCCCCGTCTCCACTGAAATCTCTAGCTAGACATGAAACATTTTTCCCTCTATTTTAGGCCGAGGATAATGGAATGACTTGTCAGCTGTTTTTTTAATTATGTTCTCGTACAAGCTCCTATTATGTTTCCATCTGCCGTTCGCATGCTGATTCTGCGCGTGCCTGGCGCCACCCGTAGTCACTGCGTAGTTTTCAAGTTTTCGCCGTACAATATGGCAGCAAAAAGAAGATGAGTAGGCGATTGACGAGAAAATCAATACAGTCAAACTTGTTTAAATTTCATCAAAATTTTGTGCAGCATGTTGGCGGCGATGCTCGTTCCGTAATAGCAGACGTCTTAGATTTCGAAACTGATTTCGAAAATCTGCTGCGTCGTGTCAACTTACGATAACAAAAAATATTTGGATTGCAATCAATCGCTTCTAGCGAAAATAAGCTGCGTACAGCTGTACCGCTTATCCGGAAGGAACACTCGACTATGTGAATCGGCGTTAGCTCATTATCACTTGCGTCCGGTAACGGTATGGCGAACTCACCATAAATGGAAACACTGAGTTATTATTGCCGGAGGACATGTGATTTATAGAAAAAAAAAAAAACACTCGTATTTTGCTACAGTGCTGCCGAAAGCAAGGGCAAAAGCAGATTCACCAACTCCACTAATTCAGGCTAATTTCTATTTATTTTTTGTAGAACTTTAACCCAAATTTGCAATTAAAATGAAAAAAAAAAAGATAGAAAATACTATTTAGGGCTAGAGGCAAATGTCTATGGTTGAGGGATGAGAGAACGATGCGTCCGACTGCTCCGCAACTCGGTTTTATCGTTGTCATTGTTCGATGCCCATATAGAAGACGAAGCCTATGGCACTAACCTAAATAATACCGCAGCTATTTGAGAACAGGAAGGGCCTTTTCTACCTGAGCCCTGTGACTCCACTGTGATTTATTTCCCTACAAAAACCGACGGTCTTGAACGATCGTCGCTAAATGGCCCTAAAATGAACGATTATTGTGCGGATCACAATGGAAGATAGTAGGAGAACATTGCTTTGCTCTGTTGTGCCACCTAACCGCCCTAAATAATGCTATCGGGGAGCGAGGAGACCTCAAAAGTTCACTGCGTGCCCCTTAGAGCTATTTGTTGCTGACAAGCAAGCTCTTCCGGTAAATAGAAGATATTAATAAAACGTACATGCTTGACAGTTTCACATGACAACAATTATATATCATAAAACATTATACAGAAGTAATTTAGTGGAGTTTAAATAAAATTACAAAAAGCTTCTTCGTGCCTGGTGAACATGAGCTTCAAACGCGAAGCGAGTGCCTCAAACTTCATTACCCGACAACAGCCACAACGATTCATTATGGGCTATTACCTCATTTGAAAACACTGTGTTAACTTATATTTTTCTTAGTTTTGGGTAGGTACATATTTACGCAACGAGGAATTATGGAGAATCAAACTTTGATCGATTTTGTACATTATTTCGCAACGCTTTAATTGTATCACCCGGTTAATGGTGACACCTATGTATGATATAGCTCTCGACAGTCCGCGTTTGCCCTACTGACGATATAACAAGCGCTTTCGACTGTATCTCGCTAGAGTAAAAATGATTTTTAGAATACAGTTTGATTAGATATGACAGAGCAAACTGAAAAGACCGTTACTGAAGCTGATTAGCTCTTGGATTATTCGTGTGTACTGACGCTTGGTTTACAGAATAGAATTTCGATAGTAGGTAATAGAATTCACTGTTGTCTTCTTTCTGTCTGTGGTTTTTTGATTTTTCTTCTGCGGATGTTTGTCTTGTTTCAGCGAGTCCTCCTGGCGGGGCGGCCCGACGTTCGGGCGCCTCCGCGCTAGGCCTGGGGGGCCACAAGCCCCAGGGGCTGAGCTTGGCAACCGGAAGCCGGTTATCAGCAGACCACGCCTCTCTTCTGGCCCATGGCCCCCATGGCCAATTCAGTAGCATGATGAGCGCGGCTGGAGCGCATGGCCATCATCACGCTTCCCACATCACCTTACATCTCTCCGGACATCAACAGCAAGCTGGCTCACAACCACACAGGTTAGTGTTACTACATGTGAGCTATATGTGAATAAAATGTCAGCCGTTGAAAACTGTGTGTGCCCCCCCCCCCCCAGCACGACCGTCGCGCTTTGCACACGTGACTATGGGATGTCCTGCAACAACGGAGTATTTCGATCTATCGTACCTGCGCGTTTATTTTTGCCACCTCAACAAAGATAGACCGTCTTTCACTTAGCAACGTGATGTAATAAACTTACCCGTTAACCAACTTGTGCAAATTGAAATTCGCTCGAAGTTAATCAAAGGCCATATAATAGCAACTGAGTTACACTGCGGGTACAACATTCTACACATAGTTCTGTAGACGTCAGAACTATCAGATGTATTTGTACACACAAATCTACAAATACATCTGATAGGAACTGTCACATGCATAAAAAATTACATCAAAGCATGAGTGTATTGGGCCGTTTACAAGCACTTCAGCGCACAACAATAAGGAACAGCAGGGTAGCGCTGGAAGTGATATTGACAACTGCAGAATTATTTGCATTGTTGATAGTGGCAATCTTCTTTTAGGTTATCGTAACCGGATCAGGCAGAGGCAGACAACGTGATGAAATCTCTGAGGCGCATGTTAAATCAGAACCCGTCTATTGGGTTTTCGGCTCCTTCCTTTCGCGGTATTATTCGTTGCTTTGACTCTGTAAGAGTTTGGGCCTACTTCCTTGATTTTCAGGTTGCATTTACGGATGAGCCATTTATAAGCCTTTGTTTCTTTTAAGTCGGGCATCGCCTTAGCTCCTTAGTGAAGTTTCACGGCGAAAGTAAGCCAATTAATTTCTGTGAAGACCTAGTATGCGCATCAGTTACGCAAGCCTGGGCTACGCGACCGAGCTCGCGTAATTAACTGATCATAAAACGGTTCTATATTAACGCCGGCCCATACGATGCGTAAGACGCAACATCCTAATCGAAAAGAACCCACGCCGTTGTTCGTGAACTAACGTGTGTCCTCAGACCTTGCGGCGACCTACGGCTAGCAGAATGATCGTGTCCGCTTCTTCCTAACAAACATGATTTTCAGGAAAAAAAAGGTAACGGATTTTGCTTATTTAGTTACAATATTATTGAATCCAAGAGGTAGGATTTCGGCTGTAAAAATTCATTGGTTCGGTCATATTTGGGCATGTGCATTTCGCGTCCGGGTTCGTCGACAGATCGCATAAAGTAGGGGCCGAACGACGAGGTTGTCAATGGCATCTACCAACGCCTATGTTACGAAGTTTTTAACTGAGCACGTCGTGCAGTTCCGTGACACATTTTGGGGAGCTTGACCGTTCGAACTGAAGTCGTGAAATGTGGACAGTGGTGTCTTCAGATTTTTTCGGCTCATCGAGGTGTGCAATAGAACAGTGCGAGTTCGTCGACCTCGTACATAAAAACATCTAGAAATAATTTTGTTTGTCATTGATGTACTCTACACAAGGTTAGGACACGCATATCAGTTGACGATGTCTAAATGAGATATTGTGAGCTCACTTGATTGAACTCTCACTCGTTAGCTTTTACATACGTTTACCTGTATATTATACTGGGCAATATTCTTTACATCCTCATAATGCAATAGAAAGAAATTTTCAAATAGCTGAAGGGTTTTTGGTCAGTTTGGTTACCTCTGGTGGTTGGACACAGCGCCTCATTAGACTACTGTTAATAGTGTCAAGGTCCATTAGAGAAGTCTAACGGGAAGGCAGAGTGATCTGTGTGTAATATGAGGAAATGAAGGAGGCAAGACGGTGCTAACTCTGACAACGACGACGAATGTATAAGCGATGTATTAAAGACTCTCAGGTTATTCCCATTGATCCTATTGATCACTGGGGACGCTTCATGACTATAGACAAAGGTTTCAGGGTCCCAGGACTGCTGAAAAGTTAGAGTGATGGTATATAGCTTCTAGGAAAGTAGTTTACTCGGAGCCGCCGCACTAACAAATAGAGCTGCTAAAAGCGCTGACACATGAACGCTGCGCAGACCTAGCATGATTCACAACGATGGTCGAGAATTGTAAAAGATTAGGTCGTAGGTTGGAAATTAACTATATATCGGTTAGCGGCTGAGGCTATTACGCCTGATCCCGTCCGGACTAGCAGCTATATAGTATTTATATTTTTCATCATAAAAAATATATACAAAGTAGTAATGCGTCCAAATTGACAATTTTTTCTACGTTTTTTTTTTTCTGAGACCATACCTAAGCGATAACAACAAAATTGTTATTCAAGGAAATTTTTTGCATGGGCTAGAAGCGTCACTCCCGATGGTCATGTTTACTCAATACAGTTATCATCCGCCGTGACTGCAGCTTCGATCCAGGACCTAAACCAAACATTAGTAATTTTTAAAATAACCTTCTTTAATCAGCAAGTAACTTTTTATTTGTAGTCGTCTGTCAATCAATGTTGGTAGGTATCGTTCAAATACGCCGCATATAAGAAATTTAAAATTTGCGCTGACAGCTGGCTAAAGGTCCTAAAAATTCAGAGCTTTAAAACGAGCCACAAGGCTCAAAAAACTTGAATGAGTTTATAGAGAAAACCCAATCGTTAGTTTATATTGTCCTGTAGCTCAGTTGTATAGAAAATATTTTTTTTGCTTTTGTATTATGAATTTTTGGGCCCTCTAAATGCAAACCCTATTGAATATCTTTCTGTTTGCCTTATAAAAGGATTATAGACAAGTCCCGTATATACATGACAATGGCCGTTGATTTCGGGCAAAAATAGGGTTTTCAATCGTGGCAAGGGTTCGTTCAATGTGCAAAGCCTGAATAATGGCAGATTTCTGCTTAAATTCCAAAAACAGCTCACTTTTTTCCATAAGGAGTTTGTTCTTTTATTTCAAAAAGAACGGCTTTCCTTACGAGGACTAGTGGATGAACGCATTCTCGTGAAACTTTCCTTCAGTTTGAATGTATCATCCTATATATATATATATATATATATATATATGCGCATGTCTGTTCCATTCGTTGACTATTATTTTTTCCAAATATCCTTTACAATTTTCACAATTCACGCGTGTCATTAATAAGGATGAACATGTCTAACGCGGATCCTATTGGGTTTTCTCCGACAGGCCAATAAACCGGTGTGGCAACTGTACAGGCAGGTTTTAATATTTTTTTGTTTTTCCTACGTATTGATAATTCCTGATATTTTTACTCTTCCGGGCATTTTGGTCTTTCGAAATCGTCCTAGCAACGCGTTCAAATGGAGGCGCATTAGCGATCCAAAAGAAGCAGCTGCGTTCGGTATCAAAGTTGACGTGTCAACGCCGTAGGATATGTAAACCTTAATCATCTATTTTACAAAGGAAAAGTATAATCTGCCGTATTCGTATTGTACTGCATCATTATTACTAATGTGTACATTAATGGAACACAATGTAGTACAATATGTTTTATTGAACACCCCGGAGCCACCGTAACGTCCGGTCGTTGTTGTTCCCTTGGGAAATTATCTTTACGTTAGAAAAACCGCATGAGACGCATACGACCTTCGAACGCGACTAGTCCACCTCGTCGCAGTGAGTGTAGGTAGCTGAGATTATAACATATATCCGCGGAATGATCTGCGCTTGCTTAGCCATGTTCAAAACCACCTGTAAGAAGAATGCTTCTTCATACAAGTTGACGTAGTGTGTTGCGCCCAGGATCTTGTCTAAGCCCTGTGAGGCCAAAAGGACACATCGATCAAACGGTCGATTTCCACAAGGACCTGCTAGGATCTCTTGCCGTCGGAGAAGCTAAAGTTCTGAAAAAATTTTAAACGGGTCATGACTGTAACCAGCGCTGCGATTACACTAGGATTACGGAGTACATAGTATCATTCCAATTCGAGTCTTCTGAGTAGAGCAAATAAATGCTATTCCGGTATCGACGTTCATTACAAGTATTGCATATACAAGCATTGCGTGTATGAAGGAAAATTTAGACGAACATAGAATGTAAAAAGAGGTCAGTTATTAGATTTAGTAATAGTTCAAAAGAAATTTCAGTGAACACTCATATAGCATGAATCTAATTTGTCAGCGTCCAGTCCAGAAAAAGTAACTAGCTAGTAAACTAACTAGTAAAAAAAACAAGCTAAACTCGTTCTGCAGGAGTCTTTATTGGAAATGATTATTTAAACGAACATGACTAATCGATATTACATCAGCTTAACAAAAAAAAAGCGATCGCTTGACTTTGTCTTGAAAAATGTCCGATGTATACAACAAGTGAGATTCTAGTTTCAGTTGAGATAATTAAGGTCATAGAGGACTACACTATCGTATAAACAGAGCCATAAAACCATTACTCCAGTACGTGACGAACTTACAAAAATCATATCTATAATTTTCCTCTAGAATTATTATCCAACACAACTCGAAAAAAATTACCCAAATTCAGGTAAGAATAGAGCCGAAAGCACAAAATATTTTCGTCAGCTTAATACTACTAATGATTCGTTTTTATAAGAAATGTCTAAAGGTTCTTAACTATTTTTCAAATATTGAAACCTAAAAATACCCGGCATAGAATAGATCAATCTCAAGTCAAGATCAGTCATGTTTCTAATTGAAATATGCATCAGTAATTCTATTTTTGGTTTAGATAACTTGGGATTATTTCTCATTAATATTCGTTTATGTATCACTATGTTATTATTACTACTCTGTTTGTCAATCCCATCGCTATAATTCAAGAAGTACCACCGCACCTCTCTTGGTAGCGCTGTGAAAGTATATCATCGGGTAAGTGCGTTAGCTTGGTTTTGGGATCGCCGCTATTTTACTATAAGTTAAATAACTTATAAGTTACTAGATTTTGGATAGCAGGACGCTCTTTCAGGCTAAACATGATACGTATAAGTAATTAAGTGACAATAAATACCTACGATTGTTACAATGTTTGCCAAAAATATTATTAGTTTCTATCCATTTCTATCTTCCTCTCTGTGTAGATTGCCTAATCTGATCGAATTAACCAGATCATTCACCACAAGACGTTCAACGTTTGTTTGTTTCCCGTGGGTAATAAATATGTGAGCTGTTTTTAGGAATGCTCATTATAAATGTAGCACATTTACGACTGCATAGGAGTAATATAAACGCCAAGTGAGAGTAATTCTTAGTTATGCGTTCGTTCTATTTCAGGCCAGTGTCAACAATTCTTTCTGGGGGCTCATCGAGTCCACATGCAGGCGGCGAGTGGGATGATTTTGATCTGTTTTGCCAGTCATCGTATCCCCGCCTCTCCCCGCTTGGCGCACATCCTCAATTTCCTGGACAGTCTTCCCATCACGCCCTTGACTCGCAGCTCATCGAAGAGACCAGCCTAGGCGGACCGGCGCCACTAAATGCCCAGCCCGCCTTCCCCAGGTCAGCAAGTTTTTTTTTGTCTACCTATAACAGAGTAATCATTGTTAGGCTGGTAGAAGGTATGAAAAAAAAGCAGTAGGGAATTATTACCGTCTACTGAAGACTTCTATTAGTAATGTATTACAGCTACTGCAATATAGTATGTAAAGACATATAATAATAGTAAGTTCTTTACGAGGAGCAGTATTAGTGAATAGGCCCTTGATATATTGCAGCCATGTCTATATTTTTCTAATCCATATATATACTATACTTTTTTAAGTACGTTTCTGATTGACAAAGAAGTAATGTCTGTTCTCTTTCAACATTTACTCTGCACCGGTTGTTTACTTCTGAATAGTACACTGTTTGTGTGAAAAATTCAAGCCAATGGTAATGCTTTGATGAACAGAACTTTATATCTAGAGAACAGAATCCAAGAAAATAAAAGAAAAAAAAAAAGCATTTTCGACATCTAATGTTTACAGCTGAATAATATATTTAGTTACACAAAAGATGTATCGGCGTGGCATATGAAAACGATTTGTCCAATATATATTGTATACAATAGTCAAGAACAACCACTTACACCGCTTCCATGGATAGCCATTGTTTATACGTTCGCTTTGAGCAACGGCCTTAATGACAGTCGTTCATTTTTTACGAAGAGTATTGTTTCTGAATTTAGAAAAATGGCCTGGAAGATCAGCCCCGTACCGTGTTGCATAAACTTGCGTTTCATGCTCTCACCCCGGGAAATGCTATAAAATGTCTACGAATAATATGCATTCCTATTTTTTATTGCGAAATATCTAAAAATTGTAAAAACAGATACCGTATTTAATATGATTGGCTAACGTGTGTGTTGATCAAGTGCCACCGTTGCGGACGTTTGTATTTCAAGATCCCAAGCAATAGATACTGTAGGGATCATATCAATTCTATAGTCGGGGTCAAGCGTTCCATTTTTTAATACTACACGTTTTGTTTATGGGAAAGTTCCATACCATTTGGCGCACATCGATGACCTTCCTTCGGGTTTTCCTAGGCCAAAAAGGTACCGAAGCAAATTGTAATATTTGTTCTGTCGCGGCTGTGCTCTTTGAAAGTAATTTTTTAACCTCGAAAGTAATGTATTACCCCTAGGAGACTATACCTGGCTCCATTCGCCCGACTGCGGTCAGTAAGGCCCCCAGGCAAGCCGTTTATAAATTGGATGACAGCACGCACTATGAAAATTCGACTCATGTCGGTCTCTTGAATGTATAGGATGAGTGGACATGGCTCTATAGACCCTTTCTTTCAACATCAGCAACTTTCTGGCGATACGGAATAAAACGCTGTGGCTGATCGGGTGTAGCGTGGCCGCTAAGTAAATTTTATTCGGGTTTTCTATTCTTTAAATATTAATTTTAAATGTATAAGGAGTAAAACTAATCCACTCTCTGACTCAGAACAGATTTGGCTTACCTGTGTTTAACGCTCGACAGTTGTTTACAAAAATAAAAAATTTTAGCTGGCGTTCTCGCCGTAAGATTGTTCGCTATTCTATACATATGACTGGCTATGTATTTTTCTTCACATGACGTATAACGCATCATCTAATCTATTACTTATAACATGTTACCTCTTTGATGTCATTCTTGTTTGCGTTGTTGTTATTGTTACAGTGCTTATGGTGGAAGTGGTGGCGGTAGTAGCAGTGCAGGTGGAGGACGTCTGGGAGGCCGAGGGGCTAGCGGTGCCGGTGGATCAGGGAGTGGAGCAGAAGATGATGGGGGCTCAGGGTCAAAAGCGCCTCCACCGCGTTTGCGTTCAAATTCGTACTACTCGATACCCTTAGCGGAACCATCGGGCCATAACCCCACAGCTACAACAGGAGACCACAGAGGAACTGACCACAGGGCGCTTGCGGAGACTTATGGTGAGTACAAGTAGTAGTTGCTATGGTGAATAAGCAATTTTAAGCAAAAAAGAGGCAGCTTACAATGGGGGACCCGTCCATTATTGGTAGCCTTGAAATCACTATATTGACATACGCTGTAAGATGCAAAAGCACAGCGTGAAGCTTATTTGCTACTGAAAAATCTGCAGAGAACAATGAAACTGTAGCAAACCACCAAACAATTGCGGTGGTAATCTATCGACCCCACCAGTAAGAATAAAAACTGCAAAAAAAAATTTACGGAAAAAAATCACCTAAACGAGACGAACTATTTGAAGAAGCGTTGGCGACCTACAAGAATATGGCAACTCGTAGTGAGGCAGTCATGTCATCTGCTCGAGAAAGGTACTCATAACTGGCTAAGTGATTAGGACGTTTTATAAGATTTGTTATTATTATTATATACTTTAATGCTAAAATATTGTATTCCATTTTATGTTTTATTGTTATTATATAAATTTACTATATAGATCATCATATAATTCAATGTTAATTTAGGGTTCTAATAACATTAACAAGTAAAATATCACGAAATGTTTGAAATAGGAAATACATAACTATAGATGAATTATTTCAACTTACTTACTGAATTAAAATATCAAACAATTGAATTAATTGAACTATGCATCATGGAAACGACAACCGTACATTGAAGCGAAAACGTACCAGTTAATTTTTTTAAATATTCGCGGCTCGAGATAAAATTAAAATTTCCCGCGCACAATCGAAGCGACTACCGCGAAACTAGAGACAATAATACTACTAGAAGTCTGTGTATTCACACGTGAACAATTGAGATAATGCGCAAATAAGTATATGAATTGCAGACCCATTTTACTTATAAGCAATATTTATCAAGTTATGAAGTATGTGATCGCATAACATTTAATACATTATTTAAAAACATATAGAATTTTCTTGGTTCAACAGTTCGGTTTTTGGGAAAGGTCGGAGCATATAGAGCATAGCAATACTCTGTCTACAATAGTAAATTTAAGAAACATAAGAGACGAGTAAGATTCCAGTAGTAGTATTTTTTTGACGGAACTTCGATACAATGCTCAGGAGGCGCGACTTTTACGCGAACTTGAAAGAACGAGGATTCGAGGAGCAACGCTGCAAACCGTCAAATCGTATCAAAACGTAGTTTTTACTATAGACACGACAACTTTAAAATCTATCTTATCAATTAAAGCGTCCCCTAGGGGATATTTTAGCACCAAAAGCATTCATAAACGTTTTGTTTACGGGTCAATACACAAGCGAGAGCTGTATAAAAAGTGGCTACAATAGATGCATCGTGTATATATTTTAAACATAGGCAGGCATGGAGGTAACAGGGCTCTCTCTTTGATGTTCAATGATGGCCCCGCACGAACAGGTTGGTCCCAAGCGGCAAAACATCTCAGTACATGCTTTTCAATTACCAAATAAAGACATTCCGAAAACAATTTACCGAATATATCGAAAGCAGGCGACAAACACATGCGAGTACCCCACAATCATGATATTCCTAAAATAAAGTACTTAAGAATCAGACTATATAAAAAACTACCCCGATTGGAGCATACGATCGCGTAAAAAGCAGTATGTTCTGGGATGTAGCGTGTCCCCCAAGAACTCTGAAATCGCTGAAAGCTCAAAATATCTGAATCAGAAAAATTAAATTGAACAATCCGAAACATACAATAGCGCCACTAGTAGAGCCACAACGTAGAGCGGACATAATGCCATTAAAAAAGTTAAGCCTTAAATACTGGCTGGCAATTCAGTTCCAAGATTGCAGTATCTACGATACATATATCCGACGAACAAAGTAATAGCCCACTAAATTGGACATTTTAGAACAGATTTAAGAGAGAATTAGATGACTGTACGTTTACCGATATTTAAACGTAGTTTCTATAGAAATTAGAGAAGGATCAAGCTAGAGGATTGCGACTGGCGAAAGAGAAATTCGGTAGCAAAACTCTGCAATGAACATGCTTAGATAGAATACTTATCGACTACGACACACCATGATCCTAACAGAACTAAACCGCTATAGTCAATACAACAAAGCCTTACCCCGGTACGTACAGAGATTCGAATCAGCGACGTAAAAACAGGCTACATTTCAAATGCCGCCCAGTGTTCAGGATCATGAAAATAGCCTGCACAGGGGGCCACGAAGTATAACCGTTATGAACTTTTTAATGAAGGAAGAATTACGTTGCTTCAAAAAAGACACCATCAAGTATTATATAGTGAATAATACCAGCAAATACAATTACAGCGAGGTGAACAAGAAAATGGGCATCAACAACGGGGGCATGTACTCCAATCGAAAACAACGTACACACAGACATTGTTATTGCTACAGGAAACAGGTTATTGGACTAAATGGAGGAAGTTATGGTTACGTAAAAATAGAAAAGTGTCCTTACCGTGCCTGATAGAGGGCCAGCATTCCTGTAATCATTTCCGTTTGGCCTATGACATCTTTCGGAACACGTGGCACCATTGCAAGAGACACACTAGAGGTATTTGTTGCATGGTCCGAACAAAATTTTCTGTGAAGGGTGAAGCTAGTGGAAAACTTCGCTGCTCAGAGAATGCAATAGGCTGATGAAGGAACCGCAGCAGTACGACGACAATGTTATCCTAAACGGCTTTCACAAAACCTACCTCTTAAAAAGGGATTGCCAGGGCATGTTACACCTACAAATTGCTAGTGAACCTTTTGGTCCATTAGCTTACGTTGTTCGGCGAATCTATAAAAACCCTTCCCATTGAGAAAATCGGAGTCTGGGCGTGTCAAGTTCATTTCTGACATTGAATTGCCTCCAAAAAGTCGATTTCCGTCCAACGTATATTCGTGCCATATTTAACTGTGAAACCCGAAAGCTTATCGTGTCCAAACTCGCTAGAACTGAAGCATCTAAGCACTACCATAGATTAAGCCGTTATTCTGCCACCAAGATCAGCATACGTGCATACTATTTCGTGCTATATACGAGCAGCAGGGTTCGCCTTTAACGTCATAGGTCACATTGTCAGCACTTGAAGAGAACGCTAGTTTCAAAATTTATGCACAAAAAGTAGAAACGATGAAGTCTAGGCACGGACGGAGGCTCAAAAGAATTGCGCGCAGGCTACATGGAAATTCGTGAGTAAGATCTATCTGGTTGGCGTCATTTGAACTCTGTTAAGCAGTTTCATCTATGAACTTATTAAAGGAACGGTCGAAAGAGCACTAACGGCATTGATTTAACAAAGCAATCGACAGATCCTTCTCTTTAAAATAATCCTTACGTTCTTTGGCCTGAAAATGGCATAGGCTTCAACTCTGTTATAATGGAATATACCTAACGCTTCCAATCTGCCACTATTTGCTAGCAATAAATCCGTGTATATAATGGTCTGGTGTGACCTGCATGCTGATGTCTTTTGTTTATAGAGCAAATTTAAACCTGATTTAGACTTTATGCCACCAGCTGATTTGGCTGCACAAAGAAAAGATGATTCAGAGAAATCGCGCCGTTTTTCCGCCTTTCTAAGCTTTCTATTCGAAAAAGCGAGCACGGATTTCGAACCGAGGCACGTACCCAAAAAGATAAACAGACGTTTTCCCATAAAATCTTCCGTGCACCTTTTTTATCACTTGCTGCCAAAGCGAAAGTGTCCACAGATTACGTGGCACATGTTGTAAATACATCAGCATAATATTGCATATAAGACACCGTACCAATAGTTGAAAAACAGCTGCGTCGTAAAAATAGGACTAACAAACATTGTCCGATATTTCGAAGCGTACATTATTACGGTTACTATATGAGTGCCTGACAAAGGTGGCAATATACTTGGATTCATTACTGCTTGAATGCTACTAACTATGTGTTTAATTTATCCGTAGAATTCGATGAAGGTTTGTTTTATGCGCCAGGAATGATCCTGTCATGTAACACTTATAACTTAGTAGCTTTTATAAAGCGCAGCTCACCCTTCGAAGATGTGGCTTTGGGGCAGGTGAAACTGTGGTACAAAAATTGACTGGGTATATTTTTGCCATTTTTTTTACCGTTCAACAAACATTTTATAGAACGCGAAAAAACACTGAAAAGTACTAATCCCCGCCCTTTGACATTTAGCAACAGAAAAACATTGATAACGCAAACTGGATTGAATTTCCGTACCCGTACATTTCCAAAATTTCGAAACTTTTTTATACTATTAACCTTTAATGTGAGCGTTTTTTTTTCTTTTTTACTAGAAAAACGGCGTGGCCCGTCTAATTTTTATTCCATATAACTTCACTGTTCCCTACATTTACGTTATCGGCAGCATTTGCACTTCGCGTATAAGATGATAGTTCCTTTAAGCTGGACGTATCGTATAAGCGTTATGACCTACATTACACAAAGACGTTTACACAAAGATTAGAGCCCAGTGATAAAATGCAGTGATATCGAACTAATGGCTCGATATTAGCTAAAAGCAGATCTTTGGCTCCGGTTTATAAAATTGATTACAAGATATAATACAATCAAAACTATTTGACCGACGTCCGCCTTATGAATTTGTCAAGTTGAATTTTTGGCGGATCGTTAAAGTACCACCCGGCATGAAGCTCTGCATAGGATAGGAATACTGTCCCTTATGCAGTTTGCTTTTCCATTTCGTAAACCGTTTTTTTTTCTTTTTTTTTATATAAACGTCTTTGAGAAAGTTGTAACGGCTGAAGGGGCTAGATTTTTCTGAGTCTTTGTTAAGGAATGTTTTCTACTAATAATCGATGTCTTTATACCCACATGTTAATCTTGAGATAGAAAATGCTTTCTAAAAGCGAAAACTTGACGTAAGTTCGTAAAACTTGTTGTTCTATATAAGTTTTTTTTGTTGACACCAATCAATAAACCTCGACGAGCTGATACCTATACTTAAAATGGGTATCTCGGTGCGTAAATGTATCATTAAGAGGTTTCAGGCTAATTTGGAGAGTATTTTGAGTGAATCTGTAAGCGTCACTTGTGACGACAGATATGAATATATGCTTGAAAAAGTATTCTAAAGAAAATACGAAAAGCATATATTTTTTTTACACAATGTATTATTTTGTTGGTATCGACTCTACACTTATCGATATATCCCGACATGCTAAGTAGAAACGCAACGTATCTCCCCATAGTAGGGCTTGATATTTTCGCGTGACAAAGGCTTTCCTGCTAAGGTCACGATGAAACTTTTAACTTACCCCCGCGCCATTCTAAATAGTGAATAATTCCTCTTCTAATGAGTTGAATGGTAATCGATTCAACGAGGTCTCAATCTTTGCTCTCGAATGCCGAAATGCCGTTTGGAACATGGAAGCTGAATTTTGTGTTGGATATGAGGAAGATTTATTTTGACGACAATCGATAAATTGCGACATGCTCAATATAGTGCACATATTTATACTTAAAATGGACACTTTTTTTTAGTTAAAATTACGAAAATCCTATTAACAACAGGGTGAAAATGCGTTTTAAGTGGTTATTTTCGTAAATTATTATTATTAATTTCGAAAATCCCTTTTCGTAAAAATAATTTCCCAATTCATTTTCGGGCAAAAAAAGTCAAAATATTAAGAAAGAAAGTAAATGTTTATTTTTAAAAAAATTATTAATTATTAAGAAAAAAAAATAGAAATAGTTTAGCAAGCGAAACGTATTATAAGCGCATAATATATACATATCTTCAGTTAGTAGAACATGTCATTATTTATTATAAAGGGAAAAGGAAAATAAAAATATTATAGCTTTGATGATGTCCGGGAAACGAAGCTAATCTTAATTTCATTTAAATTAATAAGGTACCTAATTAAAAAAAAAAACATTTTTTAGCCTTTGTGCCGTCCCAGGAAGAGGATCAACCGACCCTATCATTATGCCTAACATATATATTAGAAGATTTGATCAGTTGATCTTATTCACGAACGTCCTAGAAATCTACCAAAAAACAATGAGAGAGACAAGTTTAGGGTTGGCAAACGCGTTACGAAGGGTTGATAAAATAATTACAGAAGGATGCTGAATTAGGTGGCACAGGATAATTGCAATGGGATAATCATTATACCTTATGGCTTAGGCTACGCCAGGTATGATATCGGTGAATCAAATCTGTTTACTAAACGGCACGAAAGGCGCTAGGCGTAGCAGGGTCTATTTACTATATGTACGTCCTCATACGTTTGTTTGAGAACCGTTCACAGAAAAAAACAAGCGTTGTACCATCTCAAGGCATAGTAAGGTTTTCGAACACATATTTTTTTCCTAGAATACATCTTAAATGAAGACCTTAAAAGCGAGTACATTGTGTCATGACCCCTGCGAGTCACACAGATAGCAAGGAAGTGAACTGACTGCCCGTCTACAATCACCAGGCAGATATTAATTGCTATAGCATTTAAGGTAAATGACGGGGACAGTTTGCCCGGTGAAACGAACAAGTGATTGCTTCCTGAAGAACCACCACAGGCCTTTCTGACGGGTCTCCTTCTGATAGGCCAATTGTAAAGTGATTTATATCATAATGGGACTATGGAGTGCGAGTCGGTCTCGTTCGGCGCCGGTTGATGCTGCAGTCTTCTACCACGCGCCCGTATTAAACTGCAGTAGCGAATATCTGCGTGATATTTTGATCAACTGCAATTGCTAGTTAGCACATAGACGTGACACAGTGTTACTGATGGCATGAAAAATCCATACTGTACAATATTCTGTGATTGTGTATCTTCATCGATTCATTTGCCTGCCGCTGCTAAGTGATGTTCTGTTTAGAATCCTTAGTAAACATTAAACGCCTATAATTAAATGGGGGTTCGCTTCCATTGTTGGGCAATGACAACTGTGACGCTCAGGTGGCAAATGACAGGGTCCATTCCTTGCAATGATACGTTGTCGCAGTATTTAAAGAACAAGGGAGGTGAAATGCCACGTACGTTTGGGTTTTTGCACAATATAAAGTACACGCTGACGCATCTAGATTTTCCAAAATGTCCTTACTGAAAGCGCGTCTATAAATATGCATGATAAGTGATTCGTGTCCGCGAGGAAAACGTTCTACTTTAAGAGTTACTGCACTCAAGCACTGTTTTTCGGTAGCAGTGTAGTAGAGGCCCTCGTACTGCTTTTTTTTAGCGAGACAACTACACGATCCTATTCTATTACCACATTTTTTGTACGTAGACGCGTTGGTGGGCAAATATTAGAGACTCGAGTAACTCGGTGTTGATCTCTATAGAAACAAAGCATCTAAGCAGGACTTGAGCTTAACAGGAATTTGTTTCTTTGCTTGATTTATGAAATTGACCCTTATTTGACAAAATCGTTTGCCGTTTTCGGTTCTTTCTTGTCGCAGAATACCATCGAAGTGCAGCAATGGCCGGTGGCAGTGCGCCTGAATGGGAAGGGGGGGAAGTAAGCGTCCTTTCGGGTGGTTCTCGAGGAGGAGCCCGATTTGACCACCCGACGAAAGGAGGCCTTCGACCCCCAGGGGTCAATTCGCCTGCTAGCGGCAAGTGGGGCCACGAGTGGGATATGCACGGACAGGGCCATATGCAAGGTGTGGCTCAGCCTAGCCAACATGGCCCCTCTCCTACCGGTGGCGGGCGACGACCTCAAGATATGACACGAGAGCCGCTGGCACCAACTAACAGGACCAATGCCTACCACCTGAAGGTATAAAATAGCGAGTATTAAATAGATACTTACTAGATTGAAGTTATCGCATACCGAACTACGTAGTTTAATACAGTTAGCCTAAACTTTTTATCGTTGATTATTCCGTATCTGTTCAATACTGGAAAACGTACATATATAGACAGTTCGGTTATAGGAAATATTTGTTTGGGACAGAAGTACTTTCGCTTCGTTCTTACTATTGCCTTTCTTTCTTGCTTACTTCACTCGTTGTTTACTTCTATATGTTACTTGGAAGTGCACTTTTCCCTACGTAAGTCTGTTGTAATTTCATTGTGCAGTTAAGTGAATTTCAGGTCGAGTTTAGGTTCCACATATGAAAGTTCCGAATAAAAAGAAACGCATTTTTGACGCGCACCCTATTTTGAATTTTTCCATAGACAAATAGCTGCCAAAGCAATACAAAGTATTTGTGCCGTCTGCAGTAAGGACTCTTCAAATAAAAGGAGTTGTTTCTTAAAGTTCTTTTACGCTGTTCAAAAATGGAACTGGAGGATACATTTCGCCCTTGTCGGTCATTTAAGGTCGATGAAAGCTGATTGAAAACGCTTTTGAAGGAAGACCGCCCATAAATGGATAGATTCACTAAGAGATATAAGATTGGGTATCTCATGAGTTAAGTGAACATCACAAAGGAACACGGTTTCTCAGAGTCTTTCAATTTCTCGTCCGGCACCAGGCAAAGCATTAACCACAATTACACACGTTTCTATACGGAATTGACCTCGGTGGCGGCAAGTAGTCGATGTAAAGAAGAGAATGGGTAGATACCCCAAACCCAGTATTTCTCAAAAAGACTATAATTTGCTGAGATTGGGAGGTCATGTACACTGGGAAGTGTTTGAGAAGAACAAGACAGTCTGTATACGATCTAGTTGCATCGAGTCGGCGAAACGATTCAACTAGATCGTATACAGACCCAACGCACAAGGTAAGGTCATTCTTCCTTACGACAACGTGGGGCCGTGCAGGGTACAAAGATTATGAAAGCTGCGCTGCAGGAACTCGAGCAAAAGGTCTTCTGCACCCATCATATTCTCTCCAGACCTCAATTCAATAAATGATTACTTTTTCCAATCAGTGGAAAGTGCAATTTATAGTAAAACATTTGACGATGAAAAGCTATGAATATCGTTTATGGCTGGGTTTGGAGGACAACAAACATCATGTCACAAAATTTCTGCCGAAGACGAATGAATAAACAGAAGAAGGTGCCGGAATATGAACGTTACTATAATTCGGGTAAGACACTACGCTGTCAGGCGAAAAAAACAGTTCCAATCTGATATATGTAGGCAACAGCATCAATTGCCCATTACATACATTAATTACATGCTAATTTTCAATAGCAGACTTATAAGGGAATAAGTGACGCGACAACCTCTACCCGTTTCTGATGCGGTAATGGATATTACTAATATTAAGTATCTGCAGTTGGGATATGCAATCGTACAATATCCCCGCATGTGGAATGACCGGCTGTAGTACCATTTACACATTATAGCCCTTAAGCGTTGTTCATCGACGAACGTAGAGTTACCACGAGTATATCGTGTTTCGTAATACGTCGACCCTTGGAGACCTGAGGGCCACATATTTCTTCAACGGCTTCTGATACATTTAGCCAGACGTCTCCGAGACAGGTCGACGCATTTGGGCGACAGTATTTGGGCGACCTGTAAAAAAAAAAAAAGTTTAGAAAAGGAAGTATAATAAGTTGGCGTGTTTTTGTAACTGTCGAAAGGCCGTCATTTTATGCAGTCGATCGCTGTTTACAGCAAAAGTAGTTTATCGCATAATTTTATAGAGAACGTATAATTATTAGCTTTTTATGGTAACTACCTGGTATGCGTTGGACGATATAAAGCGAGGGTAAAAGAGCTACGTCTATAAACTTCGTAGAAGGATGTGCTAAGGTAAAGTAATTAGGTTTAGACTGCCTTTATTTGCTGCGAGAGATTATTAAGACTCTTTTCTGAATCCCGCTAAATTCCTCATTTCCATAGACGAGCAATCTGGTCTCAGTCGTATTAGAGAAATTGTCAAAGTTGTAATGAAAGCTGGAAATATGGGTGACCTCTAATTTCCCACGCAACCTTTTGGTGTGAAGTCTATGGTCAAAATTAGGATTTCGCTGCCTAAGAACTATCCACAATTGTTCGCCTTTTTGGTACAACTATTCTATCTCTCGAACGTTTGGTAGACAGTAATATTTATTGCCGAATCGACATGTATGAATACGCTACCTTGTTGAACTGCCACTATCCGCACGAGGTGTGGGACGATTAGGGCGGACAATGACCAGCTTTTAAAATGCAGCTTTTCGTTGTCGTTTTTGTTCATTTCTATTGCGTAATTGGTCTAGGATGGCCAATATATGGGCGCTTGGGGCGACGCGAAGGGCCAACGAGGAGCGGAGAATCACGCTAACTTAGCATTCGAGGGCCTCTCGCCGCCTCCACCGGCAAACCCTGTCGATGTGCTGACCGTCTCCGCGAGTATGCTACATCGAATTTTACCCGGAGTTGTGCAGCCGCTCAAGGTAACTGAGTCCTCACTCAGATCTATTGCGTTAAAAAGAGTAGGTTTTGGCCGGAAAAGTATAGGTAGACTATTAGATACTACCGGACTGTATGAAACAAGGATTATATTTGGACGATCAATGGGAACCTCCTCTCGAACATTAAAATGTTAAAAGCCTCTCAGTTACCGCTTATAGATAAGACCAAATAGAGTCAAACAAGCTTTCGTAGAAGGTAAGTAGGACAAAATTAAACGCATAGCGTAACAAAGAATTTAAGTTATACGCTTTAATATTACTTCGCTAACGTTATCACTTCAGGTGGGACAATATACAAGTTTGTGCGGATTGGCAATTAGCTCTATTCACGTGACCGAAAGAGACACGTGTGTTGTTATGGATATGTGCGAAAGTGCCGGATTCTGTGCGAGGTAAGTTATTAAAAGCAAAAACAAGGTCCTTCAGCGTGAATAACTGCTCTATCCTGAATTAGTTTCCTTCAGTCTAAACCTCAGAGGTAACAGTGAAGGGTTAGGTTGAAATCCGTTGCCAACGGCAAACTTTCAACAATATTTCTTCATAGTCCAAGTAATTGGGCTACCTGAATGTGAGGATTTCCTGGGCGATCTTGCGATGCGAATTGAAATAGAAGAGAACAAGGGTCGTTTTAGCATGATCAAATCATCCACATCTTAGTTTAAACCCATCATTCAATGGACAATGAGGTACAACAAAGTACGATATAAGTGATTATGAGAGTATCTCAGAAACATCATATTATACATTTTCAATGACACCGTACTTTCGCTTCTCAGCAAATACATATATTTTTAACTTGTGGCTGGTTGTTTACGGTTCTTTTCACTTCTACGCTCAATATGCACTCCTCTAAATTGCTTGCTTGACATGTCGGTCCAGGCTGTAACGCCCTACGCGATAGTGGCCCAGTGAGAAGCAGCTGCTGCTACTGCGTCACCTGTTGCATCTCTTATTAATATCGTTACGGTCACAAAACTTTCTGTCCCTCATAGGGGAAGTGCCCTTTCGTACATTTATCTTATCTTATCTTATTAATGTTTTGCAAGCCGTAGAAAATAATAACGATAATAGTAATAGTGATTCAGGACACAGTTCGGTGATGAAAACCAATCATATACACTTAAAAAATCGAGTCGTGCTAATGATTTTGACATCTGGCCTGTTACTTCGTGCGAACAGCAGCGGCAGCTGTATCGATGGAGGCATTAAGGCTGAAAGTTATCGAAGTGAAACTGGGTCGTAAGTTCCGTAAGGTCTCAGCTGGCACACGATCCATGTACGTTATGAACAGCTTTGTCGTCATTTTCGGATAGATCAGAAATTGTTTTCGATAAATCGGCAACGCCTTTGTCAAGTTACCGTTGGATGGTAGTACAACCCATAACGCGGCCTCCCTGCTTTGACAATGACAGTGCAAGCCGTTGTGTTTATCGGTGTCTTCACTTTTTGTAGCTAAAACTGCCAATTTCCGCCGCGTCATGTAGAATATTTAAAAGACTTTATGCCAGTCCAGAAGTAGTGGAGATGAAGATATAGTGTCACGTCGGATGTAGTTTGATCTACATCAGTTCCAGCGTTTTTCATCAATCAGCAACAGGGCGGTCAGCTTCTTCTGTACCTTTTCAAATGTGTATAACGAGTAATATATTGATGTCTTGGCGTATCAAGGTAGAAATCCATTTTTTCCTGCGCTTAATATTGTATTCAGGTCGGGGTACTGTATGTTGCGAGTAAATGGCTGTGTCACACGGCACAATTGATATGCGGTATCGATCCTGCAATAGGCATATTTGTTTATAATGACCATAGACCCCTGGGATATACATACTGTGTGAATAGAGCGTTTACACACAGTATCTGCTTTATGGTTAGTCTGTCAGACGACGAGATTTTACAGTTCTGCGTTCATTTTTACCGTGTACAGGGATCTTCCATCGCCGGCAACAGAGCTGTTGCCCCTGCCGCGAGATTGGATTTCGGTACAGCTAGCCCGACATAAGCACACCTTTGGGTGGTTCAAGCACAACTACAACACGGCAACGACAGTCAGCCATCGGGATTCACACAAAGGTTCCCATATTCCCCCGCATCACCCCTTGTCCCAGGTGCAAGGCGGGCAGCAAACCGGCCGTGGACAGCATTCACCCAAAAACCTCCTTTTAATGAACGTTGAGAGAAACAGTAAGTTGCAGTTATATAATAACTATGAATTCTCTACTGCTTCTATAACTTTTACAACAACAAACCTTCGTACACCGTACTACTGTCCATCAAAGAACCCCACTATTACCCTGACTATTGTCTGTATTACATCATCATCAATCCCAACGTGAGATGTCGGGACAATGTTTAGCAAGCAGACCGACCTAATATAATTATTTACCTCAGCTACGCAATATATCGTACAACATACTATTTGAAAGTAAAAAAAAAACAACAAACTTCTGCTTTATCGATGGAATTTTGCAATTGAAACTTAAACGATCAATTACTGTAGACAGGGCATTTAACTAAGGAATTTACGTAGAGGCGTATGCATGCATTTGTATGAGGACAAAATATTTTATGTATTTTCGGCATAGCTACCAACTTGAATGGTATAACAGAATTAATCCTTAAACCTTAGCTAGATATACGCTCGCGAATGGATAAAATTCAGTGGGTATGAGTGTTCTAATATAGCGGTATTTTGGGCAAGCCATGCAGTGGGCTTGCAATTGCGGTAGAAATTAAACCGTTTAGAAAAAACATGAATATGAATGATGTAGTATATATATATATATATATATATATATATATATATATACAATTATTTTGGCCTCATTTTTGCCTGTTACAGGCCAATTCCCATTCATGACAATACTATCTTGTCGTGAGACGGAACTGGCTCGGCTAATCCGAGAGCTGGATGAGTTGCACCTGCCCCCGGGTTTAGGGCCTTCTATGGGTGGAATGGGTGGCTTGGGAGGTTCAATTGGAGGATCAATCGCGAATTTGGCGAATACCTGCGGGGGCCAACTTGCCTTCGCGGCGCCTGGATACTGCGCCAACTGTAGCAACGCAACAGGTGACTTCCACCCCATGTCCGCTCAGCAAACAAGGATACATCACACAGGTGAGAGTTTTTCTTTTGACCTATATACATACGTTGGTAAAAAAAATAGATTAAAAAAATAATTACGGTTTTTAAGTCAAAATGATACCGAACGTTTCCTATATTTTAATGCAATAGTACTAAGCTATATATGCGTCATTTGAATCGATGACCTTCTTCCATTCTTCTCTCTTCTTTGGTAATATCATCTTTTCATCACTTGGAACTTTTGTTGTTTCTGTAGCAAGTAATTCTCTCCGTTTATTCACATTGAAATAAATAAACACCGTTAAGAGAGTTCAGGTAATAAGAGTTTGATAGTGCAAGATCGAACAACACGGCATATGTATCGGAGTTTTCCCGTCAAAACTCTTTAATTTTTGGCGGGTAGCTGAACATTTACATTGTCTTATATTATCTTATATATATATATATATATATATATATATATATATATATATATATATTTTTTTTTTTTCAGTGGTCCGTTTTAATTCTTTGTTAATCTTTCACAGGACAGATCCAAATTAATAGTTTTGCTGCATAGCAGCAATTTATAATGCACGACTCGTCAGCATCAGTTCGGGCTTCACGCCACGGGCCGAAGAGCCAATTTTCTTTCCATATTTCCACTATATGTGATCCACTTTTCATTACTACTGATCAACCACTTTAGAAACGGCCTAATTTTCTTATATCACTCCAGAATTTCGTAGATAAAAATATGATCAAGTAGATTATTTTGTGTCAAATCGTATGGCACCCAAGGATCGAGTAATTTACACTCTTCAGTAGTCCAAGATGGTTTGCTGATTGATGCCTCGTTCCTCGGCAATGTCATAGCTATTAACCTATCGATCTTCCTCAGCTTCCGCATTAACTTCATCAACTCTTTTCGTAAATAATCGACCACTATAAAAAGCGTCCAGTTATGTCTTGTCTTGAAACTTCTGGATCGAGAACTTCTGATAACGCATCTTGGTCGTAAATATAATTTTTTAATAAGTAGCATTTATGTCTTTAGATTGAAAAGCATAGGGAATTCCACTTATTTTACAGGCATTCTATTTTAACTTTTAATGAACACCTTCCAGCGATTTGTCGCATCTACTACTGCTAAATCTTAGCTATCAAATATA
>NW_019211457.1:36808393-36894617 GCF_002443255.2 Varroa destructor
TCGTATGAGCTATGTGACCTTAAATTTTTTAGCTAAAAAAATTGTCAATACCTTTTGACAACCCTATATATGTACATGTACACGCTAAACGCAAATGCTAACTTTAAGCTTATTAAATTTCGGGTAGCAGAACGATTAGTTTTCATTAACGCTTTATATATATATATACATATATATATATATATATCAAGAACATAATGCCTTGTAAAGGAAATTTTGCTTTTTTTAGTCATTAGCTTTTGCGGCGATTGAAAGCTTTCTATTGATTCTATTGCTGAATAAGTTATTATTTCGACTCAATTATTCATTACTTTGAGCCGAGAATCTCTTCTTTACAAGGTCTTATTTTTGTTCCGCCGCTTCCTCTTAGGGACATATGGTAGTCTAAGTTTGAATCCGGTCGTGGACATACAGCTTATTTCGTACCGGGGAGCCTGATCGAAGGCCTTGTAGCGGTCCCAGATGTAAAATTCGAAACGTCCAGACGTTTTTATCCCTTGACTTGACTAACTATCACAAACAGGTTTGACAAATCATACCGGTAGATAGCCCATTGAATTTTTGGGGGTCTAATATAATCCATAAACCTGAGATTCTCGGGTCAACCAATCAATCAATATTTCTTATAAATGAATTAATCAATTATTACATATTTATACTATTGCTATTTATTATCTGTTCGATAAATGTGGACCATTTTTAATACAGTCACTTTTGAGGACAAACATCATGGGCAAAGCGATATGCATTTTTATTTAGATTTAAAAAATATACTTCTATCGAGAACTCTAAACTGCCTTTAGATCAGCAAAAACCAACCGAAACCTTGACTGCCCATTCAGTCTTCATGGCAGCTCAGAGGCAGCGGACGAGTAATTAATTATGTGTGCTCATAGGGAGGCTTTGTGAGACAATCTAGAGCTACTCAAATTCCATTGTGGGCGATGTACGTAATTTTGCATTCGAGTTTTTTTTTTTATCTTTACGAGGACTGTACTAACGTCTATCTCTGAGAACTGCTCCTACGTAGTGTCTACCTTTCGTGTCGATAGTGCATTAAACATACTGGTATCAATAAGGACGGCAGTGATACACAGCAGAAGGAAGTGATCATTTAGTAGGACGGTAAGGCCTAGCCAAAAGTTTGTGTTGCACAGGGAATGGCGGCTTTTAAAAGTGCGTCCAGCTTTGACCAATGTGTCCGTTCACGCGTCCTTGACCTATCGTCGCAATTGCAACACTAGATATCAGGACAAACGACATCCGTTCGGAATAGGAACATCGGATGATGTGCCCAGCTATTTCCTCTCTTTTTGGATTCCGATTACGCAATCGGACATAACTATAAGCTTTGCTCACCAGCAAACAATCCACAAATAAAACTGACCTGTTACGCCGTGCGACAATTCAATGTGTGCATGTGGCCATTGCTCGTGGAAGGAAAGGAAAAGTAACCCCGCTACGCATGGCAGACAACTTTCGCTCGGTAATCTACTGGCCTATCGGTGTTCAGGTTTCGTTACGCCATAAAATTTCCATAATGCAGGCGCTGTATCAGTTATCGTCGCAGCTAAATATGCTACAGACTTCTTCTTGCCGAAAGCCTGATAATGCTTTTCTGGACCACTCCGTAATTGCTATCGGCTGATACATAGCGTGTCATTCGTTTATGGCAAACGGTGTAACTCAAACGCTAAATGCTGTTTTGCCTCACAGGCTCAGCGACAGAAAGCCGCACAGCTACGGAGAGACCTGCGGTTAAATTGAAAAAACCGAGCCCGCCATTTTTCCATTTCCGTGGTTCCGATTGAGAACGTTGGTCAAACGCACTCGAAGACGGTGTTCTCTTGACATCCATATTGTAAATAAATCCAAATAAAAATGTTTTCGAAACTATTTAGCTGTGCTAGCTTGAAAGCTTTTACAAAAAAAAAATACCACTTAATCAAATAACCTACAGTTTGATATGTAAGTACCTGTACATTTCTACAGAGTATAGTTTCACGTACGTGTAACGTATGACACACACCTCTTCTGCCTCCCTTCGCGTATAGAATTCGCTTCAACCGTCGTTTTCGACCTTATAAATATACTTTTCGGCCGAGTACAACGACAATTTAACCCGCAACGCCTGCTGCCCGCGTGTTGCGGAGTTCCTATGGGAGAATACTCTCACATGTTTGTGCATTCATGGATATAGTAAACAACTGATGCGTCGTGGACCCAACAACTTCCAGCTTCCCATTAATCGAAAATTCACGACTAAAAGTCGTTCGCCGTAGCCAACGATAGTAGACTAAGAATATCTCTTCAGTGGGTCAATCACGGCCGCCCACATCCGGGACGACTCTCCAGTAATCAATTAGCCGAACCGAAAACGTTGGGCTTCTCAGAGTATTTTGCTATCCATAATACATCGATGAAGTTTGCACAACTATGAAGTCGCTGCTTTATAAATGTTTTTACAGGGTAAAGTGGTGAAAATCTGTGGTCTGGGCTCGTATTAATAGGACAGCACAAATGGGTATAGTAAAACTGACAAGTACGAATGAAGAATTATCAGTCAAAGTTAGGTTTTATACTCCTTGGCCGTCATTCTGCTCAACATCTTGTAGATGTGAGAAATAAATTTGCAAATCGTGACCAATGCTTGTGGTCAGGGGCTGCCCCTTAATATAGTGTCAATGAATCACTAATGCAGGATTAGAGTCATTATGATGCGAATGACAAACGCAAATTGCGCACCCCCCTTCACGTTACAATTGATTACTGTTCCAGGTGCCTACATCGAAGTAGCGAGTTTAGCGCGACGAAAAGGCGGGGGCCACGTCGTTGGGTTTGGGACTATGCCGTTTGGAGGTCCCATGGAGGATAGCCTGGGTCGTAACAACAAGAAGATGACGGGGAGACAGGAACTGGACGACCCGCGATTAAGCGGAGATCCGCAGAGCGCTAGTGCCTTAGACGACGACGAAGACGCTGCCCGCACAGGATATATTGTATCCTTTTTTAGAGTTTTCCCAGGTATGTGGCTGCTGCCTACTGGCAAGCAAGCAAGTACTATTAGTGTAACGTACGTACAATAGATGGTGGCAATGCTAAATAACCGAATGTTAAATTTGCTTCTGTGGCAGTACGGATCTCCCCGTTCCCCAGGTACCTCCGAGCTTGCGAGTCTGAATGTAGATGTTGAAACAAAAATCTTTCAAGTGGATTGACGATATTCAAATGACTGTTTTTTTTTTAAAAAAATGAGCAAGCAGGTCAAAAGAAAATAAGTTCAATGCTTCTCGCCAGAGCAATGTGCTGTTTATTTGGGAAAGACTTTGCGCTGGATAATGGTACTCGTTTTACCAATACGGTAGAATTAAGCAAAGCTGAATAAACGAGTGCGCCGAACGCTTTAATTAAACGTTTGATACTTTCACAAGAGCATATATGTACTCATTAAAACGTCTTCCGGACACCCTGAGCCTTGTTAATTCCTAAAGATGTTAACGAGGCTGAGGTCGGCTGAGACGAACCTTTCCCCGCAAGGATGAACTCTCTCATTGTGTTAACGACGGGTATTATTGTTATCTACATACGAGTAGAAAAATGATGTCGTTTGTTGACTTAGGTCGTTTTTTGCTGTTCTTAGGTGAGGATAGCGAACGGTTAGACCGCTCCTGGCCGCTCTGGACGGGCGCGCGACAGATCCACGGGCGATTACCCAAATGTGTGGGCCTTAATAGGATCTCATTTCACAAGAAAGTAGATCCTCATAGCTCAGGTAATTATTGACTAACGTCGATGTATAGTTAAGCCAATAAGACAGTGCGATTATGTATTATTCGCAGATGATTTATGCCAGAAAAAGGTACGAATCTAATGTTGTAAGCTTAGGGTGCCGTCTGCCACTGAGGACCATACAACAGTCCTTCTTCCGTTTCATTCCCGTATGCAAAGCATCTCCGCTGAAAAATGGTATCTTTGTTAACCTTAAGACTGTCATGCCCGGCAGAAGCAACAGTAGAAGTCTGGCCAGAAGTTCTCGGCTGCCGACATTGTCGCCAAACAACATATCTTCGGCGGCAGTCAAATAGCTCATGTAATGATTTAGGCTTCAGTACGTTTTGCTGGATCCGTCTATAACGTTTCCGGATATAGCTATTTCAGTTGTTCTCAGAGATTGGTTTGTGCTGTCACTAAATGCTACTAATAGCAAGGGTGCGATCGTTTTACTGCAGTATATTTAGCGACTGGTTTGGCTGAATAAAATTTAAATAGATTCACAGGGCAGCAATAACTTAGCGAGGAGCTAATGGCCAATGTCACGATGTCATAGGCCGCAGGAACTAGTTTAATTCTGATGCAAAAAAAAGCTCCTGATAATAGTATAAACTTGTATGACCTAAACGAGAATAAGTGATAATATTGTAGAACGGTTTTTGTTATATATTGAAGCTTTGGATGATTCTCTTTCGTTAAAATGCCTTACGTATTTATGAAGCACGTATACGCAGGTAGCATAGAGGTTGTTCATGCTTTGTAAAGATACGACAAAAAACCTTATTATTAACCTGCATTCATTTAGTTAGGACTGAGGCACTGTGTAGCAGCTCGTCTAATTTTTACTAAATTTCCTATTTTACAAAATAGATATAATGACAAATAAAAAAAAGTTCCTCAGACCCAAATGTAAAAACAACTGTATTCAGTAAATACCAAAAACAATTCATAGCAGGTCAGTTATAGACTGGAAACTTTCATGGGGGACCGTTGTAGCTATGTAGTTATTGTAAAGAACAATTTATTAAGCTGACTGTTTAATTTTTGGAAAAGTTTGCCGCTGCGAGATAGCTCAGAGACTTCATAGCATATAAGCATAATTTTAACATTCAGATCAATATGGTTGGTTTAGGCTATACAAGCCGTGAGCCATCAGTTAAAGGGCACGCTCGGATAACGTGATTCTGTAACTGACTAGTGGTAGTAGAGCAGTCGTTACCGCCAGTACGATAAAGAGCTTGTTATTCGGTGCGTTTTGTGAGGCAACGATGACGAAAACTTACGATCAACTTGCGCGCGCATTGTCTTCATGTAATCAAAAGACCCGTATGAGAACAACTGTCCTCGTTATCTTTTGCTCAGGCTACTAGGATTGGCCAAATGATCCTTCATCAGACTCGAATAGTCATCAATGTCTGGCACTATTAGAAAGCTTGCTATTTCTTAATGGCTTGTTCAAGCAAACGAGCAAGCCAAAACAGAGAGTACCAAGTATACGAAAAGGTTTCATCTATGATCTAAATAAAACAAATAACGGTCAACGTAAAGGACAGTCTCTTCTAACCAGCTAACTTTTCTACCATTTGATGTGTATGCTGTCTGCCGTGCAGGTATAACGTACGTATTGTTATGTGAATGTCCGCGCATTATGGATTATTTGACGGAAGCTTGCGTTCTCGTCGACCAATTGCGAGCTAGGTGTTGCGGGTACACCGCTCTCTATCGGGTTATCGACAGTTTCTGATCAACAACGATTCTGAAAACAGCCATAAACGCTTCTGAAACGATTCAGCGTCACTGCTACCTCGACGACGACACAATCCGTAATGACCGTCGCAACAGCGAAAGCTGATTCGATATCAGAGTCTGTCACGCTGCTCGCAGTAACAAAGATCAGCAGTGGATCAGACCAGCCGCTGCTCCTAACGTGATGCCCAACTCCATCTGGCAGAAACTCGTCACCCTCCTGTTATTAATCGTTTGCCATCGACCGAAGTTTCTGAATATAGCAAACAAACACTCTCAGAGGACTCGTGCATTAGCTCTACATTTCGAGCTCTTTTTCATACCCGATGAAAGAAAAAAAAAAATATATATATATATATATATATATATATATATATATGAGAAAAGAAGGAAAGGAGGGAGGCAAGATGGCCGGCGAGAGGTCCGTCCGTTACATGAGTACTGTGTCATCTTGTGTTATGCGCAATTCGGTCTGAATAAATAAGTACAATAATTGTTTTATCTCGTTGATATTGTACGGTTTCAAAATTGCTTGCGCATTGCACAAAGGTAGCCTAGCGATCAACGCTATTCCCGTTGTTAGTAGTACCGATTACCAGAATATTGACCGCAGCAAAATGGAGTGGCCACGGTGGTGACCGCTTTGATCTGTGATCTGTTTATTACTAGAACTTAAATGCAACTGTTATTGATTGTTATTCTTCTTCTTCTTGTTCTTCTTCTTCTTCTTCTTCCTCTTCTACTACTGCGATTGCTAAGCTAAATAGATGCGTGTACACGCTGTAACGTTGTACTGAACAATTTTTACTTAGCGGGTAGTCAGTCTATGCAGCGGACACTTAGTATAATGTCAGATTGGTGAGTGCGCCCTAATCCGTGCGCGCCACGATTTTGAAATAAAAATTACGATAGTCTGATTCGAAGAATGGAACAAGTATTTGTGCACGATGCGCACAACCACTAAAACTCACCGATACATGTATTTAACGGCGATGTATTTAGTTTCCTATAGAGCAGTCAGCGGGCGACCATGTAATGCCTGATACATTAATAGCTGGAAGGCGGAACGTTAAAATAATAATGCTGATAGCTCAAAGGCAATAATCTCGGTCTGATGTGTACAGACGATGATGACACTGAGCTAGTTGTCAATAGGGCTGACAAACTGTGATGTTGGTCATGGGATGACGATAGCCTTCAAATAACCTGGGAAAACGATGCGAATTAACTGAATTAGCATCGGAAAGGAAAAACGTTTACAAATAGATGCACGTTTATAATCTACGTACAGCCTCAAATATATACACGAGGAAAAATCCGAGTACATAGCTATACGTTTGCCGAACACATATACATACATTAATATTCATACAAGAAATTATGGAGATAAAGTGATACTGCTAATAATAGCGACACCGTAATTATTCAATTTACAATTTTAAAATAATTGTACATGTACACACTGGACCATTAAGGCTTACTCAAATCGATTCCATTCGAAAGGCATTTATAGCCAACAAAAAAAGTGTGCAAGAGAGGAAGAACTACAATGGGGAAAGATAAACAGGTCGGATGGGAGAGAACATGCCGTCCTTTTTGTAAAGGTCAACAAGCCAAGGAAAGGGATGATGCCTTCGTAGCAAATGAAAAAGATTAGCATCGTCAATTGTATGCAATGCAATGCGGTCATTGCGGCGATGATATAAAAATTTATGCACGGAAAGGGTGATGCTGATAACTGTGCATAATCAATATAACATATAGCAACGAACAGTTCGAGTCCCGTGCCTCCGTCAGGCATCTGCTTCAGGCGACCCAGAGTGTTTCCATGAGATCACGCATTCAGGCTTCCAGTCGATGTATATATATATATATATATATATATATATATACGGAAAGAGAAATCCAGGTGCATGTACTAGCCAGAATATACGGTATTGAATTGTGGCTACAAATAACTAACAAGGGTAAGTATTAAGTAACACTCGTGCGTCAGTCTGTGAAAAAAAAAGTATGTAAAATGTGTAGAATTTATACACGTCTATCCAATTACTCAAGGACACACCACTAACGTATTTGAGATCGGATCCATCAGTGGTTGAACCCTCGCCTAAGCAATCTCGCTGGAAATCGTTCGTGGAATTCCGTCTGGAATTGCATTTCTTCTGATTGTACGGCCGTGTGCAGACTCTACCCTGAATCTGTTAGAGACACAGAGGCTCTGTTACGTAACACTGACCGAAGCCGCAGGAAGAATATTGACCTAACAGACG
Source organism: Varroa destructor (assembly GCF_002443255.2). Lineage (NCBI taxonomy): Eukaryota > Metazoa > Arthropoda > Arachnida > Mesostigmata > Varroidae > Varroa > Varroa destructor. The sequence continues at coordinate 36,816,184 of NW_019211457.1, forward strand.
AGGACTAGTATTTTGACGGCGACGCCAATGATCAAAGCATACTTCTGTGACGATGCTCTCCCAGTTAGGCCTAGCAGCAGTCTCCTAATAGTGACTCAACTTGACGCACCACATTATCCGTTCATGGTATAACGCACATCCTAGAGGTTGCGACATAATGACGCGATACAATCTCATTTAGTATTTTAGCACCTTGTCATCACGAGTGCCCTTCCTTTCACGATGACGCGTTGTTCTATTAGATTTTCAGAAGGCACTGAAAATTCCACTTCACCTAACATTGTGGAGACCCAAAGCTGTTCTATTACGAACGAAGAACACAAATTAGTTGAAAGATAGTGGCCCAACAATTTTAAGACCTTATTATAAACTATGTGCAATATGGTCTAGACTCTGTGTCTATAAACCCCAAATTACGCTTCAGATGCACTTTTCTTAAAATGATTCTACTAGAGCAGTTATTATTTATTATCATTAAGAAGGCAGAAGCACGAATCAGGCCCCCTCATCAATTATCAGGGCCCCTATCTACAAATCTTCGCACTGTAAATGCACTAATAGTTTTATTGAATAAACACTTTCGTGTACTAGATAAAGTGCAGTTTATCAAATTTTATTCTGCAATTGTCTTATAATGTACCGGAAGGCATTTTGGTCACAACAATATAAAAGGAATAAGAGAACCACGCACAGCGGCAAATCCCAAACATGACCATTTCATCTTAATAACCCCTAATAGAATGCTGTTGCCCCTTAAAACTGCGACTGAGACCAGAACATTTTGGGAATAAAGTTTAACTGAGTCCTATCATATTAGTACGATCGTTAATGAGTCATGCAGGTATCTAGATTTTAGTCATGTAGTCCATACGCGTAGATGTGCGTAAATTGACGTTACTGTCGGGTGTGCGCCATCTGGATCCATTAAATGATACGATTTCGTCTTGAAAATCCGCATCTACCATACCTACATTTGCTATCAACTAAGCCATACGAGCCAATGTAGTGCCGGTGACATTAAACTCATTGAAAAAATCGCTACCATCGCACAGTAAACCTGAGCGACTAAACAAAAATGACGTGATTACAAAGCAAAAAATAACAGAGCAGAAAATATCAACAATCTAACAGGAAAAACAGTTAAAATAGCAGACGACGCGGACATATTAACAGACAGGGTCTGAGTTTTAGTGAGATGGGTCCATAGGTCGTAGATCGTCGTCGCAGGCGCCCTGACAAAAGACACTCGTGTGTTCCGAGTTCGTCATCGTAACACATTTCGACAGTTTTTCCTCTATCGGCTATATAATAAACGAACAAAGAAGAACGGAAGATCTGTCCGTGCATCAGTCATTACGAAAGAAAGATCGGCAAAAAACAGATGTCGACATTCACCTATCTCGAATCCTTTTTTCTCAAATCACAGAAACAACCGCCCGAATACAATAACGTCACAGACCGCCATCAGCAGCTACGTCAACAACTGCAACAAAAAACAGAAATCCATTGACTGAGGTCACACAGGCAGGTAAACCTAGAGCTGAGCATGAACGAAGGCTGAACAGAGAATGAAGATTTAGAGCAAGAGAGAAAAGTGTAAAAATAAATAGAATAATAAAAAGCGTCTCCGTGATATAGCTGTATACATTAACAATTATATATATAGTATGGAACACGACGATTCTTATATGATTCGTGCACAGATGTGTCCAACGTGTGAGATAAACAGTAATAACAAGCATGTAGCCGTTCCCTGACCTATAATAGGGTGTGATAAACTAATTGACCTAGTACCAGCATAAACTAGGCAGACGTTCATTGATTGCGTATTTCTGCAGTGAAGCTCATCAGCGAGTGAGGAAGGGAGAGCATAGGTGCTATTCCTTGGTGCGGACAAGAACAATCAGGTGAATGTATACAGTGCGTAACAAATGTTGGCTGTGTTTAATAGCCCGTACTGAATTATATATATATATATATATATATATGCGTAAAAAACGAAATGGGAAGATAACTAATGGTATAGAGCTTGTTGTGCCTAAGGTCCAGCGACGAAAGCATGTTAGCTGTCGGCAAGGTGATAATAATAATATGTGAGACTCCATCAAAAGAATCAGGAGTCAGATAATAGGAAAGACAAGGAGATTATAGCCTGAGTCAAAGAAGAATTGATTCAACAAATTATCACTATGTGGCAAGAAGCTTGATAACTTAATGCCGCAGAATATCTTCAATGCGGATAAAATGATGGCATGTTAACTGAATACGGCTGGCGTTTTTTTCGTTTTTTTTTGCTGTAGCTATTGACGTAGCTGTTAATGGCGGTCTGTAACATTATTGTCTCTATGATTTGATATAAGGGACCTATATGGATTTTGAGTGACTGTAGTGAGAACTGCAGATGTATCTTTTGTTGATTATTGAGCATATTGCCTGTATGTTATGCACGCGGGAGCTCAAATGTGCATGGGTGATACTAACACGCCCAGAAGCTTCATGGTGTGTGCTTGATTAAATCGGGTCGAGACACAACAAAATATCGCCCACCGTTACTTGAGCCGCTATGGTAAAGAACAAAATTCTTGGGTAGAATTGCGTAGGTATCAAAAAGTTGAATGAGATAAGGCCCGTTTTCATTTTTTTTTTGCTGAAATTTTAGAACAGTGACAAACTCATAGGCCACTGAATTGAAGGTTGCCTTCAGCGAGGCCATATGCAGAAATTTTGGAATATGAATAGCGTAAGCATTACATATATTATGCAATTTCTGTACATGAATGTTCAAATAAACAGAGCGAAGATCGATCAAAAGACAAAAATGATCCTAAGAAGCTGTGACGAAAAAAAAAAAAATTGACGTTTTCAATAATTTTTACTATTGCATCTATAATGTTTGCTTATGGCCCAAAATGAAGATGTCTTGCTTTAAAAAGGACGCTGATGTTTGTTTTGGCTTCGTAACTGCTGTATTGTCCTACTAACTGTTCTAACGTTTTATGAGCCGTCGGCAAATAGAAACGTGGGTCTACTAGAGGTTCGGCGTTCACTTGTCATGCAGACGCCATATTGTGGTTGTATGTGAGCGAATTAGTACAGAATATTACGTGACAGGATCAATAATAATAATAATAATGTTAAAAGCCAGGACTGAGGCTGTATGATAGGTGTACAGAAAAGCTGAATTTTTCTAATCTAGTTAAATGTTTATTTTGATTTTGTTCAATTGTCATTATTTGTATTACATTGTATATTTTTATAGTGACATATGATAAAAGAAAGGTTTGATCGAATTCTAGAGTTAATCTGCCTAGTTCTTTTTTTATATCTGATAACTACAACAGTCTGTTAAGGTAAACTTCGGTCGATATCTCTAATCAAATCAACAACCGAGAGTTTGGTAACAATTTGCCTTTGATGCAGTATCTGTAGGGGACCACTATGAATAGCATGAACAAAGGTAAATGCACGCAAGAAAAAAGCAAAGAGATAAAGCGGATATCTCGTTATTTGCAACATACACACGAGTGCTGATATACTGAACATTATAGGTTAGCTAGCTAGTAGTAGAAACGATTAGAAGGAACCAGTTTACTGATGCAAGATATCGGTTAACGAAGTGTCGGTTTTAGAGACGAGGCGACGAAACAGGCTTGACAATAGAGATAAACATAGATCAAAATAGTAGAGCACACTATAACCTTATCGTACTTTTTGAGTTTTTGTTTCGGTCGTCACTGTTCGCGTATTACAAAGAAATCATTGTGGGCATTGAAAATCTCACGAACTTGAGGGCAAGCCAGTAATAGAACTTTTGCTCTATATTTTTTTCTACATATATACTTCAAACCAATTGTCGATTTGCTCTTCGTAGTGTTATTATACATAGCTTTTTTACAACCTTGGCTTTCCGACTTATGTGATTGAATTAAAATTGGTAAAGTCGAAATTATAAGCCGAAACTAGTAGTCTGTCTTTTTTTTTTTGTTTTGTTAATTTGAGATCGTTTTAAAGCCATCAGACGAGTCTTTCGATAATCATTTATTCAACCCAGCTGACATGCAGTCAGCGTTATTTCAACATTAAACATTTACTAGCTGATTTCAATATGCACTTGGATATATTTTAGCACGGGCCCTATGAAAACATACTTTAAGCACACGCAGAATTACTGCCTTTAATAATAACTCGGAAGCGATTCAGCTTTATTTTCTATGCCAAACAAGCCTCCGTTGGACATACTATAGGTTTTTTCAGGTGGTCTCTGGCATTTTTCTCGTATTTCCAGACGATCGGACCATAAAGTGACAACTGGTACTTCCTGTAGACAGACTTTGATGTCGCTGGTATGGCATCGAGTGCCGAAACAGAAGGAAAGGCAAGAAAAAACTTTTTAAAATAGAAAATATGTATGATTAAGAATAAGCAGACACGGGAATCGGGCAAATGTACAATTATCAACGCTTTTAATTAGCCCCAAGTGACATATCACAATTACTTTCTACGTAAACAAACGATACTAATTAAACTCTACCTTAAAATTATATCTATAAATGTTATAAACGCTTTGAGATATATACAGCTGCGAGCTAATTTTACACTGTGTCAAGGTGCGATTACACTGTTGTATAAGGCTAGCATTAGAATTTCTACCAAATCGTTTCTCAATTTTCAAGTAACAATTGCAGATTCAATATCTTCCGATGTACTTTTATTACTGTGTGTACCGAGGATCAAAGAGCATGAGCAAAACTAATAATTTACTAAATAGGCCTCTCGAGCGAATAGGCCAACAAACATCTATCCATATGTATGCCGACAGGATAATGAGCGTAATCGCGGCAGGTATGTCCTTGTATAATACTTAACTCAATCCGGTCTACGAATCTCGAGCAAATGTATGCCAATTAACTCTTAAAAGCAAGCGCATAATTATGAGCAGTATCTGTACGCTATGCCGTCAGCTTGTAAGCCATCTTTATCGAAAGGGATATTCGGACGAGTTTTTTTTACAAGTGCTAACAGAAACCTTCCTAGCAGACGTGCTGATCCCACGTGACTATCATCGGCGCTGCAGCTTCAGCTTGAACCCAAACCAGACCAGACCAGCTTGCGTTAATCAAACGATTCGTATCCATGTTTGTTCAGCTTGTTTTTACTAAGTACAGTGAGCGAACTTGACCAAAGCTTCCGCTTACTCACGCTCCGTAGGCTAGGCCTTACACTAATTTGTTCTCATAAAAGGGTGCGTCACTTTGGCCGACCAAACTTGCGGGCATCCAAATGGACTTCTTTGTATCCTTATCTGAAAAACTTATGGCGGCACGACGTCTCCTTTACCTTGGAACGTGGGCGCTGACTGGAAATCCGTGTCTATCTATCCACTGTGGGGACATCTTCTTCAACAATTGATTTTCTTATTAAGGCACCAAAGACGGCCGGCTAATCCATGCTTGAAAGGACTAAGAAGTAAATGGCGCCATAGGAGTTTGTGCGGTGGGAAGGCGTCTAACAATAGTCGGTCTTTATTGACATTTAGGAGGCAAAGTTTTGCGTTATTATAAGTTTGTGACTTTCATTGTAAAGAGAGCTGGCTTTTTTACAATAGCAAGAGGCCTATTAGACGCAGGGCCGCTACTCCGCTTGTCGCAGCTTGTACCTGTTCGTTTGATGCGCGTGACATTAGAAACACGCCCGCATTTTCTAAGATAAAGACCACGAATTCATAGGAGCGCAGGCAGGAGGTTTGTTTTTAGAATATAAAAAAAAAGATCACCTATTGTTCCCGTGCTTTCGGCCCAAACAGGCCCTCACTGAGACTAAAAGCATGTAAAACCGATACAGAGGTCTTAACTGTAATTATACAATACAAGACAGATAGCCAGAAATGCAGATTTAGAGCTTTTCACTTTAATCGGACAGCTTGTGTTTATCTAGGTCTTTTTTTCTTCAGCGTATCCCTTAATGTTGTGCTCTTGCGCTTTTGCTTCAAGTTTAACATCTAAGGCCTTTAGACGTTTTTATCTCTTGAGCAATTCTCGAACGGTAACTATCGGAAATTAGCAGCACAAGGAGCTGCGGTGAAGAATAATAGCGTTGAATGTATATGTCCCTCAGGGACATACATATGCTAACAAAGTATCGAAAAGCTCGATACGAACTGCACGTGTTTCAGTAATTCAGATTCCAGTTATTCCTATCGAGGGTATCTCTCGCGGCTTCAATATACGTGTACCACTGTATCTTTCAGTGTTGAAAACAACTTAATTTTCACTTGCGTGATTGTTTCAATTTATCCAAAATGCTTCCTAACGTTTGGAAAATGCAAGGTGAAGGCCCGTTATTAGAGTACATTGCATGAGGCAATTGTTGTCGGGCCTGCATTTGCTCAGAAGTCAAGCTCCTAGACATTCGTAGTTATGGCCAAACGATGTTTCAGGATAGTCCAACATAGCTCTTGTGGAATTTTTAACCCTCTTGCGGGCGCTTTGATGGTAATCCGCCAGGCACAAGCTGTTACTTCACTGTCCTGTTTTGGAAAATTTACACACGACCAAAATTCCTTCACTTTAAGACGCTTGCAAAATGCGACAAGCGGCATACGCTGGACTGTTCCGTTTTAAACATCATGAGTCGGGCTTTGAGCAAAAAATCTCCGACACTGCATCAATATTTATATACACGACCACTTTCGATGATCAGAATTATTAACAGATACAGAAACAGGTAATGATATACGATTCGTGTAACATCATGTGAGAAATGACTCATAACTGTTTCAACGAGGCAACACCATCACCGAATATGTTAATGTATTATTCTGCTAACGGACATGAACTTGCTGCTGCTGTTTAAGTTAGAAGCAATTCACAAACTTACTCGGTCGATATTGGGAACTCATTTCATAATAGTTTATTAGTTCAGGAAAGAGAAACAGATGACCTTGAACAAGTATGCAGTGACCTATGTACATTTTTCAGAGGAAATTTCAATGAAGTTGTCAGCGTATGCATTGATGTTGAACTTGTGTCTTGGCATGATTTACTGATCGATTGTCACCACTGCAACTATAACAATGATTATAATTAGTACTAATGTATATTGGTGAAAATAATGATATTTAATTAGATTAAACGCTCTTACCGCTGAGCTGAACAACACAGATGACAATGATGGGACGAGGGAAGAACTAATACAATGTTCCAAAGGTCACCTGCTGCCGCCGCCGTCATTATGTTGTATCAATTGTGTTGCCTCGTAGGCGGCGTTGGGCTTGCGACTTTCCTAAAGCCACCTCTATGTCCTTCTTTTTTTTGACCAGTCGATTGAAGACACAATGTCATTTAGCTTTAGAATGGCTCGAGTTTATTGGGTCTACTCCGTCATTGTTCCTATAGTAATGCTAACGCTAGTCAGATACGATTTCTTCTTTTGGAACCGCCGCAGCGATCGAGCCTCGAAAAATCGATGGACTAGTTACTGCGAAGGCTCAACTCGAATCGGATCGCTTGATCGACCGGTGCTGGCAGTACTTCACGCTAGCGACCGATAGATTAGATAGACTTAAGTGATCAGTGTACGGTAACAACGGTAAAATGTTGCAGGACGACTTTCCTATTGAAAGAAAAAGCTTACGTATATACACAGAGACGAATGCGTGCAGTCATGCATGGATGTTGTAGGTTTCTTCAGTGATGTTCATCGATTAATAACAACTGTTTACTTTGTTTTATTCATCTCGTATATTTACTATGATAACTGTATTCTGAACGCATACCCCTTCACGATGCGCTATCTAATTAAATGTCGGTTCCGATATTTGGGACTAGCCTACCTATGCCAGTAGGTGTCTGTTAGAAACAATGCACGTCCGTAGATATCGGTTAGCGATCTACTATAGCTAGATATTCTCGAGTGCCTCTAGTACTTTACACGATCTATAATGGTTTAGTAGTAACAGAAATAGCTGATTGCAACGGATAACCTGTGTTTTTCTTACCAGTGTTTTACTGCCTGGAACGAACGCAAGCAAACTGAACGTGCCTCAGGCCAGGGATCCTTCTTCTGAGCCTGATTTTCCTAGGCCCAGCCTGTCTGCCCCAGTCCATCGAACAGCCGTCTAGCAACAGTGGCTCAATTACTGTTATCGTATCCTCAAATCTATGTATGCCAGCGGCAATGTGCCCCATAAGATGCCGTTCCTGTGGCAAAAGCTAAATGTATAGATGTCGCTTGGCTTCTAGCTATAAACAAGGGGCGAGAACAATGTTTCTAATAGGCCAATTCTGTTCGAAGGATACGATCGCATTGCGGCTGACAGTAGACGAGCACGTAAGTAGATATCGAAAACAGCTAGATATTATGTTGAGGCAACAATTAGCGGCACACATTTAATATGTGTCGATTTTACAGGCTGTAACGGCGTGTACACTTAACTACAAAGGCTTATGCATAGGAGATGTTATAAATGTGACAACAAATGAACTGATCTAAGTGCAGGTTGATTCTACACCGACGCGTCCCCTATATATTCTTGACGTACCAATCAACGTAACGTATGTTGCAACAGACGACATTGTTTCAATGTCCAAATCAAAGCCATTTACTCTGTCAGTTTGCTAGGTCTGTTGAAGACGGCATCCAAAGGTGCCAGTTCAAAAAAAGCGCAAGTGATATCATTAGCGTGTGACTGATACAAACTTCATCCGTGTCTATGACGTGTGCCCGATGCCCGCTTGGTATCTAAGAGAATCCATCAGTTGTCGTTTACCTCGGATCAGTCAGTATAAATAAACAGATACACGTGTTAGATAGATACTTGCTGACAGAACAACACTAAGTTTAGCTGTCAAGTGTTTCATACGATTTTCGTTTGGCCGACGTCATTCAACCAAAGAAAGAAAAATGCCTGGACACTAAACTAGAAGATGACAGTAAGTATGACAACCAGGCCGATAATACGATCATGCAAATGCTGAACGATAGAAATGAAGCTTTGTATGTGTAGAGAGAGATATAATACGATTGTACAGTTGACGGATCAAAATGGAACTATATAGGTAACCAGAGATACAAATATATTCAGCTTATATAAGCGAGTGTTGTTTCATCTGAGACGCATTTAATGTTCATTAACTATATTTTATTGCTATTAAATATAGTATGAATTTCGCTAAATCTGAAAACAACGGCACTACAAATATTTATGAGGATAGCCGGGCTGAATAAAGATACATTGATTGATATTATCCTTACTAGTGTACTTCCTAAAGTTGTCTAATAATCCGTATGATTTCTATTTAACTCGTCTGATCGCGTTGATTGTATTTTTTTGCATAGGGAAGACTGAAATAGACAAAACTATTCAATATAGCCTATTTCGACGTTCCGGGAACACATCTTCGTTTACGCTAGCAACCCAGTATAGCATCCTTTTGGTCCCAGCATTTCCACCTGCTCGAGCAATCTTTGGGGCCTGGAAGCTGAAATTGGGAAGTATTTTCGGCCAGTAGAACATAGCAGCGTCCGGCAGCTTCGGCGCATCGATGACATTCATTTGTCTGCTCAGAACAGAAGGAACAATCTGCTCTTTATCTCCTGGATTTATTGATTGTAGAATTCCGTCGCTTTTCTGCTCATATATATATATATATATAGTCATCAAAATATGGCCGACTGAAACTAGAGGCGAAGTATTATCGAATGATTGTTGATTTGTTATGTCTTCCTTACTGAAATAACAACGATGCTTAAATAAATTAACCATAACTGGAACTCACGTGTCTTATTCTATGTGCACTACTTTCAACCAGCGACTTTTGGGGACAACCAAATCGTGTACGAATCTGTCCTAATTGCGTTCCTTCCGCAGTAGATATAATTTTGTCTCGAATTCAGTGTAGTTGCCGATATTAAATAGTAGCTAAACGAGTACGAAATACTTGTACTATCTTCAGCAGAACTCAATGTGATCGTTCGAGAGAAAGTAGTTTGCAGAGTCAATTTCCTTAGAAAAGGTATTTCCAGAAAGGTTTGACCGACCTCATGCCTCCTAGGTCCCTGGGTACGCCATCGACTGAAGGCAACAAAGCAAAGCTTTTCATTATTTCGCAGTACCTCTTTCGTCCGAACCGAGTAATACGCCGTCATAACATATACGTATGTATAACCTTAAAACTTTTAATCAGTAATAATCCTCGGATTGTTCTTTGCCTTAAAGCAGTAATTCATTGAAAACTAATTAAAGTGGACCAAGATTAATCTTTAAAAAAGAAAATTGATATTGGAAATGTAGCAGGGTGCAGAAACAATGCCGCCGACAGTTTTAGATAGATCCTTCTACCTGCAATATATCGAGTGAAAGGTTAATTTGAAATGGATAGAACTGCGTGGGGGCACAACCCCACAGATAAATTGGATGAAAAGATCCCATAAAAATACTTTGCCCGTTCCTTAGGTATGGCACCAATGGGTTTTATTTTGAATTAAGCAAAGATAAAAAAAAAAGCTAGAGTTAATCACTAAACTAAAGAGAAAGTTAAAAAAATTATGCATACATTTTTTCCCTTCATTTACTTTACGTGAACAAGGCATGTGGACTATAGAAAAGCAGACAGACGAGGTAACATCTCTATATATATATGCATGGCACAGGCCTGTAAAAACTTTAGCGGGAGGTTCGTTTATACCCGCTATATTCTTGAAACCTCACGTCGGCGAATCGTCGCATAGCTTATGATGAGGTCTGTTTGAAACTTTCGGTAAAAAATCTGAATATTTCTAGCAAGACAGGATAAACAAATTTATTGAGAGATGATAGAGATGTTGCACAGCCATTTCGTAATCTCCATTAATTTAAAAATGTTTGTAATTATTGCTGATATAAAAGTACGCCTCACTCGGATATGATCAGTTCATCCTTTGCTTTACGTGTGCCAGCAAAGGTTCTTTTGTCAGAATGTTTTTACCGGTATTCTTTTTTTAGATCGGTTTGTTAGATCAGAAGTCAGTGTCGAGGCTTCCAACCATTAGTTACCGATACCTTTTACTTGCGAAAAACGTGTGACTGCACCATTCTTCGTTTTTTTTTATTTTCCAATATAAATAAACCCTGGAATCTTTTCATTGTAATGACAACTGAACGATGACTCATTGAATGTCTGCGTGTTGAAATTTCCGTTCTAATTAAATTCACAAGACACCTTTGTGTATCTAGGTTGCTTCGCGCTGTTACAGTCGTCATACACTTGCCTACTAAGTTTAGGGAGAGGTGAGGTGATCTAAGTTTGAAATAGGCCGTAGACACACCTCATTCTGCACTGGGAGCAGGCCGTCCTCAGCGGCAATGCCGGACGTATATTTACTTACCTAGCAGAAATAATGTCGTCTGCAATAGGTACTTTGGAATGCAGAAACTTCATTAAAACTCTAATGGAAAAGGAAGAGGTATCCGAAAATTAAAGAAAGCCAAAGCGATCACTTTCCTTGCTGAAAGCAACAGAAAGTAGCGCAATGATAATTCAATTTATATCGGTGGCTGACAGCTCCAGGCTTGTTGCGTACAGATAATGTATGAGAGGCCGTTTCGTTAGAAGAACGCAACCTGAGTTGCAAGCAGAAGGGCGTTTCTCACGTTGGTAGGCCGAAATAAGGATCTGAAGCGTGACCTTAGTAGTTCTTCAACTTCTCGAGCTTGAAGCTCTTGAACTTGACCAAAAGTTCTACACTTGACAGCAAGGCCGCTATCTAATATGGAAAGCAGTGGTAGCCTGTATCCTGGCAGCCTCATGTGTAAAAGATACGGCAATTGCTGCCCGAACATTGCCAGGAAACTCTATTGGGCGCCGGAAGAACGGAGCGAACACAGCAAACTTCAATTTTCGATTAGAAGTTTTTTATTTTTTACAGTATGATGTATCTTAAAGGTGACGTAAGACGTCATAGAAGAGCTCAAGAACCAAAGCTTGCAAAAGGTTACCCCTATACAGAAAAAAACCGACCACACAGTACGTATAACACTGAATAAATCATTCGTTCTCTTGGACTTTCGTGACGTGGCTGCGTGTCTTCCGCAAAGCAGATATACCACCTGTACGTACGACTTCGCCACTTAGTCATCGCGTTTATCTAGATGGAGTACATAAAGGCGGACACTGCTATTCAATAATAGATGATAGAAACTGACTAACGAGCAACACTGATATCTGGCTTAGACCATTGACCATTAGACCCACTGATATTGGTACATTTAGGTCTAACAGTGTGCCCAAAGGGTAAAATGATTTGAACAGCTTGAGGAATAACGACGGCGTTTACTTTTATAAACACGTGGCTTTCTTGTTAACGTATCGTGTACCGTCGGCGAAATACTGTATCTACTCGTCCGTACGCTGGCGCTGCCGCCACGGACGAGACGGTGTATAGATGTACGACAAAGTTTATCTGGAACAAAACGGTAGAAAAGCAGATCCAAATGCATGGGCTGTACGGTAAGCGCGAACTACACAGCAGAAGAAGAAGGCGATGATTTCTATAAGAACGGCGACCATCAAGAAATAGTCTTGAATAGGATGGACAAAAGGCGTTTTTTTTTTGATGAGAATGTCATGCTCCCAACAAACAAGCACTCAGCAATCGTCGACTTGTTGATCACGCCGAAACCAAGGGCAACAACGACGACAGCGGCAGCAGCGGCAGCAACAATAACAACAACGGAGTGACGCTAACGCCTGAAGTGACGGCTATCCACACACACCGGCAGCGGCCGTTACAACAATCACAGCCACAGCGTAACACGGCCAATTCGGCGCGGAGCTAATAAAGCGCCCTTTTTCCAAGTGAAGCTTGTGGGTCATGCAGCTTTGTGAACTATAATGTAGTAAACTAGTAGTTTGATAAAAGGTGCAGATTAAATAACAATTAAATTCGGCACATTGTTTATTTGCCCGGTGTTGTTATACACGGATCCATGATTTCAAGCAGTGAAACGCATATTCACACTGGAGCACAAGTAAGCCCTGGTATTTTCCGCGTTGCTTGGATCGTCCGTTATCCTGTTAACCAGGCCTGTTATCCTGAAGAACTCATCTCAGGCTTATTTTTATACTATTTGCACTAGTTAGCTTCGCTATTAACGAAACCGGTAAGACAGGAGTCACATGTAAGTATTTCTCCTTACCCAATAAAGGAGTTTCTCGTATCAACGCCTACACCCAAAGAGCTAGTCTGTGTTGAGCTAAAACAAGCCCCAATGGTACCTATAATTGATTTGAAATAGCTCGCCATCGTAGCTAGCTCAACGATTTATTCTGAGTGAGCTCTTCGTGTAGATTTCCGGCCTTCAGCTCAGGCGCGTTGACATAGCAGAGCGAGGAATGAAGTTTTACTGTGTGGCGGTGGATATTTAAATTTTTGACGATGTCCTGGCAACTTCATCATTTCATTCCTTAGCTTTTCCTCTAACTGACCGCTACGAAGAGCATTTTTGACCAGAGAATTTTCAGGACGAAAGTTGTAGGAACATTTTTGGGCTCCGATAGCGCACCTGGCGATAAACAGCACAAGTTTTTTTCTTTTTATAGAGATGGCCAACATTCGTGTTTACCTCGTAGTAACGTTGTAAAACATGGAGTATTTCTGCAGAAATTTCATTCATCTCCAAAGTGCTCTATCTTATGTCCGAACGCAGAGATTCCAACAATTTTAATATATCTAACACTGCCGAAATCTCAGCTTAAATGTACTATCACATTATTTTAGCTATGTAACTTTAAAGCCTTCTACCTCATAAAACAGTGAATCTTTTTAATGATTCGCTTTTAGCTGGGCATTTATCTTGCTTGCTAGCCCCCTGCCATGTTAGTTCTGCCATAGCAGCAGTAGCTGCAGCAGCAAACCCTGTTCGTATCGAACTCGAGTTCTGTTAATATAAGCGAGCAAATTGATAAGAACGCCTTATGCGATCCATGAAGTACTACACCTTAAGGGTCAGATGGGCATTTTAAACCAATTATTGAACAGATATTTTTTCTCCTTATTTTAGGTAATTAGTTACAGTATATACGAGTGGTTATACAGTAGTATAATGAGTTTTCTTCAAACAAAAACAAATAACACTTTTTCAATAGGACCTATTTTGACGATGTTTAATAGTCGTTGGCACAGCGACATGAAAAGCAATTTTTACATAAGTAGCACGTTCTTTGTAAGTAAGGCTTAAAATTTAACGCCAAAACAGTTGATGTGCCCATAATAATAAAATGATAATAAAATCCGCAAAAAGATCTTCGATCGCCGTTTAACCTTTGAAGTATAGTCGCCAATTGTTGTAACAGTCCGCAGTAGTCCTCAATAACCTAAAATGACGCCGTGCGTACGGAAACTGGCTAGGTATAGTTGTTTTTCTGTCGATCAATTGATTTCAAGAAAGCGCAATACATTGTTGTTAACGCCACAGTGATGCTATGTATGAGCGATAAATGCTGACACAACAAAGGTCGTATCTGTTTTAGGGCAGGCCCTGAACTAGTTACAGGTCAAGGTATCTACCAATTGACAATTTCATAAAGCAGATGCAGCCGAAGACCGCACTTGCGACATATGTGTTTCACGTCTCCTATATGCGACTGTCTCTAGCAACATTTCACTATAAGGTATTTCATTACCCTTCTTTTTCGTAGTATCAAATTTTAACGTTCCATGTCTCTATCGTCTCCAGTCTAGTGAGGTACATGTTCCTACCGGCATAACCATTGCTTGAGCTTCGGTTTGATACAATAGACGCCACTACATAATCTGCTCTCGCGACTATCAACACCGAATCGGTATAGGTATCTCGCTTTTCAGCTCAATTTTATTAAGACTTGGATTTCAATTACGCATTCAAGACATTGCTGTTCGAAATACAGAGAACTTTGATTAGCAGTTTCGCCTTAAGCAGGCCGTCAATCAACGGGCCTTCGACACCCTCAACCACTTAGAAAATAATGACGCTTAGCTTTATTCCGGACAATGTTTTCGCATTCGCAGTTTTAATCAAACTAACCGTAATAATTATATTCGATTTAAAGAAACTCTTATAAGCAAGCCCGAGTGACGAAGTAAGGCTGAACGAACGAACGGACGCCTTGGGTCAGTCTTTGCGTTACCAATGAAATTTTTAGTCAGCGATATTGAGTTGTGTGTCATTCTGAGCCTTTCTTTTCAGACGGCCTAGTCCAATGTACGTAAGTGTGTACGATGCTCGATGATCATGGGCTAAACGCCTGGGGCGCAAACAAAATGCTACGGGTTTGAGGTAAATCCACGAGTCATCTTCACCGTAAGTAATGCTCTTGCCGATTATTGAAGCTCCCTCCCGTCGACGTGCGTCATAACAGACAATGTTCCAATTTTCGAAATTGAAACAACCTTACTCCCTCTGTCGCGCCTTCAGGGGCAAGCAGCTAGAAACAAATATGTGGTATTTCCAGGACGACCTTTGTTCGCTATTATTACTCTGACGAACAGTTAGGTGCGACTCTACATTTTTGTCATATTTGTCGCAATCCTGAAAGTTTAAAACTATAAATAAAACAGTTATATTGTAGCAATATAGTATATCATAGTAAGTAAGCAAGTAAAGGACAGGTTAAATACATCTACACGACTGTCTTCTCGGCCTTAGGAAGGCCTATTGTTCCACAACTGAGACACCGTTATGGATAGCTGAAGTTCTAGCTAGAGCCATTAATCGAACTATTCTATGCTCTCAATCTAGTTAGCTGTTGTTACGCACCCAACACACAATGAGCATATACAGCATATCGTATTTATCCGAATACCTTTCAATGTAGCTCAGTTAAAATACATATGTTCATTGGCCCAAAAGTTACGGCTGATATTACTCGGAAAAATGACCTTCATTTTTGGTTTGGGCTGATAAAGACCAGCTTCATTGTCTCCTCTTTGTGTTAGGTTGACAAAGGAAGACTGCCAGAAAAGTCTTTGCGCGAATACGTACGCACATAAGGGAACCGAGTCTCGCTACTTAAGCAAGTAGAAATGACAATACAGATAATTAAGTCACGCGTATACTCTCCCTAAGGTTACTTAGGAAATTGTTGTAGCCACAAAGACTGCATGTGGGTTTTATCAAGGATTGTCACAAAGACATTTGTCAAAATATTCCTTGAATTAGTGGATTTTCTAAGAAACTGACTGTGGAACGATGATGTAAAGGTTCATCCAAATCTAGATAACCCTCGATTTTTTCAGATTTAGTTCAATGGCCAGGTGGTATACAAGCTGTCTGATCACAACTGTGAGTGTATACAGACAACGAACTAAAAATTTAAGAGGTATAACGAAGTTGGCAATGTATACCCTTTTGGGTGGTATTGCCCAGATATAATCTGTCAGGGTCGGCTGTCACCATAGCTCTGAATACCCTTCCATAGGGTCTTTCACGAGACTGATTTTTGAGTTCAAACTGTTCTTTTAGGATATTTTTAAATTGACAATTCACGGGTTTTATAGTCATCCTGTAGTTAATTACAAAGTTTATACCACGAGCTATCTCTGCTGTAGTTCAAAGACAAAACTCGTATTTATGAACCATTCTAATTTTTTAATTATTCATGACTCGTTGTAAATCGCCAGTGAAAAGCCAATCCGAGTGAACGGTTTCAGGTTCGAAAAAATACGATTGTATCTTAAAAAACAATATATATATATAACAGCGAGTTATCCTAAATCGAACTGCGTATAGGTCCTTCCTACACCACAATGGAACTAAAACAGTACAATCACCTAATACTATAAAAGAGTAGCCAGATTAGATATAAATCATACGTTTATACCCTCCGCTGTTAGTTCATAATTAAAGCATTATCGTGCTAAATAGGGTTCACAAAAAAATTGTGCCTACGTGCAAAAAAACTAAATGTACATATTTTGCCAAAAACCAGATGCCTACTTCGACGTCATTTCATTGAAACGGGCCTAAGGATCACGCTTGAGGCAAGCCCTTTTTTTTTTTTTTTTTTTTGTTAATGCTATCAACTGCTTCGTGGAAGGCAGGTTTGTTTTTTACATAGGTATTGTTGTGGATACCAGAGTATAAAACTACAATAAAACAACAGATGGACTTTGATCAACATGTATGTATCTAACATACTGCTTGTTATTTTTAGTAATAGTAATCATAATACCGAAATTTTAAAGCTGAATTTATAAATAAAAATAAAAGTATGGGTTAGTGGTTAGGGTATCAGCCAACGGACAGTTCTCTCGATTATTCCATAGTTTGATGTGAATTGTTCTTAGTGATGATTCATAAATTTAGGATTAATTGTAATAAGTCTAGTAAGATATGCCCATCCAGAAATAAAAGGCCGATGAGAAGCAGGTTTCTACGAGTCCGACAATACATCTAGGTGCTACAGATCCGATGGAAACTATGATAGATATAATGCCGCCCATCTCCTTTAATACCATTTTTCAACTTAGTTTCACGAACTCGTATAGCCCATATGAAATAGACAGTTTTAAGTGTATCAATATATTCTCACCTATATTTATTAAGTTTTTTGACATTTTCTGACGTATGATATTCAAATGTGTAGAAGTAGGGTGAAAAGTGTTTAAAATTAAGATATGCGCCAATATGTTTCAATCATCCAAATTCCAGCATTCCCTCCGCCGAAGTCAATGCACGTGTACCGCCAATATTTTGCAGTCGCGAAAAGGTATTTTAAATTTAATAGTAGAAATAGACTCTGGTACGTCCTTGTTTTCCTTTATCTTCTTGACCATCGTGGAGTTGTTCTACAAGAGGAAGCGGTATAAACTGTGTGCGGTGTGTGATTACATACAAACCACGATTTATTTTACCGGAGTTTAGGCCTAATAGTGAAAAAAAAAGTTGACGTTTTATATGTTTATACCTTTAACCTCCTGGACTCATCTTTGAGGCAATATTGGGACAATTATCTTTTTGTCATACCTACACACCCACGCCTTGTCACCTGTAGTACATCGCGCGTTGGTATAAAATTTATCTTCTTTTTGAGTATGTTGAGCTTCTTCTGAGACAGTTATCGCAGTTAACGGTTCTTTTGCTAACTCAGGCTTTTCAACAAAAGTTCTCTTGTGAGCTTTTTCTTCTCCGAACAATCACCAGAAGCACGACTCATACGAATTAGCTAGTTTGTCTGTGAGCCTTATTATGACGATCCAATTATCCGTCTTTTACTTCTACCGCGTTTTCTCCATTTTCGTTTAGACTGGTCGCTCAGAACAAAGGTTGTTTCCATATCCCTCATGAAATCGTTGGTATAAAAAGTATATACTTGGTATTGGCATAAGCCTTTAGCAAGATTAGCATTATTTGTCATAGAAAATGTCATGCACACGCTCTTCAGTAATTTAACTTCGTTTTTTTGAAAAACTTCAACATTGCGTTGTTAGTGTTTGGCCTATTAGTAGGTAGCTGGCATCCAGTAGAATCGCCATAGGTCTTAGCCGTCCCTGGTGTGCTTCAGTCTACTCCAAACGTTAGCGAGCAGGCATTGGTTTATTCATGCCTTTGTGTTTATCAGACGACAGATATTACGGCTGCTCTAATTAAATACCTCAAGCTTATAAGCGGATGACCTTATTAATTTGGTTCTGACCTTAAAATGACTATCTAGTCTTCGGTAAGGATATCAAAGCATCAATATATAATTAAGAGCAACAGAAACAGCGGCGGCGTGCAGCACCATATCCGTCCACCGATGTCGTGCGGCGATAGTGGACGGGAATAGATGGCGATGGCTGATCATCCGCTGTCGCGAAATTGGATCGTTGTTGTGGGCGCAAACTTGTATCCGGGCGTACACGATTCCTGTTGGGGCGCGATGATGACGCAGCTCGGAAAAGGATCCTTTGCCTTAGTCCCTTCAGAAGTCTTTACCAAGAAACCCAAGAGAAAAGCTTTCTTGAGAACGACCTTTCCTTTGGCTTTTCTTCATAGTCCTCTTCTCTAAGTGTCTTCTCGAGGGGATTCTTTCCTTAGGTTCCTTTCCAGTACTACTTCTACTGAGGTGATCTGATTAGCCAGATAATACCTGTGGGCCTGATCGCCAGCAATTCCGTTGTAGACATGTGTAGAAATTACTATCAGGCAAAACTACTACCTCGACACCTTTATATATAGTCTTCTTTTCTCGGCTCATTTACTAGACAATTAGTAAATTGTTATTATACAGTTCGGAAGCAATATATGCTAACAGTGACCCATGTGCTGTGTCAGTAAATGCTGTGAACCTATTATGTATGCTTTGGTAACTCAATAACGAAGTTTCAAATAATCCCATGTTATATGGACTGAGTAGTTTACGTTGCTGTCTAGAAAAAACAAAAATAGGCGTCTCCTCATATAATCTCGTTTTCATCATGCCACGCTCGGTCATGTTTGTTATAGTTTTTATGACTATTTTAACTATTTTAGTATCGCACTATCTAGCAACAGCAGTGACAACTGGGTGTGAAATTGGCCCAGTTGCCAGTTTATGTCATATGAATATATAGTCGCTCGTGTATTATGATTTCGTCCTGCTGGTGTTTTTTCAAAGCCATAAAACGCGTATTGGTCTTCTATTCAGAATGACGCCGTTGATTCTGTCACCCTAGTGATCGCAGTGTTCCTGCCTTGTATTCCCAGTATCTACTGGTGGCCGCGTTAGCAATACTACCAACAGGGTGTAATAGAATGCAACAGCTTCCGTCTTGCTGTAAGTACCGCACCAGCAAAACCCCTGTTAAGGTAACTGGGGCCGTGGAAGAAAAACACATAGTACGATAAACATAAGAAGCGATGACATCGTACACGGCTCGAATTTGTTACTTATTGATACAGTTTGTCGATGTTGATCGGACACGAAAGATAGCAGACTGACAGCGGGGGGTAATATATTTACGCTGCTCTGTACCACGGGCGCTAAGTGTGGGCCCTCACAGACATCACGCTAGTTCTAAGATACACAAGCCCATCGTGATGCACACAGGCCACAGCGAGAAGGCACCGGCGTCCCGCAGGTAACGTGTTCTCGAATGGTGTATTTCTCGGGTTTATGTACGTATAGGTAGGGTATATCTCAGCAGAAATACGCTTGCTGATCGCTTAGCTCAACGTTGAGTGTTTGGCAGAATGCGTCTACAGCGACTATTTTATTGAGCAGGTCGTATGGTACAGTTCTATCGTCAACGAGCTGATCCGTCGACATCTACATGATAACGATTGATGTAGGACAAAAAGAGCCTTTTGCTGACTAGAGGGCGCGACGGTCTGTTCACTCCCCTAAGTGAATTCTATCGAACTTCTACCTGTATTATGGTTTAAAAACAGTAAAATTGCAGATATTCATTTTACTCAGTAGTCCAGTTAATGTATGTTGGATAGAGGATATTTCTTTATGTAAAAAAAAGTAATTTAATTATTAAAATTAATGCTGCAACAAATGCAGCGTAGCGCATTTATCTCTATAGTTAACAAAGTGATATTCAGCGTATCTTAATAGGTGTAAAAATTGATTTTTCCGTTTAATCATGATCAATACATTCTCCCTATTACATCGTATGTGGTGTGGGTAAATGTTTAGCCAGTCGCTCTTGTCGGTTGATTGGGGTTGTATTGCATATTATGTCTACATTTCTGTTGTTACCAGTTTCCATCTCTTACTCAAGTTTATTTAAGAACGCAATTCGAACAGATAAACCGTTGATCCAAGTGCTCAGACGCTACACAAGCGAACGAAGGTCTGCGTGGGCACAGATCGACAAGTGTTCTGCCATAAGGAAGGATTTCTCTGAAATTGGCCTAGGAGCTATGTACGCGTTGCGTCATGAAGGGGATGGAATACTCTCATCGTAGGGTGCGGTGTTGCCTCGTTTTCTTCTGGAATTTCTTCACCCTGCTGTCTCGCTTGTTACAGCTGATAGGGATCATTAGACCATTTCTTTGTCGTCAGTGCTTTGATATTTGGAATTATTACATATACAAGCAAAACGACCTCGATGATAACTAATAAACGAATGAACTAAGATCATAAAAAAATATTTGAAAAGTAAAAATTAAATGCAATAACGGTTCATTGCTCAAATAGTTTTAATAACTTTGTTTACATTAACCTCATCAGAAGTGAGAAAGCGCTTCTATTTTTTTTTGACTTGTATTAGGAATTCTGAAAATTGCAACTAGCAGTTACAACATGAGCCAGACTATGGCACCTTAATTATACGTTCGAGGCCCAGCTCGGCGTACATTTTAATATGTGATACAAAGGTATATTCTAGATTATGCTAGACACATCAAGGAATATCTAATAACCGAACTCGTATAGACTGTAACATTGTACAGTGCATTATGTCCCTTTATAAATAACATCCCTTTAATTTCCACAAAAAATTATACAGCTTAAGACAGGTAATCGTTCGGAGCAACGTACAATAGATCTGTACAAGCCAGATCTATGGATGCTACTAGTCTATTGTGTGTCCAGCAATTTGTTTTGTACTAGCCAAGTAAACCAAATAGAACCATGTCAAAGAATTGTTTGCTAGAGCTTTTAAATGTCGGCCGTCTAAGAAAACCATCTGCTAGCAACTTACGCGCAGAGAACGTTTCTAAACTTCTGCTGTATTATTATTACTTTACCTGCAAATCTGCTATATGGGCGCCCGTCATACTCCGGAGTGTTTCCGCGCGAAGAAAAACGCGGCCGAACGGGTTGCGAACATTTGTTTGTATATAAACAGCCCTAGAAATCTTGGATAAAATAAAAGATAGCCCAACTCGATGGCCGATGGTCACTAACCTCCATTTCCTAGTGGACCCCATTCTCCAGCTTTCTTCGATATTGCAGATCAAAGGGTTTATGGGTAAGGAACGCGCCGTAATGGCATCTTGGAGACTAACCTGCCTTATTGGCACGATATGCATTTGGACAGACGTTTCCATTGCTCAGGGCTGTCTCCTTTTAGGAATCCATATCAATCATGTGTCAAGGTCGACGAGGAGTCCAAATATAGCCTTTAGCTTTGCCCCGATTCGACAGGGACTTACTTCACGGCGAAACATAGTTGCGTTTATAGATTTGAAAACGGACAAAAGCGATATATATGGCAGCTAAGCAGTTAAAGCGATACAGTAATATCTGAAGCCTCATGTGTAGAGGCCATTTCCGTTATAAAGGGAAGAAGATGGTCTTTTCTGGTAGCGCCATTATAGAAAAATTCCGTACGGTAATCAACCGCTATCCCGTTTCAGTTTGTAATATGCAGATCTGAGTATATCCAATGGGTAGCTACTGAACAGAGTCAATTGTAATGTAGTATCCTTCTAACACTTAATGTCTATATATATATATATAAGGACCTACAAACTCCCCCCGCTAGAGCAGTTTTTAAAAGTAGTACGCAATTTATCCCATTTCGGAATGCTCCCACGAAGAACTAAGGACGCACACTCTTCTGTAAATAAATAGCTGTAATTGCATTATTTGCTGCTTCCTAGCATTCCTCTTGCTTGCAATAAAATATTACCCTTCACGTGTACCTCAACCCTACCCTTTCTAATTCTTTTTGACTACTCGAAAAACGTTCTTAACAACGGGAGAGAATTGTTATACTTTAATTGCGGCCAGGCCTCTAGGCTCTTTATGAGGTATGATAATGGATATTCCACCTTTTGCCGTTTGTTACTACAAAAAAAATCTGTTAAATCCTCGAAATGTTCACCTTACTTCCACCCGCCGGCGGTAGGCACAAGTGAACGAGGGGTCGGAACGAAAATACAGATTGAGAAGTAAGCATATTTAAGGTTTCGCTTGCATTAAAACATCATTTGTTGTATGAGAATAAATAATACGACAACACAATGAGTTGTCTTCATTCAAATTGTGCCAGCTTTGCAGCTTCTTTCTTATTCACGGCACATCCATGCTTAGGTTCTATAGAAACATTAAATAACTAATCAAGCTAACAACGAAAGACATACATTAGTTAAAACCTAGGAAAATCTAGGTCTGCCTGCTACGTACGCGAAAACGTATCTCTTAGCAAACGTACGCCTTCTAAGGGCGTACGTATCGTTGATGTACCAGATTCGCCACCACGTGCCTTTCAAGTGTCCTTGTTACGGTGGCTGATTTTACTGTTTTCGTCATATGATGCGGACTGATCGGTTAGAAGATCGATAGCAATAGAATTATCTATACTCGAAGAAAAAAAAATTCCATTTGATACAAATAATGATCAAGAATAATCGAGATTTTGCAGAGGTTATGGTAGTTGTTCTACATGTTTGTATATATCGCCATAGGGTCACTCAACGCCAAATTATAGGCTATTTGAAACGTTTAAACGCTGCTTTATCTAGAGTTTTTTTTTGAGCATTTGAGCAGGGCGCCGGCAACGTCCGCAGAGTAATATGATTGCTTCTGGCAGAGATAACGGTTTTTAGTCAGGTGTGGTTTCTATGGTTATTCAATATTAACAGCATAGGCTTAGTCGAAGTTGAATTCACGTATTTCCGAAAGCGCAGTGTAGTCAGTAAGCTCCCTTTTGACGGATGCACCAAACACGCTCGTTCAGACTACGTCAATAACGACAACTGGTGATTCGAAATAATGCCGAAAGCTTTAATGAAACAACACACCGTCTGCGTTTACCTTGTTCCGCTACAGCGTCATATTCAATTTGTCGAGCTCCAGCGGCCGGCAGCACCTGGGAGGTTCGGTGCACAGATGAATATTTGAAATCGCTTACAACCGCGAAATTCAAAAATAATTACTCTACATTGCGCAGATTTTGCAGCTCCTAATTTCGTCTTTGTTTCCACTATATGTAGAGTGGATATAGGGATGGAGAGGTACATATACATGTATACAGTTACGCGAAAATTTAAAAAACTCAGGCAAAAAATAGCTGAATGGTCAGGGTTAAACTTGAAATTGATTCACTGACATAGCTGAATGATAAGATTCAAATTTTAATCAATTTGGCTCCCTAGAAAGCAAAAAAAATTAATTTTTTTCAAGTTTACATGAAGCCCTTACATTTGTTATATGAGAAGCTATGTATAAACCATCATTTAAATAGAGCCTTGACTTCATTCCCTCAATCGAACACACCAATAAGTATCTACCTGAAAATGTTCAAAAAGTACGTCGTTAAAATCTGCCTAACATCTACAATCTTTGAAGCACTAAAAAAAAGCCACAAATTGACCCTCATAACAGTATAAAAAGGAAAATTTTATAGAAATATAACAAATAACCATTCCTATCAGCTCGCATTTTATCCCCTACTCTCCTTCAATTAAACAAGTTTAGTTGCCTATGGCTCCGCGCGAGGCATGAGGGGTAATACCAATAACTGGCCAGATACTACATGTATTATAAACTGAACTGTAGTGAAGTAACGAAGGTGTGATAACTACGAAGAGTACTGATCATTACAAATTTATACTGGATTTTCATCAACAACGGACATAAAAAATGGAAGCCGTGGAACTGGCAGAACTTGTTCTTGTTTACTATTTGTAGCTTTCTTTACTTTTCATACTGGTTGATATTTCTTAGCTCATTGCTGGTCCCGCGCTGTGTGTGTATCTATCGAAAATGTTCAACATGCTAAAAAAGCTCGGAGATCTCTGAAAAATTATACTTATCATCTCATTTTAAAAATGTATTGGTGTTTGAACTGACTCATCTCTAATTTTCGTTTATTCCTCGCAGCCCTTCGCCGTAATAATCATTCTAACTAACTAATGAAGAAAAATAGCATTTGTTTAATGCGGTGTCAGTGTATGCACTATGACTTGTTCAGGCTATATCCGCCTTGGACCATTCAATCGTTTATCGTTGGTAAAGTTTAATCAAGACATGATGATAATCAAGTACCTATTTATCTTCTTCGAAATAGGCTAATCTAAGTGGCTCGCGTCAACAAGCTTTATTTTTTTCTATTTTGCCCACAGCCTCTTGCTGCTCATCGAACGAGACTGCTTTCTACCCAGTTTTCCGTGCATGAAGCTATGATTACGAGTCTATCGATCTACACATAGTGTTAGGTGGGTGTTGTACTATAAGGACCAAGTTCCATTCTGCAGGATCAATCATCACGCCCCTAACACTGAAGTGTGGCGCGATCCTTGAAAGATCCGGAACACAAAAAATCTAATTCGAAGTACTGCGTACTTCATATCGACTGCTCGATAACTGGAAGCCAAGTCCACTTTCACTCATCGGCATATTTACTACGTTTTGCTGATGCAGCTACAGACATTCGACCAATGTGAAAATATATTTTGCAAGCAAACCTATATCGATCGACTCTTTTCCTCCATTAATCTGGAGAACTTCCTACAAAATTTATCATCTAGCTACTATTGTTGATTGACTCTGATACCGACAATTCGATTTAGCGTCCCTCCAGATGGCCAGAGTATTTAAGTGAGCTTTATGAACCATGCGCATTCCACGAGAAATGATGAGCGGTACAAAAAAGTAGAACGAGAAGATCAGAAAAACAACCAGAACCTGTTCACAGAAGATCAGGATCGTAACCGATATTTAGCCCGGGATATTTGACAGCTTCCGGCTCTCTGGTATAAATACGAAGGTATTGCACCTGTACTCAGATGGCTATATTGAAGGCCACAAAATACTGTTTTATTGACAAGTCTACTTATTTGAGTAGTAGATACAAACTTTAAGGGAAATGTGTTAGAGGCCTAAAAGCTTGCGGAAAGATTTTTTCCCGTCAATTAGAGAATCTTTAATTTCAGTTTTCACAGAACGCTACGAAGGACCACCTGGTGTATATATAAAATTCCATAGAATGATATCAATACTATCTGCCGTACGATCTATACGGCATTTGCCACCAGTACAACCAAGCTACGTAAGATCAACAGTTATAAAAAAAAAAAAAAAAAAAAGAAATATTTTCTGAGACAACATTCTGTTTTACGTAGTGCACACTGTGACCTTCTTTACCTATGATGCAGTCAGAAGATATTTGCGAGCACTACAAATAATATAGTCATCGTAGGTATACTTAGGCTACGGCTCCGTGTGTCATCCTATAAGGCTTGAAGGTCTTAACGAACTCACGACATACGCGTTTCGACGAGCTCGTCGAAGGACGTCGCCTACGACGTTCCGCCTATTAACCTATTGAGAGAATGTTGTTAAAACTACACTCACTCACTAGGACAGCTACTCCTACAATACGTAATGCACGAAGCAAGCATCTTTGCGCACGGTAGGCAAACTTTGCCGGTGCACGTGTTATCTACGTCGTTGCCTTTCCGATTAAATTTTCGCGCTAAAAAGATTGCGCATGGCCGCCATCTTTGATTATCTGCCTATAACAAATGTTGCCAGTACCTAGATGGACGAACTACAGTAAACCCAATGCAGCGCAAATCTCTTTATACGAAGGAACAGATAGATTTAAAGTCGTAACCACCATCGAAGATGACGTCTTGCTTCCACTTTCACATTCGATGCATATACGTTACTGGTGTCTCAGTATTTCAGTGAAGTCGTCATTGGGAATCAAAGACGGTGAATGTGTAAGCTACTTTTTTTAGGCTTTTCCGCCTTTTACGTTATTATTGGTTAAACTGGAGAAGCCCAGTCACTTCATAGCTTTTCGTATCTTCATTTTCATATTGTGTAGAAGTTCCCTATGCCTATTGCTTTGACCACTAAGAGAAATGATTGACGAATATATAGAGATGGATTGGCCTAACTATACTGGAACCTTCGCATTTCTGTACCTCCGTAAATGTAGGCAATGCATTTTTCTATTTAGAAGTTTGAAACTTATGCATTCCTGGCAAGAGTTTGAATAAAAGCTTTCATAGCAAAAATACGAAAATTCGTGTCTCCCCATTAATTGATATTTTCCTATCAATATTTGAGGCTTTCTTGCAGAGTAAACCCTTGCTAGTAGTTTACTATCGAATGTTTGAACAGGCTTTTTCAAGTATTTTTAAAAAAAACATTTACTTCTTTCATTTCGATCGAGGAACCTACCGAACAATTTACAGGAACACTTAGATTATGATTTTTTTCATTAATCTAAACACTTTTAAACTACATAGTATCGATTTTAAATTAAGATTCCTCCTTAGAATAAGACAAAGCTGTTTCTACCGCTGGATCGAATTTATAAGAAAATTTCGAGTTCCCGATAAATGATACTGTCTGCTCTAGTCCAAAAAGTTTAGGCTCATCTATTTACAGTATGATATTGTTATAATGATAATATTTAAGAATGGGGCCTTTCAGTTGGCCTTTTTTCGCTTCGTAGTTGTTCTCTTTTTTTATTCAGTTTCAGTATGATATTTTTGACAGCACAAGGGGTAGAACGGCTGAAGGCTAAAGCCGACATAAATTCGCTCTTTCGCATCGCGTTGCCATTCCTTTTGCAAGTAATTACTCATTTGTTGATTTTCAAAAAATAATCGCTTGAATACGTTGCTCTGAATGTGAGCTTCGTGAGGCCGTTTCAGCACGAGGCGGTACCTGCAGGACAGAAGTGTTGATCCTCAATGCCCCCCACGGTTGTTTTCTCCTCTGTTTTGTTCGGTTCATTCCCTTTGCAAGCATTTCAGTCGCTCACGTTATCGACGTCATGGCCTCGCTGCCGCCAATGCTGCGGTATTTCTTTCTGATTGGTCCCAACGGAGCTTATGACATTGTTTTTGATTGTTTATATCTGTCTAAGCTTTGCCATTGTCAGCAAACAATTTGCGCTGCCGCCGCCGCTTTGTTTGTGTCTGCTGCTTTGCAAAGCTTCTGCTGTTCCAATTGTTGCCATAGTAATACGCAATGCAATGGCAATATAACAAGGAAGCCAAATGTAATTAGCCAGACCTATTATTAAGTAAGTACAATAAGAACAGCAGCAGCACCATTGTTGTCGATTATCGATCTGCAATTCAGTGTGTAAAATTGAAAGGGATTAGTGCTTTTGGCTGTCAATAGAACGAGGTAAAGCGTCACCTCTGTGTCTCTCTATTACCACAACGCTACATGATCCCTGTGTAAATAGTCTACATAAATAAGCATTGAAGCGCTATAGAAATGTCGTGGCTATCAGTAATAGAAAACGATACGTGGCAGAGACAATAAGGTAGATAATAAGAGACATCCCGAGAAGGCGACTAGGAAAAAAGGGAGAAATCTCACAGCTATTGCGGTCGTAGTCAGAAAGTATAGGGTGCCACTGTATACGTCAAGAAAATGGTTAACGACCCGGACAGAAAGACGTTGTCCCTTTTCCTTGTAACAGCGTCGAGGCGTCTGGGTTTTTCCTCACTAAGTAAACCCAATGACTTATAATTTGCCAACGTATTCGCCGCCAAAGGACCATGCGGTTCAGGCATTAAAAGTTAGCTGTCATACGTGAAAGCTGTTACCGATTCCAATGAAAGACGGCACATTCTTCAGTTTAATCTGCGCTGACTTTGCATCGCAGTCTAAATGGTACGGGCAAAATCGTCGTTAGCCCGATTATTTCTATAATTGGGCTAACGACGGGCTAATATCTATTTGTGATCGGTACGTTTTTTTTTAGTCTAAGTTGGTAGTTCCGTACTGTTCATGCATAGTATAAGTACGCTTCAACAATGGCTGCAGCTGTCAGGCAGTACATATTTGTATTAACTGTAAAAAAGTAGCATATCTGATAAAATGATTCAATTTTCTTAATGGGCAAGTGAAATAGAACACTATCGAGTTGCTACAGAAACAGGCTAAAAATCAACCGTCCTTCGTATGAAAAGATTCGTACTCAGTAGGACCATAAGGTAAAAAAAGGACGAGCAGAAGTAAGGACAGAGAGGGGGAGATGTATGCACACAAAGGAAGAAAAACGTTTAAATAGGAAAATCGTCGCTTCCGGGTTTGAGCGATGTCGTAACAGGCTACCGCATTCATTGAGCGTTGACTGGCAGCAGGTGCCGCGGTCTGAGGTGGAGCCGACCTTCGACGCTAAGTAGAGTACCGGAGCCGCTAGTGCAAAGCACACTGTAGAGCAGAACTTACGTACGCCAAAGGGTTTAGCGCGATGGTAGCTTGCCGTATTGATTACACGTTCTCACTTATAGAAAAGAGCAGCGAGATGAGCTCTGCTATCAATACGGGCAAATAATATACTTCTACTAGCCCGACGTGGCAAGTAGACGGCTGGTAACTGTTTGCTACGAGCGAAGCCGTCAGTTGACAGCGCCCGCTTCAGGTATGGCCGAATGACCTAACGATTTATATCACCCTCTCTTCGGGTGGAAGGGAATAATACATACAGCCACAATAGTTGATTCATATGCAAATCGGATCTGGCTCTGTATAGGCCAGACGAGCAGGGGGAACAAGCAAAAGACGCAGTGGAACAGGCAGCGTCCGAAGGGTGATTTTATTCAATTGAATGGATCGTTGCGTCGGTAAATTCTCTTCTTTTCTTTAAAGTTTCGTTACTCGCTTCGACCTTGCTGCCAGCATTTGTTGACTTCTCTGTTAGCCATCTTATACCTTTCAGCAATACGGAAGAGCTGATACACACGAAACAATCTGGAGTTTCTGTATTTTATCTCTCATTAAAATATTGCTATTTCGTTGCCTATGCCGACCTGCTGCTTGTTCTACGCGGCCGACATTTTGATTTTAATAAACCGGCATTACTGTTAGTGCGTTTTTGACCTTGGTAATAGTTCACTTTCGAACCAACCCTGTTGACATTCTACATCAGTGAAAAGGGCCCAAGATAATTTATGACTAAATATATAATTCTAACAAACTATACTATTTCGAAGCTCCGCTATTTTTGACATTCGTTTTATCCATGTCGTAGACTAACATCTGGAATAGAATGGAAAGTGAATTAAGTCAAGAAAAACCTCACCTATTTACGCCGTTACGTTGCACTAATGGAATTCAGTGTGTTTCCATAGTAACCGAATCGTTTCTAGGCAAAATTAATTGTTCAAGTCATGTTTCAAAATTCTGTTCGAATAACGTACTAGCTCTTGGTAAAGGTTCGTTTAAACATATCGGTGGAGAATCTGACCTTTGCAGGGTTCGAATATATCCTGAAGATTTTAAAGGACATTGTTATTCTGGTATGGCTGGTGTATAGTGCACTCCATTCCGTAATACTTTGTATATTTTACCTCAATTTATCATGACGTCATTAGATATCGAATTCTAGGACATTAACCAGCCTATAAAGCAATATTTCCCGTTCTCTTATATGCAAACCTTGGAAATCTGTTGCGATTTTGTTTACATGATTCTTAAAACTTGAAAATATACGTCTGCTATTTTTATACGATTACTATTGTGATGCAATGTTTTTCTATATATATATATATATATATATATATATATATATATCTAGTCAAAAGTGAAAAATAATGCTTTATAAATTGAAAAAATAGTATTAAATTGTGATTTTTCAAGTGTAGATGCAGAACTATCTTGCCTTGGTTATTAAGCTCCTGCTTCGCTGGAGTCTCATTAACTGCTCGTAAGAGAACTCTAAATAGCAACCGATCACAAAGATTCACAAATTGTGCCTTGGATTAGCTTTTTAGTATCTATCTATGGCGAATGCATGCATCAAACAGTAAGATCTGACCTGAAATTGAAGCTGCGAAAGTCCACTCACTTCTGTTCCGTGTCTAGCATCAGCGTTTCGTTAGAAGTATTATTGTTACCCTAATACTTCACTGCGATGTCTATCGCAGGCTATTCTTCTTGTATTAGGATTTTCAAGTAAGTCATGGGAGAACGCTTTTGGCTTCAGATAGAACTTCACGTAGTATTTGATCATTTCATCGTATTAAAAATGCATTGCGTTCCTAAATGTAAGAAAGCCTACGGCCAACAACTAGTTGACAAAGTGAACTAAAATGCAAACGTTACCTTCAAGTTTGCTGAAAAATATCGTAGAGCTTGTTGAAATTCAAGGCTATGTTTCATCTAAATCAAATCTATAGACATGTCACACAACATCCACTTGCCAGTTTTTCTTAGAAACATTTTGTTAACTTACGAGAAAGCATGTTTAGTACGTAATGTTTAGATAGCTTCTTTATCTCGTTCTATCAGTTTAAACTCATTTCTGGCTGCCAAAATAGTACAGCATTGGCTAATGACCTACTACTTAGCGTTAACATATGGTAGGCTTTAGGAATCTGTCTGTCCTTCCGATGGGGGCATTGCTCATGGACGCTCGTCTTATCAAATAAAGGCTCAGAATCTTTACAGGACTCCGAATGTTTTCATGTCTTTCTTTTGGCTTGCAAACACTCGACTGCAAGAAAACCATGTTGCTTCTATAATGGCGTATAGAAGATATCCTAAACGTTCCATTTGCAGATTGGTTTATTCGTCGATCTTTGCAAGTCTAAAAGGATTTTCTAATATTTCATCATATCAATATCCCTTTCGCTGGCATACGCATAAATCTAACGAGTCTGCCTTTATATCATCGGTGTAAAAGCTAGATGTTAAGGTTGCTTTTGTCGGTTGCCCATTCCCCTATGTTTGATAGGCAAGCGGGGAGACATTTACATACATCTTTAAATATGCCCTTTCTGTAGTGTTATTACTTCGATTCTAGTCAAACTGTTCTTTCTAGAGAAGGCAACGTAATGGCAGGGATTATATGAGCCAATACGTACACACTTTTCGCTTATCCAACATATATCATTCCTCATCTTCAATGGGTAGGCGGTAAACAAGCTGCACATCTGAAGCTAGCTATCTCCTTCTGTTCAAAGCCAATCGCACATTTTTTGGCCTCATATAGGAAGATATATGTATATTGAATACTTTTTAATGTGCAGAATGGATACCATTAGCTGGCTGTGCAGAAATATATATTACTATACAGAAATTTTCACTATGACATAATGTACCATATTCCTGCATGGTACACCCTTGGCTCTTCAGCAACCTTTCACTTGAATATATTACTGATTCTATTACATTTCTTCTTGAGCTATTTGTTTGGTCTACCTGTTATTTTACAGATGTTAATGCACTGTTCAGTGTTTCGTTTGAAGTCCGGCGTGAGACCACAACTCACTGCTCTAAGCCCAGTTCTGCAATACTTGACTCTCACATGGGGATCAACTAAGCGATATCTACCGAAGTACCTAATTAAGCCATATTTGTTGCTAAATGTCAATCAGAGAGGCCATACTTTATTGATGTTAACTTTAGTAAAGTGCAACAAACAATGCAACGGTGTACTTTAACGGCCATAGAAATAACACATCTTTAACAAAAGAAAGATAATTAAAGCCAGAAAGACAGCTAAAAAATCAAAAACATTGCCTATTTCTGTTCAAAAAAGTTTCAGATTTATTATTAAGGAAGGTCCCTTTATAGTGATGCAGCGTAGTTCATAAACGGAAGGTAAGGTCACCGGACACTTGGAAACTGTCAGCGTTACGAAGGTCGATGGATTGGCTTTCTCCCTACTGGCCGTTGTTTCTCAGACTACCGCACTAAAATGAGTATGCGGACTTAAAGAAACGAGTCATTAAACTCTACGAGATCAGGGCAAGAGGAGAACGCAACATACTGAGTTGTCGCAGCAAGAGCATTGATATTAATGAAAGCATTACCGCTTTCCGTCATCAAGTTCATTCGATCACTTTTAGACTAACATAAGCTCTTCTTTTTAATCTATAGTCGTAATAGGAGGATGTCATAAAGCAGACATCTTCATTTTTTTCTCGAATATACGTTTTTTACCATTAACACCATGGCGAGGAATCGTTTAAATCGAGGGCGTGGAAAATAGCTGCGTTATTGCCCAGTGGGCGACACTGAGAATGAGATATGGTCAACGAATCAAGTGTAATTTCAGAGGATCTTTGTCAATGCGCCTCGATAACTTCAAGAAGATTTTTCTAGTTTTAATAATGCTAGTGTTAAATTCTAAATACACGAGGGTGCGAATATTAGTAATCAAAAGAAGGATCCATACTACTACATACGATATTGCTTCTCCTCTCAAACAATTTGTGACTTCACTGATATGAACGTTCCTTTGGTTTTTTGAAACAAGTATTTCGTCATTAAGGCTGCTGTTCTATCACCAGTACGAAGATTTCTCAGCTACAAAATTCAGGTAAATATAACGAATAAATTCGAATGGAGTCGAAACATAATTCAGCCTGGAAATCCAATTATAGATTCGTTTCTTGTCTCACGGTTTTCGCTCGGGATTGTATAGTCGGATCAATAGAGAGTATACGCCGACCGGAGGAGCTCCGGAGTCCTAAGCTAAATAAATAGATTCCTGCCAACTAGTTCGCTGTTACAGAAGATTACAATAACTGTCCCCGAAGCCTGACCCAGGCACACAATAGGCCAACATGTAGTAGGCGGCATAATTTCGATAATAAACAAATAAAAATAAACAAATTGGGTCAAGTTAACATTAGCCATAGATATTGTTCAAGTTATTATTTGGGTCGATTTAACTTTGGAACAGTAACACACTGCTAATCATCGATTTATATGGCAAAAAGAGGCCACCAGTAAGTATGTAAGGTCTGGAAAGGGTGACGGATCAACGCTGAGCAAGTGTAACACCGCGATGAATCAACAGCAGATCATCACCATCTTAAAAAATGACTGATCGTCACTGTTATCCAATTTAGAGCTCGCGGTGGATGGAGTGACGCTTTTTGTTACCCTGCCAAATGTATAATAATATACGCGTACATTATATCATATTAACAGTTTTAGTTCCTCGCCGATTTCTCATGTTGCTAGAAGGAACTATTATAGTTATCTCCGTAGTGATCATCATCACGTAAAGGGCATAGGGAAACGTATAGCAACCATGTTTTGACCATGTCAAATATAAGCAAAATATTGTTCGAGTGAGTTTCAAATTTGGAACCTTGTATGTTTTCGGAATATTTTTGCAAGAAATAAAAGATTGTAGACTTTACAGGGGCATGATTAATGAGGCCAACAAAGGGAAATAGGAACTGCTACATATGAGCATTCATGACTCATCGACAAAAGCCAGATCTGCTCAGCTTTTACCGGCGTTATTTGCCTCTCAGAATTACGCCCTAAGGCTGCTACTTCGAACGTTATCATCGCGTCGAACGTTTACTGTAGCTTCGCAAGAGTAATCTGCGGAGAAGAGGGACCCAAGCTTGATAACAATGAGGGTATCGTATGTGCTTGAGGATTGGCGGTGCAACGTTCAAACTACTCTACTCTGAAAACGGAAATTCATTGATACCGCAAGTCTAAGGTCAGCGCAACTGGCAACTGTCTAGTAAAAAGTATTCTGCTCCATTATCAGGGAAGTTCCCGCCACCAGTATACAAAAGGCTTGTCATCAGCGATAGTCGAATCAGGGATCACAGACATCAAAATCAAGAACTCCTATTATCATTAAAAAGCGCGTCCGTAAAAGTTTTAGTGAAAATAGATATTGTCAGGGCTAACGATGGGCCTAATTGATTTGAAGTACCGTCGAGTTAAACGGTCTGAAAAAAGAGCCTTTATCGGGCTTTGGTCAGACGAGTCTAACACTGATGAGTGAAGTAGATTTTATTGAGCAAATGATTTATACATTTCTGCCACTAGAGCCATAAAATCTGACGTTGCATGGTCAATTACTTTACGAACCCCTTTTGCCCCACAAAAACGCATTTAAATTTGAATTTAAACTGAATTAATGTAACTCTTCCAAGCCTACATATAACCAACGACCTACTCAATTAGCAATTCTTAAGAGGTCTCTCTAAAGTTTCCACTTGACTCGCGAGACGATTAAGACTGAAGAGACTCAAAGCTTATCCAAGTGGCACAGAAATGCAAATCATCCGGGTATTTTGATGCAACTTTCTAAATTTTCGAAATAAGTTACGGGGATCTTTCATACACATCGCAGAATTAGACAGAATAGTGTAGAATTTAAAGGAATACCTTTATTTAGACGGAAGACAAAGTGCCTTGAAGGTAACTAAGCTCTTTTGCAGAAAAATACCGCACAGTTTTTGAAGCGTTTGAAGATAATGGCCCATGGGTGCCACATGAATTGTTGAAAAATAATCTACTCCGTCGTATTTCCATCTGCAAAGCTCATTCAATCCAACTTGCCTGATGGTGATTTTCCTGCCATGTGAAAGCCTGCAGTAGCGTAGACTATCCAGGCGGAACAGGAATTTCTACTCGAAATGGAAGTTCGTCCATCGTCCAACGTCCAAATCTGGAAAATGACTGCCTTTCGTTATAATAAGGTTTTCGAAACAGCTGGGTTTCTTGTGGTATTAAAAATGATGGGTAAACGCATGCTTGTTACAGTAAATAGTTAGTCAAAGCCTGTTTTACTTCAAACAAAAAGCGACTTTCATAGCTTCCATAGTAGTGTCCAAGAGATTACTGGGCCGGTAAGTATTAAGGAGATTTGTGTCCTTACCCTTGAAAAAGGATATCTCTGCATTTGGTATTCGCGTCGAAGCGTCGCAAAGTTAATAAGGTCTAACAACAATGCTGTAGTCAGACCAGCCAGCCGTCAGATACGGAATGGTAACGGGAAACGCGCCTTAACAGAAATCTTATCACTTCAGTAAACGCGTATAAATCCTCGTTCCTATCGTTCAGACGCGTGCCTAGTTTTCTGTTATCTGAAATATTGTTTGTGCCGGAAAGTGCTCGAATAGACAGGCCTTGGACTCAGTATATGCAGGCTTCCGTATTGTCTTCAACCGATTTTAGATAGTGCTTCGTTGGGTTTTCCAAATATCTATAACAAACTTCGAGCAGGCGCTTATGATCTACCTCGTAATTCATTGCTCTACCAGTTACAAAATGGTACCATTTGTCAAACGATAACTATCGATTTTAGCCTTGCACTTTGGTCGCCAACTCTTTGCGTTCTCGTCATGTTAACAAGTCTTTCGGCGACCTTTTTCACTATTCTTTTACTGTCACAATGTATTTATTATGACGCTATGAAACTAGAACGGTTACAGGTGAGATATACCATTTATGTCGCATGGCATATCATAGCGGTGGGCTAATATAATAGTATTACTAAGAACTACTTGTTTTAAGCGATCCAATCAATCAACAATATATAACGTTCACATTTAGATTATTCGATCCGCCAGCCAGAATTCGCAAGTTGGCACTCATTGCAACTTAGCTAACCTGCATACTCACGGTTATGGCAAAAAAACTAACAATATCTTTGCGATACAATGATCAGCTAAATAATATATGACATGCTACTAAGCTTTTTTTTTTTTCTATTTTTTTTCCTGTAGGTTTAAATTGGAATTTATAGGGGGTTTATGCGATTTCCTTTCGAAAAAAATAGTTACCGTGGCATTTTCTTAGATCTAGAGCCGGATCGCCTACAGTGGCTTGTAGCTGATTTTCCCTAAGGCTACAAATAACACCATCTTCCCAGTCGCGTTACTTGTATCTTTGTTTTTCTGTTCGCCTGGAAAACGATGACCGAACGCACCTATTCGACACGGCTCCGCTGCTGCTGTTACTTAAACAACCTGGATTGACCAAGGAATCATGTACTTACAGACAACGACAAAAGCGTGCGAGCATTTTAAGGCCTTAGAAATCCTCCACGAAGCAAAGAATTTGCCTTTTCGTGTTTTTACTATTTTTGTCTGCTGTTTGCCTCAACGATTTGCCGAACTCTGTTTGCTCCGGCGTCACCGGTACCCTCAAGGCACAAAGGCAGACGCCCTGATTGCCGCTCTTTCACCATCCAGAACTCAAATCATTTCTTATTTCATAATTTTTTTTTACCAATATCTGGAGCGCCATTTGCCGAGCACGCAAAAGGTTACACAGCGAACCAAAACCAGCTGTCTATGCTAAGTTTCCAACTAAAACGAAGCGGTGGTCGAATGAAAAGCGTTCACGTTCTACAAAACGTCAGTGGTTTTGTATTGGCACATGATTGTGCGTAGATTTATGTACGAACGTTGCTAGGAAGATAGCAAGCCCTATGTCGCTTAAAACCAGAAGCTCTATATATGTATATGTATATATATATATATATATAGAGAGAGAGAGAGAGAGACTATAATAGACGAACACTCACTGAGTTGCAAATGTACCACAAGACCCTACTTTTGCGTTGGCAGCAGGCAACAAGTTTCATTTCCTGCATTCGGTTATGCTATGACCTACCTGCCTTTACGCTATTTTCTATTCATACATTTTAAAACTGCTCCGATCTTATTTAAAAAAAATCGATATCATACATACCGATGAACTTGTCTTGAACTTCGAACTCTTGAAGATTCGTTAGATCTGATGGCACCCCGCTGTTAAACGACAACAGTGGACAAGATCAACATGCTACTCTTTTCTCACTGTCAAGATGCTGTGATCTGCGTTGGCGTCGGAGGCACGTTGATCAAAGGCAAGTACTACCCATTACTCTGTTAGCGTCTGCTTCTGAGTACCACAATTTCTTCGAGCTCTGCTCTTTGAGCATTTTCTAGCCTCTCATTGGTGATGCTACGTCATATTTGTCAAGCCTGTCAGAGTTCGTATCTTCGTCCTCTGCTCCCGTATTGAACGTTACGCAGAATCCGGAAAATGCTCGCGGGTAGCTGTCTGACCAATATTTCCTCTTGCCCGCCGGCTCTTGCAAATAACTCATAGCAGTCACAGCAGAAGTGACACGTTAATCGCCGCGGTCAGTGATCGTATGATGCTCGGATCAAACTCGGCGGCTCGAGGACGTAAACTGACAGAATCGTAGACAATCAAAAAAGTAATTCATACTTTTAATTTTCACGTAATATATATATATATATATATGTATATATATATATACATATATATCATAGGTAGAGGTTCTGTCAGAATCGATTTGCTCACTTAGATCTTTGTGCGTGCATTTTGTTGAATATGATAGAATTTTGGATGGCATGCTTTGCTCTATTTAAGCAAGGTGTCATAGCCAAGATAGTGAATGTTTTAAAGTTCCGGCTGTGCCACGCCTAACTCGACGGGATCGCCTGCTGGACTATTCTTCACGTTATGTTCATGGTGAAGGCTCGTTTCATCTCTGTAGACGGCGGCCGTTGTAAACTCTCGTCAACGATCCGTCCAAAGCTGCCGCTTTCTCAAACAACCCCGTTAGGATTAGCAATCTGGGGTTACTACTTCATTGCGGGGCCTTTGTTACAGCCGCTACAATAGTTTTGGCGGTCGACCTGGGGCTGGCACAGCGGATGACAGCTTTTCTAGGGCAGTAGACGGTGGACAGCGCTGGAAAACAGTAACGTTTACCGCTGAAAGATCGCGAGATGTTCTAGGACACGGCATTTTGACGCAAATAAGCACTGGCGAATCAACTGAAATTGTATTGTACTGGAACGGGTGGTGTTTGTGAATTAGAAACTGTTTTTAATGTTCTACATTTTTAACTATACATATCCAGTAGGGGCTTGGTAAAACTAATAAACAGCACCAATTGATGTCCTTTTTAAAATTACCAATGTATTTATTTAGGTTCGCTGTCAAACAAAAAAAATAGGCTGGAGATTGTTTGTACTAACGTAAAATGTCTCAATGTTTAGACTCTTCACGTCATTTACTCGTTGTTCGAGCGAGTCTTTTTTATTAAAGTAATATTGTAAAATCTAATTCATGTCATAACAAATTCAGTCCTACGGTAGAATGAAGCACATCTGATTGCAGTACCGAAAATCCAATATGCAGAATTGTCTAAACCCTTTGTACCACTGAGCCAGGAAGCGCTACAAGCTATCTCGGCGATCTACAATTTTCAAACCCCCGCACAGAGCGTTTGTTTACCGCGACAAAAACGCATTGGCTCATTTGCCACTCTTCACTTCTATCGTTAAGCAGTCAATCATCTAAAACTGATACATTTTTAAACCGATGTGCATACAGGCCGCTTAGATTGTAGCTAATGCTCATGGCTTCCTTCTTGCGTGACACCCATGGCATCAAAGCCCTTCTAATACCGCATGACCGATTCCACACATCGCAATAATCAATATTGAGCTTGCCAGAGGCGGCGGTAGAAGGCGAGAGAGCTACGTGAGTACGGGGCGAAGCAGAAGAAGAGTCGCATCCACGTTACAGTATGAGCCAGACGTACAATTGCTGTACATTAGGGTGTGCACATACACACCACAATTCAGCCCGCTGGCCTTCTTGCCCCCCGGGCAGGAATCCATTTACCTTCAACAAAGAATTTGCTTTTCGTTTGCTCAAAATAATTGTTCAGTCTGCGACCTAATTACTCATTCCACGCGTTACAATTAGCATGCTCCGTCAGTGCTTTCGTGGACAGACAAACGAGCTGGTAAGGCAATTTTTCGCACACATTTTAGACGGCTCCTTGCCCCCTCGTCGCATCGCCTGCGTCACGAACACCCAACCAGGAAGAATGTTGCTAAGCAAACATTTATTTAGAAGTTACCGATCATTACAAGCCCAGCGCAAATTCTAGCATTTGTCGCGACGGACTAGGAGTAACGTCGTTTCATGACGACCCAGTTCTTGAGAAGCATGACACTGAAATGGTCTAATATTACGACCCAGCTATGCCAAACAACTGCTAGCATTCACAACGTTCGTGGTGGTTTGCCGCTAAAACAAAACGCTTTCCGTTGCCCTAGTAAGAGGTTTTCAATACCGCAAAACCACAGACATTTTATCTGTTCGAAGCGTTACACGATAGGAAATCCCAGCCGAAACCTATCCAAGCTATAGGCATCCTCGTAGAAAACTCGCTAATTCCAGCTACCAACAGCAGCTGGAAGACGTGCTGCGTTATCGCTATTACCCAGAACGATAACGAATATATCGGCCTTGGGCGCGAATATGCCGCCATATAAAAATGACTCGTCGCGCGATCGCATTACCGGTAAAATTTTTACGATCGGCGAGCCGGATGATAATTCAGCTCAGCCCCGCTGAGTTATGCAGGTTCCGATTATTTCCATCGCTAAAAAAAAAACTTCAAAGAATATCCTTGCTATAATATGCAAGAAATGTGTATCTTTGAAGCAAATTCTATCTTAATTAACTTCCGTGCAATTTACTTTAATCATACATTTAGAGATTTGTTATATACTCCGTTCTAAGCAGACGTTGCCAATTTTGTTAACTCGAAAGCTATAGGACCTCTCTGAATAGCAAAAAACAGCAAATTCTACAACTACCAGGAAGGCTAAGATACTTAATAGAAACGTCGGAGCCTTCGCTGCGGCGACAGGATACCCTAATTGCAGTAGGCCAGTGTTGACGTAACATTTGACTGTATATGACCCAGACCAGGCCAGTCTGTTATTCGGATAGCGATCAATTTAACGATGGGTAAATATTATTTCTAATAAATATAATACAAAGCTAATTATTAGTCGATTAACGGCGCGAACAGAGCCAACTGGACGCCGTTTGCCCTTCACTTCGAGCGTTCGCGTAAACTTTTCAAAGAGGTGTTCTGTTTTGGTATTGTTTAAGCGTACTCATTAAGATATTTCTCCATCGTCTTCGTACATCACCCGAAAAATAATGCGATATAACACTTCAATGGAAAAAACTTCGCATATATGGGATATAGATACACTTTAGGGGTCATATTTTACGTTCACGATCAACACATTATAAAAATGCGGAAAGCATTTCTTACTTTCACATTTGTACGCACGCTTTCTATCCTTAACAGTAAGTACTTACATTAGCCAATTAGACCGTTATTTTTCGGGTTTTGGGTCCGGTATCGCCGGTAGGCACTCCACCAGACAACTGGCTTTCAGCACGAAATAAACTATCTGTCTGTTTATATCCGGGGGGGGGGGAGGGGAAGGGTCAAACCTAGCCCACAACCATTCTTTAAGATTAACAGGTAAAAATATGTTACTCACCAAGCCATCACGGGGAAACCCAGTTCGACCAGTTAAAATCATTTGGCTCGTAAAGTAGCACATTTTGCAGCAGTAAAAGCCAAGGCGACGTAGTCGCTCTAAAGCCCAGAAACTGGACGCGTGTTACTTATCCTTTACGTTTCCACATCGACTTCCATATTTCAACACTGCAGTGTTCGTATAAAAATATTTGCATGGAAGGATCAACGGCATCCCGAAGTAATCCGCTAACATGAAAGCAGGGTGTCATTCCTTCGTGCGTAGAAATAGACTCGACGAGGACGTCATTTACTGAACCAGTTAACTGTCGCCATTGTTACGTTTCAATGCTATCTCGTCTGTTGTGAGTGACTGTCCCAAACGCGACTTTCGAATACTATCCGTGAATTTAATTAGAGGGTTGGGCCTGATTTTTTTCTGCCATACAGCGAACAACTAATGCTGTAAGGTGCTAAGGTCTAATACTCTATTTGTACTTAACTCTTATATTTTCACTGACAAGCGTTCTCCGAGACAAAACTAATATTTCTCCCATCACAATTTTTTAGCCTTGGCCTGGGAATTTGTTGATTGTGACAGTTCGATAGCTCGATAGGGATATATCGTCACTTGGTTCGGCCGTTCGGTGCCTCTCGCAACAGCTGCCTGCCACACAGTTTCATGGTTAACACACGAATTGCCTTCTGTTATAGGCAAAAAGCCACCTTTTAGCGCTAATGCAAAGAAGGTTATGCTTTTCAGGATGTTACAAAAGCGGAAGAAGTTGACTACCCGTTATGCTGCACCCCGAACAGCAATGGAACACACAACCTAGATACCACAGCGCCAAGCACCACGCTTCACTAAAGGTTGCCGGATAGTTTTTCTCTCATAATGTGTATATTATGTATTGTTTCGTAAATGAATAGGCAGTAGTAAATAAGAGGGAACACAGTGAGAAAAATCGAGCTCGTACTCGAATTTTTTAATCCGAATTAGGTGCCATGGTGGGACTGCATCGCGTAACAAACAAATGATCAGAAAATTTGTACTTTTACCTTGAGAGCATAATAGAAATACAAGAGTACCAGCTGCTGTTGTACGTATGATAGCAATAGAGCTTTTCGTTGGAAAACAGAGGCCAACTGCATTTTCCCCCTGTAGAAAGAATTCTCACGTCGTTTTCGAATTTTTTTCACACTTCTACCACAGGCCTAGCGAAGGGTTTCGTATAGTCAAACGAGGCTATACGAATTTAGACGGACAAAGAGCTCAACGTTTGTCTAAATAGACAACCAGCAGCGCAGAGTCCACGAGCGTCCAGGTAGGGACGAACGGCAAGCCACTTCTCAAAGAGCCCATCGCCCGGACCAGAAAAAATGATAACGCCGAATTCGGTTAGAAAAACTTTTTGCTTCGTTTGATGGTTCTCATAAACGAGGCACGCGTGAGAGCTGGCGTAAAGTATGGCAATCGCATATCAAGGTGCCGCTCGTCAGACAGACATATAAAAAGGCGGATGTTAATACAGGCCCCATAGAACGGTGCTCGACATACTTAGATTAGTGAGCGATTCGGAACGCCATCGTGGCGCCGCTAACGTGGAACACACGAACGAAAAATCCCTGAGAAAACTAACTACGACATCTCCTATTGCCAGTTTCCTCCAGAATATTCACACTTACGTATACTATAGAAAGTAATAAAGGCGATGTATGACATTGTTCTGGCATTTACAACCAGATGCTGTTTCTTTAACTTCAAAATATACATTTAGGACATTTATCTTATTAGCGACATCGGTCGCATAGCTCCTATAAATACAATTCCTTCCTCGACCGTTTTGAGAGTCCTACAGAGACGATATCGCATAGCCGTACGCCATCGGTTTTGTAATTCTACATCGATTTTGAAAGAAGCGGGGGTTACAAGAAGCTAGCTCGAGAAAAATTTGAATAATGTTCTTACATTCTTTAGAGTTAAGTCAGTGACAAATTATGGAGAGGGTATGGGGATGAGACAGGAAGCGCTACTGTAAACCCATTTCTTGGACATTGATTGCTTGCATATCTTACTCAACAATCGACCAGCGCACGACTGACTTATGCAGGGTCATACGACGACGCTGGTAGCCAGTTGTGTCAATATCACGGATACGCTTGTCAAGCGTGATTAGTGGCCTTAGAGCATTGCAAAGACCTTACCAATTGGCCGCCTCATCATCATATCTCTGACGTCGAGCGATCCATCTTTGACTGTCTCTGGGCAGACTGGGCTTACCAGTGTCAACAGAACGCCTAATTAAATTACCCGATTTCAGCACCGATTTATTCTCGATGTATATAGACGTATACAAATTTTACTGTACGTATACAAATGTACGTATACAAATGACTGCGACAAGGCAGAAGGATACTCTATAGTCGTTGAATCCTAGATCCACCCCGGCAGATACTGTAGAGATCTATGAGAATTATATTCAATTACTCGAGATTTGTTTCTACTCAACCAACCGTAACTCATCTACCAACCATTCAGAAAGACCAAGACTTACCGTATGCCGAATACGTGAACGTCATGTTAAACCAAAGGTGTGAAGACTGATAATCGGTAAGTGTCAATATTTCAAAGTATGACATATTGGTCAAAGCTGTTTCGTGTTCTTCGACTGATACAAATAACGGATATAGAGTTTTTGCGAAAAAAAGAAAAAAAACCTATTTATATCTGCCTACAATAAAAAATTAATTGTAATTTTTTAAAAAGTATCTTAAAAAGTATGTTAGCTAATGAAAAACATTATGTAAAAACGTAAGGCAATGCTGGAACGATACATTCTTCTACGTGCAATTCATGAAGTGATGAAGACTTTGGCTAAAAGCTTACTAAACCTAATATTTATGATGACATGACGCGCACTCAGCAATTCTGTTTTCGGTATTACTTTGCTTTGAAGTCATACGGCAACCATGCACCATGGACATCCATCCATAGGCGCACTTCCTAGTAATCCATTCTGATTGAAGGTTTCTATCGATTGGCGCCCACATATGGTGGAAGTATTAGCGGAAGTTTTAGCGTGGGCTGGTTAAGATGAAAACATAGTCAAGCATTGGACAAAGCGTTTGCCTGACATTGTAGAGAGTACGCTTAGCATAGTACTTTCACGCAGTAAGTATATGACGATCGTCTGATTTACCTACTCTACTTTGTTCCTTTTCCTTATTAGATATCCAATTGTTTTTCAACATAATTTAGAGGACAGAAATTGAATTCATATGTGCCCGTGTTTAACAATGGTATTGCCATAACCACGATTGACAAATCTAGTCAGCTTGTAATATTAGAGGCTTTCTAGATTTTGTTAACATCCTTATTCTGCCTTCAGACTCTAAATTCTCCAAAGCAGTCTAGAATAACAGACACA
Source organism: Varroa destructor (assembly GCF_002443255.2). Taxonomy (NCBI): domain Eukaryota; kingdom Metazoa; phylum Arthropoda; class Arachnida; order Mesostigmata; family Varroidae; genus Varroa; species Varroa destructor. The sequence goes on from NW_019211457.1 coordinate 36,860,553, forward strand.
GGGTCTTACACTGCTGAGTACCAATACACCTAGAAGCTAGAGATCATTCTAAAAGTATTGCTGCATAAGGTGTGACGTAGCTTTACTGAGGAAAGGTCCCATGTCACGTAAAACAGTCAGAAGTTTATGCTTAAAATTTCAAGTTGTTTTAATCTATAAAAGACGAATATTCTGTGTTGCATGTGTTGTTCTATATAATTATGCCCGATAACAGTAAGAGCCCCATGTGTCTTGAGATCTGACAACAGGTCAGACGACGGGTGGGATCTAGCTTAAAACGAAAGTATTTCAATTAGAATGGCAATAATTGCTAGTAAATGGTAGAAACGATACATTGGTGCAGGTGTTGGATAGAGGTATCAGAAGTAGTTACCATTGCCGGTGCAGATGTAGTAGGAAAGAAATACAAATATAAAAGTCTTCAAGTGTCTGCTCTATCTGCCAACGTGCTACAGATGCTGATACCCACCGAGATACGGCTCGCTTTGTTTGTGCGCTATTGCTTTTAGACGAAATTCCCAAGAGAGTTTGGCATAACGGTCTGAAGGGTCTTTGGATTTCGCCCGATTGTTTTCTCTTGTTTTCTTTTTGTCTTTTCTACAACCAGAGAGACTAAGCGTCTATGCATCTGGGCGTATTCGCCTCATTGTTCAAGTCGTTTGTAGGAAGCTGCCTATGTGTATATCTTGTTGTCTATGGTAAACAGTAGTAACTTGTTTGGGATTTGTTCTCATGGGACATAGATTGGCTACCAACTGAGATAGGCGAATCAACAACGCCACGGTGGTCTTCCTGTTTCGATCTCCACTGCAATTACTGCTGCTACTGGTTGCACTAACCACAGCCGACAGAGTTATGCCAGTGGTAAAGGGGGCGTCTACCGCTGGCTACTTCGGAACGGGGCACGCAAACGAAACGAGGCCTTAACTGACCCTATTTCGTGTAAGTATGGGGTGCCAGCGGGGAAAAAAAGAATTTACTAGTCTAAATTCGTGAGTCAAGCGGGGTTGAGCGCGTCGTTCTGTTAAAGTAAGAGTCGTTGAGATGCCTATTATCACTCCCAAATCGAGCAACCGGTCCTAGGACGTTTCGTCTTGAGTTTTGCTCTTGAGATATAGGAACTTAGACGCGTAAATCATTTTCGGGCAAAGAACAGCGTATTAGAGCTTTGCATAATCTTTTAACAAACAACCCATGTCCGCGCAGCAGGTAGACCAATTAAAGCAGAGTTTAGGACACACAATCGAGCCAGGCGTCAAATGTCGAACGGCAGAGTGGAAAGGCGATCAGCAGTCCAGCAAAGGGGCTTCAGGGGTACCTGAGGAGCGGTAACGATGGAGGGCCACAACACACATTAACCGATCGATTCAACCTTATTTTAACTCGGTTAAACGTACTAACCTATTGTTGTCTCCGCTGCTGCTGCCACTGCGATCTTCCTATTTAGTACAATGAATCAACGGAGAGCAGATGCCACGATGAACCCAAAATGGCACTGAGCACGCCAGGACAGCAGGTACCTTTAAAACATAAAGCGATACTTGGCCTTCGAAGCCATATTGTACCTTCAAACAAAAAAATGCTCATGCAAACTCACGCTATACCATTAGCTTTTTCAAAAATATCTAGTGGGTCGAGAAACTTGCGAAAATAAGATAATAAAAGTTAGTAGAATAACAATGTTTTGTTATATACATTCGGCTTTATTTTTCATGGATCGAAATCAGCACTCTTCTTCAACTTTCAAAAAGGAGACTTTTTCAACAGCAATGAACTTGTAGTTTGTATTATGTGGTTCTAAAGAACTTCGTTAAGATACGCAGCGTCGTTTATTGCTCCCTTCTAAACATAGAAACAATTGAAACTACACAAATTTAGATCTGGAGAGTATGGAGACTAAAACCGTTACGCGATTCTGCTTCCTTTGGGGCAAGCTAGGACAAAGGTATGCCGACGAGATCTTGCGCTGTTGTCGGGTAACCACGCTATGTGCTGTAGATTGTGGCGTCGCACGTACAAAAGACATCCAGTAATTGAAGAGATATTTGGCAGCATTGACCGTTTCCTTTTCAAGCAATATTTCGTATAATGAGATGCCCCTGTTGTCACTACAAATACGGGTATTAGCTTACTCCCGGTTTTTTCAACATTGCGCTCGATATCGCTACCCCTTTGGATTCTTCCCTAATCAGCATCACAAACCAAGCAACGTCCCCTCAATAACGATGGTGTCACCTAGGCGGTTCTTTTTTTGCTGTTAATACGTGTGCAGAGTGTCTCTAGAATACACGATGCATGTTTCCATTTGCCCTGAACCCAATTTGTTAGGGATCAATTTTTCTCCTAAGTTCTGTAATCCTTTTTGCAGTTTTATGACACATGTTGTCAGGAGTCATACTAGGCCGATAGAAAGCGCATTGACTATGCTTTGTTTTGTCCAAGAGCTTCCATGGCCGCAGCAACGCGCCCTATCGTTTGGGGCCCTTCAATGTAATCACCTTTTCTGTGATCCTCGATTTTTCAGCTTCTATGCTTGAAATGATTGTACGAGTAGCGCTCGTTCGTTGAAGGCCCCCTTGGTGAGTGCTTTCAGTTATCTCTAGTGGAATCTTATATTGCAGAGAAGAGAAATGTAGTAGGCATTTATTTTTAGCACTAAACGAACCTATTATTCCCTAACGGCACACAATTGTCTCACACTTGTGGATAACCAACACGATATAAAAATTCGGTTGCTAATACCACGCTGTTTCCATTAGCTAAACGATACTAACCAAGAGTACACTTAAATATTCAATTGGCAAAGCACCTCCGAAGGGCCTCTCGTCCATTCCGGAGTTGACCTCTTTGACGAACTCCCACATGCAGTGTTGCTCACCAAGAGCGATAGTGTTTAGGTGGTACGACAAAGTTCGTAACGAAGGAAACGAAAGAAAGAATTAGGTCAACCCCGTCAATTGATAGGTCAGTACGGCCGTAACGCTCTTGGCTAGTATCATTTAGATAATGGAAACATTTTACTTGTAAACCATCGAAAAACTCCTGTTCAAGTTTGCCAAGGTAACAACCATGGTTTCCTTTGACATCTTATACTTCCTGGCAACACTATACCTATAGAAACACCACAATTTAGAAGTGTTCCCTTAGTCGTTAAGCATTAGTAGTCTGATAACGAAACTCTATGATGTAGTCTGCCCGTTGCTACAGATATTATTTGACAAGTTTTTTTTTTGTGTGTGAACTCCACGAAAAGGCATAGAATTTTCTTTAATTTATTTTTATGAGAGCTCAAAGCGGTCCAGAAAGCTTTTTTTTTTGTAAATGGAAAAAGGAAGAATTGCATTTTTGCATTTGGATTAAATTTTTAGTAGGTTATCGCCTTGAGATGGGCGTCAAACGGACTGAGGCGCGTGTCATAGCTATACTCTAGAATTTGCTGGATGCCAATTGAACTGTTACCTGAAGTTATTACTGAAAGTAGCTGTTGTGATGGTATAAGTTGTGGTAACTTGCGAAGCCGTTCTTCTTAGTCTAGAAATGAGATGCAAATTGAAAAAGTAGTTATAGCCGTTTGTTGGCCGCGAGTTTGCCATAGCTTCGCTAAAAGCCTTACGTCTCGTGCAACACAGCGCTTCAGTCATTGCTGTCTGATCGTTGAGCGAAAAAGCGAGACGGCGAACGTAGAATTTCATCAGGTCGTTAAGTCGTCGTTGTTGATGGTAACAAAAGGAAAAGTGGGCAGGGATAGCAGTAGCATCACCATCACTGTAAACGACTTTTGCCTGCAGATCGAGGAAGGCTAGACGAGTTTTTATCCAGCTGACAGAAAGAATGGCCATCTTATTTTTATAAAGTTCGTTAAATTTGATTAGCAAAATAAGCAAGAACGATTGTCGCTACCGAAAAGCTTAGAACCCTCTATGCATAGTACAGAATACGCCTCTCGTACGTAAAAAGATATCGAAGCTTGAATTAAATAATCTAGCTCCTTGAACCTTGGACTTGGCTTTCGAAGGCTGCCTATGATTTCGAGTAGCGGGCTAGACGGGTGATTTGGGTGGTTTACAAGGAGATGAGGCTAACGAAGTATCTCAGAAGGTTACGAACTTGAGTAGTGGAGGATATACAATGCTCATGTATAGATTAGAAGATCATTGCACTGAAAAGCCCGCAAAAACTAATCTATTAAAATCAAGCGATAAGCATAAAAATACATGTAGTAATCTTGAAAACCTACCTACCTACCTCCCTCCCTCCCTCGCTAAATATAGCCAACATATACTCAGATGTACAGCCGGACATAATTACTGCGAAGTAGATACGTAGTATGAGATGCTAAAATTGATCCATCTTCGCCGCCATTTGTACGTATCAGTTGAATATTTATATCTTTTAAATAAAGCGAATTGAAATTGGTTATTTAGAATACTGGCATGATGTAGTGGTCCACTAACATACGACACTCTACAAATAGAAGACCCGCAACTTATAGGTCCTTGTCCGTATATATTCCTAGACATTGAAAACAAATGTATACGTCAAATCATTTGTTTTATAGCCACTATAATATAATGCTATTTATAGGGTTAAGGTGTCACTGCTTGCACGTGGAGTTGTGAGGACTCGTTATTCTAGGGATTCTGCTTGCAACACTTCAACGAGGACAGACTACGACGAACTACGAGGAATGCTATAGGAAACAACTGCACTAGGTGCGGCAACTCCAGAGAAACACAAGAACTATTAATAAATTATAGTGCGCAGGAACGAATAAAGCAATTTAAATAAGATCTACATTTAAAACTCGTGAAAAGACCTACGGTGTCTACTTTGACATTAATTGAAGCTGATCGAGATGACTACATTCACCAAATGAACAATACACATAATTTTAAATTCGGTATAGGTATTTTTTACAAGTGATAGAGGATCTAGTGAGCAGCAGATAGCAGTGGAACGTTTAACGACGGGTCTAAAGCCTACGCAATCCAAAGTGACCTAAGTCCGCTGTCGATGTGAAAAGCAGTCAGAGTAGGGCGTTGCATTTGAAGGGAAACTACGTAGTGGTTCGAAATTTAGATTGTACGCTAACCGACCTTTTCTGGCCAACTATAATGGGAAAGCATTCATTTTAATTAGGCAAGCTTATTTTGAAAAATCCTATTAGAATCGTTCTTTATTTGAGAACCCTATGGAGCCTTTTCCTCGAAATAAATAAATACATTCGCTCCACACAGTTCGGCTAGAGTTAACGCAGCAAGTAATGAAAATAGATAAGTTTCACTCAAAGTTGACATTGCATATGGGAAATTCAATATTAAATTATTATTTATTGTACATTTCTTAAACGAAACGATATTTGTTTAGCAAAAATTCGAGCTCTAAATGAAAGCTTATACGGTGGTGACTATTTTGTCTCCGGCAAGTTGGTCATACCTTTTCCTATCAAGGTGTGGACATATGTAAGCAGCAGCAGCTGCTGCTTCTTCTCTACGAAAATCTTCACTACCATATTCCTATATTCGTAAATTTAAATTTCAGTTCCACAGTCAGCATGTGCGATATTCGACAAGTTTCCAGATAAGTTCAGTACAAAAAATAATCACGAAGCAAGCAAAGAGTAATCCTCGTGTCCCGGAAGAACTTGCACGATATGTATTCCTATCACCCTTCCGGATACTTTAACTACATCTAGAAGCACTGAATAGGCCATGCTGCGACAACTAGGACAGAGCAAACATACAATACCGTTAAGAAGCCTTAACTATATTGGATGTGCTGGAGGATGAGAGCTAATCATGCAACGATACTATTTACAGAGATAGTGCTTTGCAGTAACAGCTTGCTTGATTAACTACATGGTAAGGCGTTTGTTTCTGGCTAACGGATGGCTATATCAGCGCAATTTTGCTGAGGAAGCTAGTATCGGATATTAGCCGATCTGATCTGTTTGGCCTGGCTACGAGCAATGTTTTTCTATTTTGTGGGCTCACTATCTCGCTAGACGGGTAGGGATCCTCGTCAAATGAGAAGACCATCATGTATTTACCCCTATTTGAAGAATCAAAACGATGGGAACAACGCTGGAAAACATTCATAGTTTTACAGCAAAGAGGCTATTTTCAGAAATAGGATAGGGTTTGAAGAAAAGAAAAAAAGACGCGCTTTCTTGCAAATTTTCCTCCACATTAAACAAACCAAGCTATTGAATCGGTGCCGGCCTAACCAGTTGGACTTTCTGCATCGAACACGTTTCACGCAATCTTTATGAACAGTTAATTGTATACCATACGTGATCTAATAATATAAACGTTATTGTCAAATGAAGCATTTATCAGTTGGATTCCTACTGAGTTTCACCACAAGGAATACTTCCAGTTACCTAAGCTAGGACAAAAGAACTTCTCATTCAGCTCACGGACATTCGCTACGGGCCAGTATCGATGCTCGCCTATTTCATTTGCGTTCCAGCTACGCATCTTTAGCTGAAAGTCCAGTGAACTGACAATCGATAACACTTAGTCAATATACTCCATCGATGAAGTCGGTACTCTAGAGCCGATGTGTATTGGTTGTTGCCTTTGCCTTTGTGATTTAATGGCGTGCCTGCTTTTACTTAAACTATAGATTCATACGCCATTTTGCTAGGTTGCATCGACACTGATTAACAACTAGGTGAACTATATAGCCAATTCAGGTATCGCCTTTACCTACAGATGTGAGCTCGCGGTGGTAGTACTACGTTACGTCCGTTATGCATAAATTAATCAGGAACGTGCATCCTTACGGTGGGTCAGCATTTCGTAGAAGGTACGTAAAAAGGGTGGCCGAAATGCCGATTTGTACCATGTCACATAAGCCAGCAAAGTTGGCCCATCTAAATATGGTTCATTCGTTAAGTTCAATAAGAAAAATGGTCAACTGTCAACGTAGGTGTATCTCGAAGCGCAATGTTAGCGTTACGTTTGGAACGAAAATATATATATTCTTACTTAGCATCAGGAACTTTACTAACCTTCCACGTTTGTTCGTGTCAAATAGCGCCGCCAAGTAACGCTCTATCGTAAAGTACTTGCTGAAACTTTCAATGATTGGTGGTCGCTTCATTAACTAGCCGTCTGATAGTGGACGCTGTCTGCTTTGATAATTTAGAGCTCAACACAAAAAGTGTCGCTGTTAGACATGGGACAGCACTCGTGAAGCATCACCGCATGGCCAATAGGAAATGCTTCAATTATTGCTTTATTCAAGGCCCAATTACTACTTCAACATTCGGACATCATAAGTTAGGACCATAGCTTTTTATTCAGAGTTCATTTTGATTACTCACTGATTTAATGGTTTTATCAGATTTATATTTTAGCTAAGGGATCGAAGTAGGCTTATAGATAGAGTCATGGGTTTATGTGGCATGATCGACGCTTAATTATTCACAAGGAAATACTCATTGTTTATGTGTAATTGTGCTTTTTTGGTTGACAATCTCTTTCGAGGCAGCTGAACGTAAATGTGTTACTTAGCAGGTGTATAGCACACCCCCCTTTTTTTTTTATATAGAAATCCTGTTTCCTGTTTTTATATAGTTTCCTGTTTTTAGCTTTCGTGATCAGTGCCAGCACTGGAGACACGTCCTGTCTTGCGAGTCTTGAGGAACGCTTGTAATTAGGCTTTCAAGCAAGATGCTTACTCATGGCTCGAAAATTCGAGCATTCAATTAGAATACGGCGATCACTTCGATGTACGCATTATTCTGTTTATCTTATTGACACAAGGAACTTCTAGAGACGAAGATGAACGTAGGATGAAAAACAGAGCCGAAAAGCAAAATGGCGCTAACTCGTTTTACATATTTTTCTCTAGCTGCAGTACCTAAGATCCCAACTTCCCAACGACGTAATAGCATGCCTTGAACGTCGGACATTGTTTTTTTTTTTTGTTAAGAATGAGTCTAGAAATTTCTAACGCACTCTCCGTGGATAGATTTCAAGTCGATAGTGTTATTACCGCAAGCCAGGAAGCTCATCATAATACTAAAAGTTATGATTAAGTTAAGTCGCACACACATCACTATACGAATGAGGGATTTTTACGTTGCCCTGTGTTGGCGACAGTGCGGATTCTAGGCGTGATTTACTCTACCCGCGGTAACCAACAAATAAACATATGGTGACACTCGCACTTTGTTTGGCAATATGACGGGACTCAGTCATTCTCTGTCATTGCCGCAGTCTAGTTACGTGGAACAAGTTTTGTCCAACCTGTTTTGCGAAGGCAAACCTGGCCCTGACGGAAAGACAGGCAACAAGGTAAGGGTTCTTCTATCATCCAAGTTAGGTGACCCATATAGAATCACAAATCATTTACTGTAAAGCAATCGCTACCTGAACGAAGCTAAACGAAGCTGCGCGAAGAGTTCATATTAACAAGCTCAGTGCACCGAGTAATCTTAACTGCCTGGGGTTACCTTGCAACGATTCAGCATTTGAAAATAGATTCAATATTGCACATAGACAATTCGTCTAGACTAGAACCACTAACCAATTTAAGAGCATCCGCTAGCTAAACAACAAATTTAGGATAAGATACTGTTAGGCTGGTTAAATATTTGGCCATCTGCAACGACTCGTTACCATGAAGTTTGTAGGATAGCAGAAGGTCTACCTTTTCAGTAGTCCAATAAGTACTGACTCGGCTACAAACTACTGAAACGGTGAAGGGGCCGTGGTGCAGGAACGTGCATCTCCGGAACACACCAATTCTCACAATAGCTTCCAGCCCATTTGAATCCACCCCTCTTATTGCTACAGACGTGCTTGCCTGAGTGCTAAAAGGAGAGAGCGGCAGATCAACCCGCGCCGATAATAATAACCCGATAATAGATATTAAATATCTGTAAAAGATTAATTCAATAAAAATCTTTATTTCAAAATGGAGAAAACCCAAAAATATTGCCTTCGAAGCGTGACAAAAGTGTCGTCTACGAAATTATCAAATTGACATTTTCCATGTTACATGGTAGGTCGTCATGTTATCCAATTGATTATCGCATTAGTATTTTTCGGTGTAGCAGATAACCCAAATCAAAGAACATGACGAAACTTTAGGGAAATAAACATCACGCTTCGGAGCCCTTGTCCAAGATGCTGTCATATAAGTTCCTCGTTGTTCTTTGTTGGAGGATTTAATTGAAAACTTCCGATAATTGTTATGACTACAAATCATTCATCTTGCATTCGGTATTTTCAAAAGGCTAAGCAACCGATCTCGTTGCGAATTTTGCAGAATTTGCGCAGTCTTCAATCGCTAAATGGTAGGCCAGATGGTCCGCCCTTCATTCAACGCAGTGATACAGCTTTGTTATCGTAAATTTTCGATTTCGAAAGGCACTCACCAGCCTTTAGCTGATCACTTTCTCGCCTTGCAGATCCGGCCTGCATAGCGAACCGAGGAAAAATAAATAAATATATAACGTAACCAATTGCCTACGGGCCAATTTTTTAGGCACGTAATATCAACGCAATACCTTTAACTTTAGTTTTCTTTGTTATCGGCTTATCGGGTGATGATAAACGGGGTATTATCTGTTTACTTAATTAGGCATGCTGTTCTTTTTAACCCATCATCTATTGCTTTATCATTAGAGCAAGTTGTCTGATATATCAGGGTAATCAAGCTATTCTATGTAGCACGGCCAGCATCTTTCGGAGTAGTAATCCAAATCAATGTTTTAACTTCTATAAAGGTATTTTGACCTCATCTTATTTTAGGTTAATGTAGCTGGTCTGGAAATGTGAAATTATAGGTTTGCATTTGCCAAAGAACCTATTTATCGCGAAGGGTTTCTAGGCAACCATAATACGATTCGATGCAGATGCTTAATGGAATCGAACGGGATAAGCAATCAAGGCTCTTACACACAGTACTGATCCCAACGTATCTTCTTCTCTTGAATGAGCAAAACCTCTACCCTCTTCCTTCGTTCGTTTCCGTTCGTGAACCGGCACTGCTTGTCGCCCCCGTAACCACGCGTTATCAAATGTGGGGCAATACAGAACTGGATTATCGCCTGACTCAACAGAAACGCATGAGAAAACGTCTTCATCAGTGGAGGGGCATGTATTAGCGTGATAGCACAAGCCCATTCTTGCACACACGCTGGCTCTTCTAACAGAGATCTAAAAAAGCCATTATATTTAATGCCTAAAAGGTTGACTAGAAGTGACCTAGAGAAACCTCTGAGGTGTCCTGAACCGCCACGCATGACGGACCAAAAGTATTTCAAATACTAACACGTGTTGATTCCTAATGTTACAAAGATTTGTATCAATATATCTCTCAAAGAGATCCTTAGTTATACTGAGCCATACAATGTTATAAACACGATATATGTGTGTGTGCGCAGTGGGAGTCATATTGCATTATATTGTAAACACAGATAACTTAAGCAAAACTAGTGTATAAGGCCGACTGAAAGTGAGTGAATTGTGATAAATCGCTAACAGCTGAATTGATTGAAAAATCTCGTGACAAGCGAGCGGACCAAGCTTCGAAATCAGATTAAAGGAGAAACGATAATCATGGTCACTTCTGACTGCGGTCGGGCTTAACGCACCGAACGCCCGAGACGGCATCTAAACGCGTAAGTGATAACAACAAAACGTAAGCAAATACTACATTGAGGCGCTCATAGCCCGGCTTTGTGCTGGCATAACGAATACCGTTTCTCTGCTAGTTTTTTCCGATTCACAGCGACTGGACCGCACAATGCTTTGAATGTGCCTAGAAGATGGATTTTACAATTAATATTCAGGGAGTATATCTAAGCCTGGCCTCAGTGGCTCTTTTTTTACCTGATGACGAGACTCTCAGGCTACTACTTGAACCCTACGGCCATTTCTTGAAGTTTCTTGCAGGCCATCTTTCCGGGCAGCCGGACAAATTCATCCACATATAAGGGATATTAACTGGCGAGTCACCACTGATTCGCATTTAACCGCAACAAGCTGAATCCCTAAAAAGGCAGATCAAACAAGATGAACTTTAAACCATGCTGCGCAATGGTATCGTCTAACCCCGCGGCCCTTTCTTATTGTCCTCGTAAAGTAAAAGGACGAAACGGTGTGTTTCTGTTTTTCCCCCAGGCTTTAAAGCGGCGCGTATACCCGCTGCTTTACATCGGCGACGCCATTACTGTTCCATTTTAATATTTTAGGCCTGATCAGGGCAAATTGCCATGCTTGTGGAAAACAAAAAAGGAGGACAAAAAACCTTCTGCACGCCGGGGGTGCTCTACTAGTTTAAGGGCACGCCATCCAGTTTTGCCAATGCACGCGCGATATTCTAAAGGCTCATGAAAAAAGTGTTCAAACCCAGGAACACCAGACGGCTTTCGTCTAACTCAATAACGTTATGATCTATGATTTGACTTTAACACCCGCATGACGCATCTGCAGAAACTATTAGCAGCTGTCGACTCCGTCGGCTTACGAAAATCAAAAATAACGGAGGGGCCCTTCTGTGTCACTTTCGCCAAGACTCGGAAAGGAACTTACTGAAAATGATCAATGGAACCGCACTAGAGAAGGTGCTAGCCCAGAAAAGAACGCGAACCAGTTGTCGCATACGTCAATCAGCGTTTGACTTCCGTTGAGTTGAGATGTTACTCATGCGAGACCGAGGGCTTGGCAGTAATGTAGGCCATAAAGAGGTTCCGGTCGCAGCTGCATTTGACAACATTTCAGTGTCATGATCGACAATACTGCAATAGAATGCCTAAAAGGTAAGGCGAACTTCTGATCTATAGGACTTCAAGGCCGTGCGCAGAAAAGCATAGCCGAGTCAATCCGGACGCATAGTCGCAATGTACCGTACTTTTGCTCCGAAGAGGTGGCTTTAAGGTGGACAAAATACGGAGGGCACAGAAAAAAAGGTTCTTGACTGCGGCTGATAAGCTTGTTATCGAAAAAGGGAACTCGTCTCTCACCGCATGTACCTCCAAACAGTACAGCGTTCCATACAGCATCTCTAGAGAAGGAGCGCTACTCCATATTTCCCGCCTCATGGCGATAATAGCGAATAACCTATGTCACTCGGGAATACGCCGGGGCGTATGGCGTCCGGAAAATTTTACCGCACGCTTCTGTTGCAAATGTTCTAAATCCATTCTTTATTGCAACTATTTATGTATCTCTTGCTACCTTACTTTCTAACTGACCAGGACATTTCCTTATTGCGCGATGGGTTAAGGCAGCCTAGGTTTCCAATACCACTAGATGTTTTGGAAAAAAGGTTTCACAGAACGTACGAGGGTTGCGTATGTTCCGCTGATGTGCATCACGCGTATCGGAAAAATATATATCTCTTCGTAGGTTATTAGATTCGAGGCTATTATTAACCTCAAGAAGATTTTTCAGACAATGGACGTTTCCCTGCATGCTAGTACCCTGCTAACGATGACAGTACATAAGGGTGCAGAGTAATGTGCGGCGACATACAAAAACCATTTGATCCACTATCATTATATCCATGGAGGTTTTGTACCTAGCCGTACGATAGCTTGAAAACTAGCTCTTTCATGCGAATCCTTTCGTTCAGTCATTGCACCCTGTCTAGGTTTTTTTTGTTTAACACTGACACTTGCATTTTGCCTTTTCCTCGCTTTAGAGTGTGGTTATTCCGCTTATTCCTGCTGCTCATAACTAGTTTCTGTCTTATTTTCCAGTTGATGCCAACCAGAAATTCTCTACTATCTACTAACAAACGGGCTAACTAATACTGCTATTAACAACTCTTTGCCCGCTTCGCGTGGCTCGTTTGCTTTTACCAGCCCCAGATATTGCAAGTTATTTTCGCAGGCTTATTCTCATACCTCATTTATGGCCAATTCGCACTTGGTAATCCGAAGGACAGACATCTTTGCGGCCGTTACGCTCCCCGCCCGCTCTCGAATATTCTTTTTTAAGTATGTTCTATCTTTATATTTACGCAGCATGTTAGATTCGTTAGGTTATTGGGCAAACACTGAACGGTTTTGTACTTGCAACTACCAATGGTATTGGATTGGCTAAATACACAAAAAGGCCAAACAGTCTTTTCGATTCATCGAAAAACGTGTACTGCGCAGAAAGCGATTGACCTCAACTAAGAAGGGAAAACTGAAATGAGTGATAGGTGAATTAACTGAAAAGTTCCTCTAAGTTGAAGTTGAGATAAGTAATTGCAGATTTAGGGATGCCTATTTAACTTATTCTCCTATGGAGCGCGAGAATGCAAGTGCATGGCATGCTCATGCCATGGCAGCTAACTAATAAAAGTAACACCAGCTGCATGTACAGCTCAGTAGTGTTCTCGATCCAATTAAACGCTAGGGATACAGCTTTCCGGATTACCAGAGTACGTAACCATCGGACACTTATTGTGTGGCTAACTCTTTTGTTCGCTGTCGCAAATCAACAAGGATCATAGCGACACCCCCTACGATACTTGAAGCCGTCGCGTTTTTACGTTATCGGCCCCTAGTCAAATCGACTGACCGCTCGCCTTATCATGGGATCTCGTGAACACTAACGGACCATAACGGTACGGCGGTGGCGGCGCTGGAAAGTATCGTTCCGATTTCTTCAGATATTTCGGTTGGCGTGCTATGAGAGCGGGAACGTTTTTTGAATAACAGCATCAGGCTTCAATGATGCGTGCGCTTAAACGTTTTCTTCTTGTCGCATATATAACCAACATGGTGTTAAACATGAACTGTTCTCGAAGGCGTTGCAGAAAAACCTTGAGTTTTATGCAGTATGCCGTAGTGTCTGTTTGTCTACTGTAGGGAATAAAGGAACGTGGACTTGATGCATCTTGAAAGAAATAATGTGAGCAAACAGTAAGCAAGATAACAACAGCATATGCCGTGGATTTTACAATAGAGATTTTCTTAGAGACCGACGGGCTTTTTTCTCACGGTATATAACATAAGTAAGTACGGTAAGTAACATTTTCCACCAATGTTCAAGATACGAGCTATTCTACAATCGACTAGAACCCATTCTGTACGAGACAACCTTAACGCGAATAATCCTGCACACACAAATTATTGCTAGCAATTGTATACCATTTCCTTACTTGGAGTTTCCATAATGATATTTAGGTCTCGTATATGTATTCGATGAGGATTCGTTGCATTTGATCAAAGGCCTCAGTCTAATGAACATCCCTAAACAACTAGAAATAGTGCATACAATAAGTAGGTGTGCAAGCCGCCCACATGCTGGCTAGCTATCAATTCATACTAGAATGCTGTACAATTTTGACGCGTGCCTCACAAGGCCACAGCTACATCGGACAGCCGTCATTTCAATTGTGGGAACTTTACTATAGATAGAATACTCTACAAGATTGTGGGTATTTCAGGATGTTAGAAGGACGAAGAATGAAAATCCTGAGCAAAAAAATAGGAGCCTTTCGTCGAAGGCAGTTTTTCAACCTAAAAGCCATAACTAAATGAATGCTCGATATACCAGATTTGAAGTGTACTAATTCAGTTATGATTAGCGGCTCTACTACTTGTATTTTATGTTGTTTATAGTGCCCATTTTAGCTGAAAGGGTCCTTTTATTATTAGGCAAAATATGTTTTTCAGTTATTCAACAACTTGACATAAAATCGCGAAACGAAGTTTTCGCTACGGAACGTCTGTGTTTATAACTTTTAGATATCGTCCAAAAGTTGAACTTCTCAGTTTTAATCCGCTAATTAGAATTTATTATTCGAAGAGTATGAAAAAAGCTAATATATGTGATTATTACTAGTGAAGTTACAATATGTGTGTAGGATTCGTTGCTGCGATCTATGTGAATTCTACTACCCAGGCGCTCTTTGCTGTTCTATGTAAGAACCTATTAGAAAGAAAAGTGAAAAATCCGAAGTTACATCTCAGTACAAAATTAAGTTCACGCTGATGGATATAATGCCGTCGATTCATATTGAATTTTTATCTGCGTTTGCGATAGTGAGTCTCTCCCTTCATATTGTCCTTGGTGTCTTGCTTAGCCTTGTTTAATTATTGCATTGTTTTCTGTTCGTGATTAGAAGAAGCGGCTTCCAAAAAGAGGCGGAATAACTCTGATCAAAACTTTCAGCGTCTATTCATGTCGCTTCCGCTCTCGAAATTGGACCAACGGTGTGAGTAGTATAGACCTCTTCTGCTGCCTTCTTCTTTAGTGCTTTTGCCTTTTCTGCTCAGGACCAACGGCAATTTAAATAGACTCTACGCTAAATTACATGAATCGTCACTCCCTGGGAGAGTTCAGCAGTAGCGAACAGCAACGATAATAGCAGGGCCTCCTTGCTGCCCGTCCCTTAAGCTCTCCTGCTTGCTTTAGCCATTTTGTTATCTTTCCATTCTCTACCACTTTTATTCAGCGGCTCGTTGATTAACTGGTTCGTCGCTTGTCTGACTTTGCCTCTCCTTCAACTCTATCCTATTTCTTCCAGCTTGAACTCATCGCTTCCTGTTTCTCGTCGTTTTTTTCTTCTCCTTTCTTTATTTGCCGCTCCTTCTTTTTCTTGTCCGCTCTTGAGAAGAACATCCACCATTAATACGACCATAGCTGGTTTCGCTGAGGTCTGCTGCCTCGATTGCAGTACTAACGTGGGTACCAAAGTCTATCCCATTCCACGGCGACTCCAGAGGTAACTTCACGTACCTCTCGTCTCTTTTTAAGGCCTTGAAGCGTCCTGTTGTAGCTGGTAAGAGGTTGGGCCACCCTAGCTAGCAATCATACTGGGCTTTTTTCTCACTTCTAATCTACCTTTCTATTCCAGTTCGCATTAGTGCGCCGTGCTGCACATAACACTGTCTGCCAGAGCTCTCTGGCAATCTGTGAAAGCTGCTGGTCTTTGTTTACCGTCTTTATTGGTAGCGAGTTGCCCATCGCATGTTAGAATGTGCAGAACCTATATATTTTCAGGCGATGTCGCAGAGGACTATAAGTAATAAAGCTTTGATAAAAACGACCTAAAATAAAGCGCCACTAGAGCGACGATCGAATAGGCGTTGCCTGATACACGGCGTACGCTGTAAGAATGTAAACATGAGTCAGCAGTACGTAACACACAGCTGGCCATAATTAGCCACTACAACCTCCTCGACGCTCAACCTCTTACAGACTCAATGGCCACGCCTATTTACTGTAACTGCTAGGCAACTTAACATCGGAATATCTTTAACAAAATTGATGTGCGTCATTTGTCCAGCGATCTATGTAGTGAGCGTCAGAACTAGTACACTTCAAACGCTCCACGAGGTCTAACTCACAGGTGCCCTTCTCACTGAATTGCAGGCAACCGCAGAAAAGCGTCTGCGCATCTCTGTGTAGCAAGTTTTGTTTTTATTAAATACCGCCTGTTATGATGCTATATTATTTATCAGTTAGCTTTGCTTTGATCAGATCGTGTCTATGTTTACAGAACAAACAAACTGAACACGCTTTTTGGTATGAACACACAATCCGGATACACAAGATGTCGCAGCGTTTTTAAATTCTTAGCCTAAAACGAGAATATGAAAATGTGGTCTTACTAGTAGTATGTCAGGTTACAAAAGCTAGACGCCGCTTGTATAGACTTAATGCACATGACCCAAAAGGACAGAGCTAAAAAAAAAAGTTAAATTTTGAGGACTTTAGGTTCAGGTAGACCTTGAGGCTGGAACACAAAAAAAAATAAGGAAGCAGCCGACAACAGAAGGTGAGTTAGGAATGTCTTTCAATTTTTGTTTGTAGAAGTGTGGCCAACCCGAAATCCCAATCACAAATTTGAAATTTATTAAACCTTATAAACGCATTAATTTGGCTTCCTTCTTATACAGACACTATAGTGTGCACTTTTTAGCCTCATCTGTCTGAGTGTACCTATAAACTTATAGAAAATGTTTAGCACTGCCTCTTAAGGGGAAACCTGCAAGATTTAAGCTAAACTAAACGCGTCTACTGCCTAAAAATATATTGTTATTAGCTAATGCTATATTTCAGTATTTGTACCTGGTTGAAATCCCTTTTCTTTTACAACGCAAAATACTAATCGTTTTATTGTTACTATCTTTCGCTTGGGCTATATATTATTTTGAAAGAAAAGATCTTTATCTTTATACGCTGAGTAATAATGGTTAAGAAGCTGCATCGACATTCGGTCAATATAAAGAATTGTAATACGCCCTTTCCGATTCTTCTACTATTACTTTCATTATGCTGAGTTCTGGCCTTGGTATATAACGGTCCATTCGCTGGGCGTCTCTCTGGCGATACTACCTAGCACGCCATGCTATATTGGTCCAACGGCGTTTCTAGTTGACGCGTTCATTGGCTGAAGAGACCTCTACATCAATCTAGGTTTAGTAGGGTACAATCCGCCTTTGGAAGCAATTCTCTCTTCCGCATTCTAAACACGCATTCGCTTCTGGCATCACTATTTCTTTCCTCAATCACTCCACGTTCAAACGTCTCTTCCTCGCTCCCTTAAGTTCTCTCCTAACCTCACCCTTGGTTACCCATTTCACAGCTTTCATCTTCACAGTAGCACCTCGAACTTCCTAACCAGTCGACACTTTCGGTGGTAAAACTTGAATTTCATCTACACTGCAGATTAGTGTATGTTAGCATCAACGACCACGACATATCCTTCCAAAAACAGTTTGCCCCAAGATCCTGTCTTGTCATCTCCATTGCGTTACCATTCTTGGTGTTAGCGTCTGCCTAGCGCTGAATAAGATCAGTGAGCCCATCTACTGCTACTGTGATCACACCCATTGATCCAGGCATGCATTCAAGCTTAGTATTAGTAAATAACGGCAGAGAATGAATGAAAACCTATACTATATAAACCATATAGCTTCGTAACTATTCTTAAATAATGTGATCCATGCTTTTGTAATAGAAATATATGAATATATGATCGATTGCATTATAGCATCACTCTAGGTTTCTATGGAACAATTCCTTGGCATTATACGTTGTGGCTTTTTAAAAAAATCATGCTACACGAGTAAACTACTACAACAACAACAACAACAAACAAAAAACAACAAGAAAAATTACCCGCGGATGTCTGATCATTTGAAAAGCTGTGCCTTCGTTGTTAAACGCTGGAGGATATCCTTTCACAGTCTAAAGGTATTTTATGGACTATTTACAAATGAGAAGTCGTTAGATGATGATATTCTATTTGACATCCCCATTACAAACGTAAAATAAGCACGAAGTCAGTGCAGTAATCTTGGTTACAAAGTATTAATCTAATACTATTCGCTTACACATGTTATGTAATGCAAATTGCCCCCAAAAAAAACTTATTTAAAAAAACTTATAAAAAAAATATTATATAATCTAAAGTCAAACCTTCAATACGCTAAATATCGTAAGAAGATTGTGGTGTACAAAGGGTAAACAATAACTATCTCTGAGTAAGCAAAAACAAAGTAAATAAATATTATATTATATATACTACAAAAAAAAGACCGTTATTGTTTTCTAGCTTGAATTTGAATGCTGAGAGTAATTTACGAAAAAAAATGAATATGATCATACATTATAAGTGCAAGTATAAGCCTCTCTAATCTCGTATCGCCCCAGACGTAGCATCTATAATTGGCGAATGAAAACATGCAGGTAAGGTTTTTATTCAATATTAAATTTAGGGATTATTATTATTCAAAGGGAGGTATACTGAAACAGCATCTGTATAGGATCAACTTAAAGGTGTTTACATGAGCTAAATTGTTCGTACAATGAAGCTGGCACACGTTCATGCTTCAAGTAACAAAAAAAATGGTAAGAACCAACAGATCGATAAGCCTTTCGTAGTCGTAAGTGTTATGGACAAAATGATGGAAAATTTTCACTTATGATATATATATATATATTTTACCAGTTTTTTTACCTGTTTTAACCAGTGGAAATATTTGACAAAAAATTATATCTATGATATTAAAAAAAATTATAAAAATCAAAAGTTTTATTTTCACTTAGACGTAAGCGATCTAGTCGCCTTTTCCGTCACATCGATCAAACGTACCATTTATTTGCTAAAAATACGTCTGAATTTGACATTTAAAGAAAAGATATAAAGGCTTCTTAGCTCTAATCTATACATCTTTGTGTCTATTAGTCGAAGCACATACATTGTTGACTACAAAGGCGTTAAAATATTGTCTAGCAGGAAAAATACGTATATATAGTAAGAAAAAGTGTAAGCGTCAAATAATCTGAGCACAATGGCCTGAAAGCCAACCAATACAAAAAGTCAGGGCGTACCTCAGTAAGGCGGCGTTGATTTGGCACAACCGCGCGGTGGTACAGATCCTTTTGTAGAGGCATTTAAGGTCTATTCAAGGTCACTGTGGAGTGGGTCCGAACCGGGCATAGACAGATTCTCTTCGTTTTGGAAGACACTCGTTTGATGGAATGCCTGACGGTGATATAGGACGCAGAACAAACTCGAAGCACGTTGAGACATATCAGAGCTAGCCCGCGGACCGTTTTTCTGAGAAAGAGCTCACGTCGCCTAAGGAGTTCAATTTTGTCAAGACTAAGATTAAGAAACATCCATAAGCTTTGTGACTGTTACTCAAGCGAACGCGAGACGGACGGCAAAGGCACAGCAGTGCGGGTTAAGTCATCTGCAGCATTCTGCGTGGTCCGACACTACCAAGAGCAAAGATGCGACACGTTAAGAAGTTTCGGCCTGTTAAGAATGTGGTGTGGGTATCGAGCATAGGCTACATCCGACTAGTGTGCAGCATGCCCAAACCCGAAAGCTTAGCCAATATGGGACTCCCGCCTCGGCGATATCGGCACACCAAATGGCGTATTGGCGTTCGTTGTCGGTAATGTGCACTTACGGCAAGTTAAGAAGTTTATTGGTTCATTCGTGTGAATGGCAGGCTTTGTCACTTTCGACCGCAGGGCGCTGTTGCAATGGCTCTGAGACACGCCATTAAGGTGTCTTTAAGCTTTTCTAAAGCTCGCCTAGACACCATGCTATTCGCGAATCGAAAACGCCGTGTTATGGAGAAGGGTAATTAAGGCTCGAGCTCGAATACTTGTTGCGTTTTCCCATTATGTGCAACAACAAAACTAGGGTGCTTGGAACGCCGGTTTAACTATTTATCCATCAATCACTATAAGGTTACCCTGCGTTTTGTAGGCCATTAACCGTCTAAACCGCAATATAAAAAAGTGTTGAAATCTGTCGCGTAAAAGCATCACCGAATATTTAGAAAACTCGCCGGCCGAACTTTAACAACGCTCAGTTCAAGAACAGCTGGAATTGGCCATAGGACCTATGTAGTATCTCCTAACAGAGACATGTTGTCACTCCTGAATGGAGACGCCATATTGTACGTATATGCGTACGCAAGCTTACCCAGCCTTCCCTAACATACCTCACCGCACAAGAAGAAGTACCAAAGGACATCTGTTCGATTACTTGAGTGGAGACACTACAATCTAACGCACTTAGTATACGATGCAGTCCATTAAATACGGGGTTTTATCTGCCAAATTTTAGACCATCGTCATCTTCATATATAAGCATTTAGTTTTAAGGTATTACTTTAATCTAGTTCGTAACATCCAGGCTATGCTGGACGGGTACCCTGTAATTAAGGCCGTTTACTTTCGATACATCATTCCTCATACGCTAAATACGAGAAAAACACTATTTTTCCGATACCGAGGGATGTATAACACTAAGCATTCTACACTACCGATTGTATAAATCGCTAAGTACTTAAACTAGTGATTTATAGAATTTGTTTTCTCTATTGTTGGATGGAAAGTGGAAAGCAGTGCTTCTTCTCGAATCAATACTTCAATCAAGAAGCTTTTTACCGTATTGCGCCGATACATTTCTCCAAGAACTTTACAGCTCTGCTGTCGCAAATACATCTATTTATGCTTAGGTTCTCCTTACTGTTCAATATAGAACTATATACTTAATTTGCTAATAATTGAAAATGGCGATAAACCGGCAAACGGAGATCTGCAGACTGTTGTGGTACAAAGGGTTTTTCTAGGAGTTACTATAGCTAAGATAGTAACAACGTTTCAGATTGTCCACGCATATAATTTGGTGGTATGTGCTTGAGCTATAGGAAATCGATCGCAGAAGTCACGGTGGAGAGGAGCACAAAGATATACAAAGAGGAACCTCACCTGCGTCAGCGATCAGCTTCTAAAAAACCCCATACGAGCCCTGTAGAATAGGACAGATAAAGCGGTACGGATTAGAGCAAAAAAAAAATCAATAGTGCTACTGTTGAAATTTCATTTCCGCGTTTCTGCCATTGCCTACTAGTAAGTCCGTTGTTGTTGCCTTCATTTCGATCTCAGTTTGTGGGGAGCTCCGTAAACATTGCGTGTTCCGTGTTGGTAGTGTGTGTTACCAAACGATCGAAGGTAGCCAAAGAATCCTGAAGTCGGTTGTCACAATTCGGAGCTTTTTGTCGTGTTTATAGTTTTTAGACGCTTCCCAAATACGTCTCTTTTTGTCGACACCAGACACGTTTGCAGCTGACCGAAGTTTGAAGGTACGAAATTAGTGCCAGGTAAACGTTACTATAGACTGATGCCGTTTTTCAATGAAAGAAACGGGAAATTATTCAGAGAAATCAACTTCAACAGACAAATACCTTTCGCTATATAATCGCGCTATTGTTAAATATTAAGCCAAAGTCTGACGGCCTCTGAGATGGCTTTTTTCGGTCAATTCGATGAGACTATTGTGTCAATATTTACGTAAAATTAAAAAACAAAAAACGACAATTGGGCGAAAGATGAAATACTCAAATTTTCATAGCTTTGTATTTTTTCAAATTTTTTAATATTTTGTAGTTGCTTTCTACAGAGACGTTCGAACTAAAACTATTCTATTTTGTGTAATGAATGCAGTGGCACCGAGGGAAGGCTAGGAGCATCGGTGGTTTGTTCCGAGGACAATATCTACAAGTTATTAATTCTGTATATAGTATTATAGTTCATGTACTGGTAAACAGAGCTGTTATATATTTTTACATAGTTTTGGTACATTTGTCGAAAGCTCGCTTCAGTTACTTGCAAAAGATATGGCGAAAATGTATGTTACTTAATCATATCTGCACTAAACAATCTCAAATAGATGGGGAGCGTAAATATATGATTTGTCAGTGTGTCAGCTTTTGTAGTAGACGAAAACAAAGAGCGTTTACGAAAAAGTACCCTATATAAATCAATTTTTAAAGAAAACAACTTGTTTAAATGTACTTGTTCGCTCTCTGAGGCTTGACTTCGCTTCCTATCGATGGCTACAGCAGCTTCAATACCAGATCATAGCATATTTGTCGTCAGCCTGCTGCCGTTGAAAGTATTAATTCTAAGTCGATGTTATCACAGTAAAGTTTCATGAAAATCGGGGTCCTACTAGAATGGCTATGTGTGATAACTATTTGTCGTGCAAATAAGGCCAACATCATAAAATAAATAAAACCTGAGGTGATACACGAACAAAAACTCTTATCGGAAATAGCCATGTTCGAGCCGAGCGGCCATGTTCTACCGTTTAACGATATTTATAACCTACAGAACACATCTCAAGCTATAAGCGAAACGATACTATGTCGTTTCTACTTGCACGATGAAACGCCGATGTAAAATTTACTGATCACTGATTGTAGCTCCGATACTGACCATTCGTAGTTTTTATTCAGTTCCAGTTGAAAGTTCTCTACTTTACATGGAAGCCTTCCGCTAGAAATGTGTGTTGTATCAGCGGAAGCGGCAACATCTGCTAAAATTGATGTAGATCAGATTTAATAGCAGTTTACCTTCGGAACGAGTTATTTGCACGGGGCGCAAAAACAAGAGACCTACCTGTATTTCTATTTTTTAATTAGCTCTTATTCATCACAGTAGTCATAGTCCAATTTAATTACCTAATACTCTTTTTTCTTTATATCTTTGTAAATTGGACATTTTCTTTTATCTCAATTTCTTCTTCTTTCGTCAAATACTAATCCCAGCCCTTTTATATGCAAACAAACTTCGTTGAGCGCGGGCTAAATTTGGCTCTGTATAAGCTCGTCTGCTAGCAGCGTGCCCTGTTTCTTAATCTCGAGAGTCTACTGAACATTCTAGAGCTGCTGCTCAAACTGTAGATGGAGACTGACTAATCGAGCAATATAATACACGGATAATTTTCCACATTGTCTAGACTTTATATCGTGCGAGTTTTTTCCGCACTCTCCCACATAGTTTAATTGGCCATAAATAATCAGCAAAGTGCCTTGCCATATAAACCGATATTCTATTATCAGATGTTCAAAACAGAAGAAGCTTCAGCACCAACGACTAAATACAGAATTTATCACCTACTAGTGGTTTATTCGCGTACTTTTACGCAAGTCGCAATCTAGAAAGCCTTTCGTATCCCAATGTAAACCACCTCGCATCGGTGTGATACTTTTCGCTTATTTGAGTCAGATAGGCTGCGCTGCTATTGCAATGGCCCACTGGAAAACGACAGTGAGCAACGTATACAACAGATGCAAGCATGCTTACCAAAGAACACATACCCGTAATTGCAAAGTTCCATTCAGGTCAGGGTAGGTCGTACCACGACGACAAAACACGAACAGTTCTTAGTTAGTCAATTGCTACATCATTCCTATACCGTACTATACTTATGTAATAATAGTTATGTTTTTTAAAGAATACAGTGATTTAAATACGGATCGACTTTTATATATATATATATATAGTAATAATACGTATACGTATATACGGACCCTGCGCTCCGCATAAAGGAGCTTGAGAGAGACGCATATTAAAGGGTGTTTATTCTAAGAGGCAATAACATAAACGAATACACGCTTTTACATAAATAACAGTGATATGCTATGGCACGGTCGAAATTGGTTGTTACTCCACTCCCCCAGATTAGGAAATATTTCGACCCTGGTACTTGACAGAAAATCGAATTTAACAAAACAGTCTAAAAATGCATTTGCAACCTGGGTTTAAAAGTCGTTCAATTAGCCATAGACTTCGAAGCACCGGACTTACTTATATGAAAGCATACCTAGCGGAAAGGTACATACCAGACCGCAAACCCTGATGTTGCTTAAGATGAATCGCTACGAGAAGGTTGATTCAAACGTTAGGAGCACAGTAGACGGCACATAAAACAGCTTAACTTAGAGCCCCATCTAACTTATAGAGATAACTAATAGAGTCCCACTGCAAGCAGGGCTGTCGTATGCTGGCGGCCATTGGGCTTAACACCTCGGAAAGTTAGAAAACAGAACCAATTTCACTATAGACTTAAAATAATGACAATTCTATCATGAGGGGCTTTCGCAACGGCTCAATGTACAGCGCTTGCCTTTATTTAGGTTAATACGAAAGCTCAGATCGAAACAGACACCCATATATAAGTAAACGTAAACTCTTTTATTAAAAACTTCATGTCCATTAAATATCGAGACGAATAACTTTCTAAAGTATGTAAGTACAAACAACACTGAGTAGCCACACGACTTACTATTCCCATAATTTGTTTTAATAGGTTTTTATTAGAACAGCGGTAAATAATTAGAATACAAAATTCCTATCATGCAAGTTGTTAACCTGCTGCGGACACTGCGCTATCAGTTGTGAGCCATTTTGTAATCAAAGACCCTTAGCCAACGAACATCGTCGACAAAGTTTCTCAAAGGAGTCGAATTTTCTACAAAAAAAAAAAACACTACATGAAGCAGACCTTATTGCTTACATCGTTGCTCCTAAGCACAAACAGCTCATATAGACGATTCACGATGTGCTTCACGGGAGTGCCAAGATATTAGTAAAAAAAAAAAGAATGCAGTGTTGAAGGTCAACTCGAAATATGGGATATTGATAGCATAGGACTATTCCGTCTCACTATTTTCCTTTAATAAAACGCCAACGTTCTTTCCAGACAGGGTAGTCCATCCACCCATCAGCGGTTCCGCTATTCACAATTAGCTATATCGTTATTTATATCTATGCAGAAGGCAAAATTAATCAGTGAAAGCTAAGAAATAAAGTAATGTTTAATCGGTACGCGATAAAACTGAAGTCTAGCCTAACACTCAGCTCGAGTATCTGTGTTTTTTCCCGGGACCAATCATTGTCTATCTATCACTTAACACAGTTCCTGCAACAAACAGAAAACCATTTTTCTCTACTTACTCATATACGTTCATAGAATATATATTTGACTACTAACTGAAAGTGAACGTTCGACAGAAAAATGGCGATTTCGATTGAATTAACCTAAAAATTTGAGCTTTTCAAATAACTCCGAAGGATCAAATAAGTATTGAAAAAAAATATATACCTGATCCAAAATATTGTCTCCAAAAAGCAAACTTGCCCGTGGAAATAAAATACTAAGCTAAATAATTAGAAATAAATCTGGATTCCCGTTTTTGAGCAGAAAGAAAAACTATTCTCGGGGTCTTATGTTTTGCACAGCTTAGAGCTACATGAATAGCTTTTGCAAGTTTTATTAGAACAAGAGAGAAATAACTAGCTTATTCAGTGCCTTTTACTGACTACACCTGCCAGGGAACTGAACACGAATACTAAGAAATGAAATAACTTACCTACGCTAAAACCTGACACATATTCATCCGGAGAAGTTGGATACGCTGTAACAATAATCTGCTAAGCGAGGGGCTTTGTCCGAGAATGATGTAATACACCGTGAAGTTAAGCTTTTATCGAAAAAACAGCTCAGCAAATAATAAGATGCTGAGGTACATAAAATGCTAGATTCGATCAAGCTAAGCTCATCAACGTTGTACCTGGTATCAGAAGAGCCGGACAGCGAATTTTTACGAGCAGATTTAAACTTTAATCAATATAATTCACCCGCAGTCGTGTCGACAATGCCCCGGGTTAAATACAAATGGAAGCTAGCCATTGATATACTGCGCTAGATACGGGAACTAATTAAGCGTTATGAGGTCGCTCTCTAGTTTTCTACAAAGCTGATACTCAGTTTGAACTATTAGCAGCATCTCGTTTGCGCTCTAGCTACAATCTAAATGGTACAGGCGGAAAGGGGACCATGCAAATAGGCCAGTGTCATACCTCAAATTCTGCTGAACTTATAGAGCACTTTACCATTTCACGAATCGTGCCATTGTGTGCTGGTGCACGCCATGAATAACGTCTATGATACATGGAAAGCTAACAGTTGAATTCTCCATGTCTGAAATATTACGCTGCCTGAAATAGGAAAGACAAATCGCACTTGAAAAATGTGTCCCTTGTCGTTGAATAGGTCTGTTTAGTGTTTGCTTACGATATGGACGCCTACCGACAGGTTGGAGTGAAGCCTTCCTGAGCGTTATACCCAAGGGAGAAGGCAACTTGTTAGACCCATCTTCACAAAGGTCGATAGGGTAAAAAGCTGCTGCTGCTGCTGCTGCTGCTATAAACTTTTAGCTCATCTCGTCATACATCGGCTGGCGAGGTCCCTAAAAGCTTGTTTGTGTTCCGGTTGAACTACATAGAATCCGCAGAGGACGTTTCAGTTTCAGAACATGTGGCGCAGTCTCTGATAAGATATACAGTGGTTGTCGCAGACTAAACCAGTGACTGTTGGATTTTAAAATGTTTTGTACAATTTCTCGAACCCAAAAATTTAATAATGAAGTTTGCAAAACACAAAATCCCATGCTGCATTTATCGTGGGCGATATTATACGAAAACTAGGCAAGTATTGACGATGGAAAGGACCAGATGGAGCAGTTTCTCCAATAAACTAGCATTGCATAGGGTCACCCTATGTCATTCTTTTTACCGCTGAATGACTTGCCGTCACTCTTTTTTTAGCAGCCAACGGAATAGGTAAAACGTTGCCTTACGTCGACCGCCTAGTCATTTTATGAGGAGTCGAGTATATGTCTTTTCGGCAAATTTTCGCGAGGCTGTTGTCCTGCCTGAAGAAGGCTGGACTCTTGATAAACGTGCACAAAATAGAAGCCATGAAGTTTGCACTGCTTCCGAAACGCTCCGCATAAATAGAACAACCTTGACGTACGTCAATAGCTTAGAGTACCTGAGGTGATCTTTTCCACGAACGGCGGAAGCTTTGTAAAGGACATCACGGACAAAGTGTAGTGAGCGACGTTTGCGAGTGAGCCATAGGTAGGCCTTCGAAATAAACGTGACTTCTATTGCTTCCTACGAAATCCCAAAGTGTTGGGTAACACATCTGATCGAAGCAGTTCCAAGGATTTAACCAGAACAAACCTTCATTGGGAAGGGGCGCTGTAGGCCTACATCGTTCATCGTTAAACAGATACGTGGACTCCTTATACGATACAAAACTATCGGGGAGTACCTATAGCTAGCGGATATCGATTACATGCTCCTCGCATCGTCATTATAATGAACTATATGACAATTTGATATCGTTGGTCCTATCCTATAGATAAGGGCGGAAGTTTTCAGAAAAACAAAATGTAAAATCAGTAATTTTACATGTAGACTACTATTTAAATGACTAAACGATTCCGAGGTATCATTTCATTGTCAAAGACGATCTATGATCATCTGCGAGTTAAATATTCATATCAGCCAACATAGTCAACCTGTGACCTTTACCTACGACATGAAATCACAACAATTTCCTGTACTAAACAATGACGTCTCTACTTCAGGATGTACCTCAATAATCTTCAGAACGCAGAGCATCTGCTTCAAACATAATTAATAACAACAACAATAGTAATAACGATACACTGACCCTACGTAAGACAGTAATTTGTCATGCCTTGATGTTTCCTTTTGTTTATTGCAAGGGTTTATAGTTGTTGTATGCTCGGGTCAACTTTAGGTAGATGGAAACAACTCGATCGCGTAGTGGGTAACGTATATTTTTTGCCTGCTAATCTTAATGCCACATTGTAGCCTAGGGCGTTTGAATCTGGGCCAGCCGTTTGAATGTCACGGTGACTTGAGAGATGGAGAGGTGGAGACAAGTTTCGTATATAACTGCCGTACAATTGCCCAGTTAAGACTCGATTGAATTTTGAAGAGTAGCACTGCTTAAATGTACGGGCAAGCGTAAGTGCTTGCTGCTAATATGATACAGGTACAGATAGGTTCGTAAATAGAGAATAAGCTATTGGTGGCCCGTTAGTTGCGTAAGCCAATCATCTTAGGAGGTCATTCAGTGTATAGAACCTACACCATGGTGTTTCTGCAGTCATAGTCGCAATATAATCATTTTCAAGTCAAATAAACGCATTGCTAAATGGCACATTGTGACCTCAATGAAAATTTAGCGACGCAACTTCGTTAACGTTCCGCTACGCAGTGACTTTTACGCTCCACAGATGCTGTCGACTTTGCAGTCGGCTAGGAGCAAATCAGGCCTTTTGTGGGTAAAGGGTGGCAATAGCAACAAGATATTAGGATAGAGTATCTATTTTAACGGTAATCACAAATCGTCTGTGCAGCATTGTGTTAGGTTTCTAACTGTTTCCTTTGTCTCATCCGGCCTTTTAACGATTAATTTAACAGTACCCTGAGCTTTCTCACGGGCATCCATGGACGGCGCCAGTATCCAGTGATGGTGTCTCAGTTGTTCATTCCTTTCTCGAGGACATATTGCTGATGGCATATAACTAGATCGCCTATGGCCATAAGGGCTGTGCCTGTGTGTCCTTGCAAGCCGAGCAGACGTGTCCATAAACGGACGGTAGTGATGGCTGGCGATTAGTGGAAGGATT
Organism: Varroa destructor; assembly: GCF_002443255.2. Classification (NCBI taxonomy): domain Eukaryota; kingdom Metazoa; phylum Arthropoda; class Arachnida; order Mesostigmata; family Varroidae; genus Varroa; species Varroa destructor. The sequence goes on from NW_019211457.1 coordinate 36,889,345, forward strand.
AGTGCTCCGACGAAGCGAACCGAGGTCGGTTAGTAGCATTCATGATCGAATAGTGGTAACTATAATCGCAGCAATCACGAGTGTATGGCCACAGTTAGAGGCCGGCTAGTATCTGGTTCTGCGGCCACCGATAGCTGAAGACAAAAGGGCAGTCGGATTTTCTCGTCTAACTTCTTGTACTGCGCGTGCACGCATGGACGTTCACTAAAGTCCGAGTTCAACTGCTGTAACCTATGCGCACAACCGTAATACTAAGTACGAATCGGAGGAAAATTGATCAAGAAAAGCACAGGGTCTTAGTAAGCAGAATGGAATATTAGAACGAAACACAACGAGGTTAAATGAAAACCAATAGTAATGCTTCAAATATAATCCAGATCGCTCAGAACTATCATCAAATCGAGTATGGCCACCGTTAGGCGTCTTATAATGTCAATTGACGTATTCAACGTGGCATGCAGTTACAACTATAATTACTTAACGATTTGCGAAGAAAAATTGTTTCCCTGCAAACTAAGCCATTTGGGGTAGTGTCCATAATGTATGATATTGATACTTATATCTAGCACCTTCTTTAAATGTTCTAATTGTCCAGATTTTCGACGATCAAAATGAGTTTAATAATAATAATAGACACAACTTTGATTTCGAAACTATTGCTATTAGAAGGAATAGTATATGAATACATATTGCTGGACCCTATAATACCTTCACTTCTGTAATATGTATTGAATTTTTAAACAGTAAAATCTGAACCCTGAAATATGTACCATACAAAAGTTGAAAAAATTAAACGATTTTTTATTCGAAGCTGCCCCCAGAGGAGGATGACCAACCAGCTAATCAGAAGCTACTCATATCGTCACCGCTATGGAGGACCGATACTGAGTCTGTGACAACCCTTCGTCGCCGCCGAGCAAATAATTGTAGAAGATCATAATCAGCTATCGTTAGAGAATGTGCGCGTATCGTACGCCGCCTCTATCACAACGGCATCTGCTTCTACAGTTTTTTTCGAGTGATCGCTTTCCGTGCAGCATTAGCTTCCTCAAAAACAACCTTCTCCAAAGGGGTGGGCGTTTTCCGTTGATCTTGTTTTGCTCTGCTTTTATCAAAACATGTCGTTTCAGATAATCTTTGTTCTTATTTCTGCTCTACGTCATACAGTCGGAATAAGGAGTGAAAGCGGCTCCTGGTGAGATAGGAGGGGTACAAAACCCGCTATTTTAGCGTCATTTTTGCCCTGATCCCTTCTCGCGAGCTTCTCTAGTTGGCTTCAATTCTTACTATCCCATCGTCGATACTCGTTTTCTGAGAAAATTCTTAGGATGTACCGCGTGGCCTATCGTTGCCGCCGGAGAGACATCGCTTATCGAATCACCTTATGTGCGTCCATGAAGCAACCAGATATGTCTGCAACAGCTGCTTCGAAATCGTTCGGTGCGTATAGTCAGGGTTCGTTTATGAAAATTTACTTCGTTCAAAAGTAAACAGTTCTTCACAGCAGTCTTTCCTGACTAAATACGAAAACTCGTGATGTATATGTATCATTTAGCAATCTAATTTTTCTTTTTACATGAGCAAATAAGGTAGCTTCCTTTATGCACGTAATTCTATAGCAAAGTGTTCAGTACGATCGAGTTCAACATAAACAAGGGCAATCGAGGTCATGCCTAATTAATGATAGTACTTCAACAAATTAGAATTAGGCGCCTTCGCGCATTACTTCAAATACCGGTGAACCATAAGTCCGTAATATAGTCCCGTGTTATTGATATTATTTCAATGTGAGAACGATACATTTTACAGACTATTGGACTGGATGGAAGGTGGATAGATTATTATATGAAGCTGGCTATTTTCGCTATGTGTTAGTGCGTATTTTGACAGAGGTCAGTTTGGTGAATACAGCGATCTTAATTGTATACTTGAAAGGTTACCAAAATCCCTAAGGAAAGCCAAAAACGATATTCGGACCTTCACGAGAAGGGTCTCTGCGTAAGCATCAACGTAGGAAGCACTATAATATTGTCATATGATTAATCTAGATTTCAACTATGGCCTGTAAAGCCGATATAACCAACTTTTTCTAGCCTAATCAAATTGATTCCTTATTCTTGGACAAATACGAGGCTGCCTGTTAATCTGTGCTAAGCATTTGGCACAAGTGGGAACTGTGAAACATCTGTATATGCTGCTATCCAATTAGAATTATATTTGGCGCGAGAAAACATAAACAAGTTTTGTGGGTGGCCATTTGCTTTGAGAAGGCGGTAAAGCTTAGTCAGCAACAATACTTTTCGGCACCGACATTTATTTTGCCGTCAAAGGTCAAAATTTACGAGAAAAATAAGCACCTGGCCTAGAAAATAGATGTATCACTTTTTTTCTTGTCAATCCTAAGCGTATGCTACCGTTGGCGGTCGCTAGTTTGGGCATTCTTTATGATGCCTACGAATAAATAGCCTGAAATGGTTATAATAATAAGAGAGCAATTTCTCTCCAAATCCCGTTCAGATATTTGACCGAATAAAAAATATTGCTGCCCAAAGCTAAAGCTTATTTAAGTAGCATTTCGATAGGCCCATTGGCGTTTGGGCAGTGCAAACGACCAAGCAGAGCTTTAGGTCTCCAGATTAAATGTAAGCAACATCATAAAAATCACGAAAAAAAAGGCATGATAAAATAAAACATTATAAAAAAAAATATTTCATCACTTGACCAATAACTAATAGTTATACCGCTTCTACCAACTGAACTCAAAACTGAATTCAAGATGACCCTTACCTTTTCAATTGAAACAGTTACTTTTCTTACTAAATAAGCTATTTACTCAAATAATATTTGTCTATTATTTCAGATTTCGATTTATAGCGGCAAAATATTTTTGTTTTGTGGTCCTATTGGCCAAAACGCTTTATTCACTGGAAACCACCAGCTCTTAGAAGATAAACTCTCAATTTGGATAGCAATTTGTGTTGAAAAACAATTTGGCTTTTAAATATAGAGCTGAAAAAAAAAAAATATATATATATATATATATATGTGTATATATATATCTAATGCCGTCAACGGGGAGGGAGACGCACTAGGGAATTTTCTAAGAAACAGTGCGTATGTCGAAGAATTTCTAAGTATGGAGTGCGTCCACCGCTAATGGGCACTTTAATAGCCTTATAAATACACACGATTTAGCACGTCTGGACAAATGTAGATACGCAATACTCGACTAACCTGAAAATCGTTTGTTCAAAATAGAGTTGATTTTTCAATAGGCTGTTAATTAAGAGTAAGTAATCAATATTTCGAAAAGTACTCTGCAAGCTTTGTGACGAAGTGTAGATAGGAAGCGACCGCTACGAACAGTAGCATTATCTCTTGCCTAAAAACTATTCAAGCCTGTATTGCACGCGATACGAAATAAATCTCCTTTTATTCAAATATTTTTGCTTAACACTATTTACTACCAAGACCTCCGAACAAACGCGGTGCTACTCATACTATAAACCAATTACTAGCGAAATTTCCTTCACTGTAACAATTACACAATTTTCTTACAGAAGTTAAAAGCTAGCTATACGTATATCAGTTAGGGGATCGCTTTAAATGTTTATCTCTGCAAACGGCCCTACCAATATATATATAGGTGCATTCCCAGCTGTCAGGTAACATTTATTTTCTATATTTGAGAACTTTTATACGCAACTAGAATTTTCAAAACATGAAACCTAGTCAAATTAAAGGTTTCGTACTGAATTCATGCTCCGCTTTGTCATGCACTCACCTTATATCTTGTTCAGTTTAATATGGTTATACTCCTTCATATTCATATAACCGTATCATATATTGCTGGATAAATTTAACTATATCAGCAAATACGGCCAGCTCGGCAACGAAAGTTTTGGCAAAACTTTAGACCACCAACAGGGTAGATGATACGAGCTGGTATTCTTTAAGGCCTAACGAAAACCTAATCCTTACTAATGTTTTCACGTACGTTGGAAGAACTGAATAAAGCTACTTACGGGTGTGGTCACTTCTCAGATACTACTCTAACATAAGCTGAACTATACAATTTCCAGAGACGAAAATCAGCAGTGGCGAACCGTGTGGTGACCTAGCGGCTGCCAGCAGCATTAGTATGTAAAGACGCTCCGGAAGGAAGCTGTTGGCCGTCCAGGCGAACGCGCATTGTGTTACCACTGGACATACCAATGCCATGAAGCCAAAAAAAAAGTCCATAATTCACTGCGGGTGCCGCTTCCAACATTACTATCGCTAGCGAACACCGCACCGAGTAACGAATCCTCATTTTGTAGAACATTAAATCATTTTATCGGTGAAATAGAGAACGGCATCAGATTCAGGCTGCAATGAAGTGTTACGCTGAGTTAGCACTGAAAGAAATGCTAGTTACTAGAACTTCGGTCGGATAAAATCTAATTCTTAAGCAAATTTGACAATCGATGTCCCTTTTGCTTTTTTTTTTTTTATATATAGAGGGAGTGTATCAATTTTTATTTATATTTTTAGGCTTTCTGTACTCGTTTGCCTGACCGAATATTGAGCGACTATTAAAAAAATCAGAATAATACCTTTGATTTAGGAGACAGGACAGAAAATCGCCTAGAAGAATTCAGAACTTATCGTCCAGTGTGCATTTATATTTTGCCTTAAACCTATGAGATATAAACTGGATGTATGCTACGTTAAGGACCAGAAATAACTACAATATGAAATTGACAGTTTGGCATATTGGTGACACATTTGGCGTTACATAGGGCAGTACCCCTAGGACAATAGTTCTAAGACGATATAAAGCTAACGGTTATGTCGCTATAGATGATGAACAGTTACTTTCCGAATATATTGATCATCATAACTACCTAACGTCCGCTTTGATGCTGCTGATGGAGAGGTGACCAAAAAAGGGTAACCATGCATCTTACTTAAGTCACATAACGATACGAGGCGATTATTATAACATAAGACACCGCGTGCATCTAGGTTTACATACAACACTTATAGGTTTAGCAAAGCAATCTGAGTACCCGCGAGCTACACACGCCTAACAGAACTGCACATTATGTCCTTGCAATCTCCTCCAGTTGAATGGATGGATTCCTTAACTTGCTACCTTAAGTACGAAATAGTAAAAGTGACAAACATCGGCGTATTATAGTTCCAATACAGGCGGCTAATGCATAGTAAAAAGAAAATTAGTTCAACGTACCGCCAGTATTCAAACACTTGAGGCAGAAAAAAACTATATA